>NC_055961.1:15312112-15329612 GCF_018492685.1 Alosa sapidissima | reverse complement strand
CTTCATTTCGCCACGCGCTGACAGAGACGGATGAGACACAGCACCGCGAAGGCACCCCGTGGTTCCCCACTCAGCTCCCAGAGAGAGAGAGAGAGAGAGAGATAGAGATAGAGGGAGCGAGAGAGAGAGAGAGATAGAGGGACAGAGAGAGAGAGAGAGAGAGAGGGAAGTAGTGAGTCAGAGGAACAGGGGAGAAAAAGAGAACACCTACCCTCATTGTCCTTCATAAGAGCGAGAGTGAGGGAGATCAAAGACTGAACAGAGAAAGAGAGAGAGAGAGCGAGAGAAACAAGAGAGAGAGAGAAAAAGAGAGAAAGAGAGAGTACATTAAGAGAAGAGTGAAGAAAAGGACATAGGAGAGCGAGGGCTCGTGAGGGAGCCCAGCACACACAGTCTGGGTGCACCAGAGGGCCATAGGGTCTGGTCCCTGAAGGACCTATGAGCAGGATAAAAGCTTAGCGGCCTACAAACTGCTACTAGCATTGGGTCCCTAAGCAAGGCCCCCTCCCGAACTGCAGAGGGACTCCAAGGGCTTTTGTATTTCTTTGTCCTGCTCTCCCTCACAACGTGCCCCTCCTTCCCTCGTTCACAAGGCATTGCTGGAGGAGATCCTCAGTTGTCCTCAGTTGTCCTACCCTGGTTTAATAAAGGTTAAAGACAGCGTTTAGCTGAGTGAGAACTTTAGGCCTCGTTGAAGTTCAGACAACTTGAATTAGAGTCAGGTGGGGAGGGGGGGGGGTCCTTAGAGCTTTCTCCATCTCTCTCTCTCTCTCTCTCTCTCTCTCTTGCTCTCTGTCTCTCTTAAAACCTTTCCTCCTTTCTTCTTCCTTGTCTTTTTTTCCTACTGTTTGGGGGGGGGCTGTTGCATGCTGATGGGCAGATGGATTTCAAAGTGAGTCAGGGAGGGTAGTGTTTTTATGTATAAGTAAGAAGGTTTTGTATGTGTAAGGAATTTTAATGGTGTACAGGTTTTATTTTTTGTACCGTCTTAAAGTAAAGTAAGGGCTTAAGTAAAGGAGCACTGAACCTCTCTCATTCTCTTTCTCTCTCTCATTCTCTTTCTCTCTCTCATTCTCTTTCTCTCTTTTCCCTTCTCTCTGTCCTAAGAGGCATGAGGCAGTAATTTTACTTCCCTCAGAGACATTTGAAAACAGGTGAATTTTCTTGCCTCCTCTCCTCTCCTATCCGCTCTACACAGTGGCGAGGGAAGTCTGCCTTTTAATATTTATGGCCAGATATTCGCTGACGGGGTCCCTTTTTAGACACCTCACAAGCTCACAAATGGAACTTTTTTTCTATCCAAGGAGCCGGAGAAATATGTGCTGATTTCCACCCAAAACTGGGAAGGGGTGGGGGGGGGGTTGTTTGATAAAAGGTGCAAGACATAGCCTACACCGGCGAGCATGCGTTGCCACAAGCAAACTGTCAAGTCGTTTCACTTCAAAACAATCCCTTGAGTGTGTCTGCCAGAAGAGATGAACACAGGTTTCCTAGCGTTTGCTCGCTGTCCCCACATGCTCGAGAACATCACTCTGCATTTACGACACGTTCCTCTGCTGGAATCCCGTGAGGGAAGAGAGGGAAATGTCTGAAAACCCGGAGCGAAAATGCTTGTCAGTATGTATCATGAGGACAATGTTCCTTAATACACTGGCTTAATGCAAAAAGGCAAATCCCTGCCAGTGAATTCATGGAAGGGGGGCAGCCATTATTTCTGGGCACACACTGCACCTCCTAATCTTTCCACACTAACGCTTTCTGGCGGACTGTTATTTGACTGAAGTTATCATCTTATTTTGTGCCAGATTCAATAGCAGTGTCCAGTACTGTGTATCTATATGTGTGTGGGTGTGTGTGTGTGCGTGTGTGTGTGTGTAAGCACCTCTGTGTGTGTCATTGTCAGTCTATCTGTGTGCATTTATCCAATGGTCTGTAAAACACCCTCTTTTCCCTCTTTTTTCTCCTCTCTCTGGTCTTGCTCTATTTATCTTTCTGAATGACTCCCTCCATGTCCAACACTCTCACCCCCTCCCTCCCCTCACCCTGTTTCCATCTCCCTCCCTCTCCCTCTTTCTCTATCCCTCCATCCCTCTCTTCTTCTTCTCTTCTTTCTCTCTCTCCTTCTTTTTTTCCCTTCTCTCTCTCTCTCTCTAAGGGGCTTAATAGTGACTAAAGGTCTGAGATCTGCCCGGCCCCGTGGCCGTTACCCATATTGCTTTGCGGCGAGATGGATGTGGGAAATCTCATTTGCCCGCTGCGGCTCGCCCTGCCTTCCCAGGATCCCCCGGTGCTTCGGTGTGGACGGATCATCAGTTACCCCCTGCCCCCCAGCAGAGAGGGAAGCACTCACCCCAGCATTCTACGCTACATACACTACGCTAGTCGTCAAAGCAGTGTGTGTGTGATTGTGTTCGTTACATGTGTGTGTCAATATAAGTGTGTATATCCATCTGTGTGTGTGTGTGTTTGTGTCTGCGTCGTACATCTTTGATGCACGTTCGAGATTGTGTGCACGTCCTTGAACGTATATACAGCATGAGTGTTTATATGTGATGGTATATATATTTATATATATATACAGTGTTATTTCAGTGCAGGCTTGTGAATGAATGTATAGGAGAGAATGTGTGTGTGCAAGGGTGTGTTTGAGTCTATATCAGTACCCTGCAGAGCACACATATTTGTCTCGGCGCTGGTCGCCATTGGGGCGTGTCGCTGTATTTGCAGCTCAGTCACGTGTCCCGTTTTTTTACCCCTTTCTTTGGGTTCTGGGCTGTGCTTATTGTCCAGGCTTTGTTCTCTGGGCAACTGGCATTCGGTCAGCCGTTTGTGCGGGCAGCCATCGGCCACTGGCCCCCTTCTCCCCTCCACGGGCTTAATGAATCTGGCAGGCGGCTGCCCTCCGAGGCTCCGCAACAACAGCCCAGCTCCTCTAATGAGACCTTATCACAAGTGGATATATCCTGGAAGTCGCCGCTAATACGCCATAGTGACCAGAGAGCGAGAGAAGAGGGGTTGGGAATCGCTCACATCAAAGACAATCATTTCTTCGTTCGGAAAAAGGGGCTCGGAACCACAGGAATCTCTGGTGGTGAATGTGGAGTTAAATAAAGCCACAAAAGCGAAAGTTCCAAAATGAGATGTTTAAAATTCAGCGAGCCAGTCAAGCACAAATACACAAGTATGCGCTGGTCAGATCCATGCAAATGGTCAGTCAGAAGAGCCAGCATACTGTAGGGCTGGTTTCGACTGCTCTGGGTGTAAAAGAATGCAGCACAAGGAAGTGTGAGTGTGTGTGTGTGTGTGTGTGTGTGTGTGTGTGTGTGTGTGTGTGTGTGTGTGTTTTGAGACTACACTATATATACAATAATATCCCTCATATTCTCTACACACCAGCCTTGGTGTTGTGTTCCTTCCTGAGCGGATTTGCCAATGCAATACTGTGGCTAGCAGCAGAACTCCAGAGCCAGAGAACAAGGAAGTAAACAGGGAAAGAATGAGAGAGTGAGAAAGGTAGGTAGGTAGTGAGGCAGGCAGAAAGTCAGAGCGACAGGAACAAAGCATGAAGAAAACAGACAGACACAGCGAGAGAGAGAGAGAAAGAGAGAGAGAGAGAGTATGAGAGCAGGGCGGTGGCTTGCCATGACTGGCCACTTGCTGGTCCGGCGAGCCGAGCCATGCCGCGCCGCATGCCGAGCCGGGCGGACAGCGCCAAGGATCAGACGGCCAGCTGTGCCGCTGTCTGTCACTGTTCCGGCCCGGCGGGAGAAACCTCAAATGGAGCCCTCCGTCAAAACATGTGCTGCCCACAACCGTCCACTAATCCCCCCTAAACGCCACTAAGTCACTTGTTATTGCCCCACTGTGAGGTGATATTAAAGGCCCTTATTTGCGTTACTATATCTGTGTTGCTCTTGGCTACGCCGACGGTCTAATTCCTGGTTTGTTTAATGTAGGTCAACATCTCATATTCCACATTTCTCATTTGAGAGTGTTTGTACTACACAGGATGGAGATTATGAAGTTGAACATGCTTTGCAGATTGCAGTAGTGTTTTTTTTTTTTTTTAATGAAAGAGGCACACAAAAACATTTCCATAGGAAAAAATTTATTTATCAATATGCAATATCAGGGTCTCAAACTTGGCTTATGGGACTCCGATGAAGTTCCATAGTATCTTGTTATGAACGAATGTGGTAAAAGCTATGTATGTATAGGTATGAGTATGCATGGGTGTGTACGTATAGGGCAGTGTGTGTGCGTGTGTGTGTGCATTTGTGTGTGAGTGTCTGCATGTGTGTGTGTGTGTCTTAGTGAGAATGTAATAATTGATCATGGAGTAGTTTCTACAAAACACAAATGCACTGGGATCATGGCATACATGTACATCGAAAATAAAAATAATTATAATACTGAAATTTTAAAACAGAAATAAAAAATTTAGAAGAAGGATAATAATCGTGTTTTCACAGAGGCCGGGAGTGAGTGAAACTACCAGTGGCACGGCAAAGAGCGGGACACAGTGAACCAGAAAAAACCTACAGATAGAGTGCGAGAGAGGGAGAGAGCGAAGGAGAGAGGAAGAGAGAGAGGGAGCAGAGGAGAAAAAAGAGGGGTACCTGAAACACGGATCTCACTCTTCATCATTTCAAACATTACGTGTGTCAGCACTCTCAAAACACTTGTGCTAGCATTTACTTTGATGTGTGTGATGGGGGTATGTGTGTGTCTATACTTTACAAGTGTGGACTGGGTTAGATGAGCTATGGCTTAGGATAGCATTAGCATTCCAAGGCTAACTCCCCCTGCGGGTCTGTTTCCTCTCTGGGAGTCGAGTGACCTCAGTCAGACACAGGGTCTGCTGCCCCCCCCCCCAGCCTTTCTCATTAAACATGGGGACCTAGCTAATCTACGCAGGTCAAAAACGAGCCTTCACTTTCCCCCCACAGCCATTCTAGGAGTGTGCATGTGTGTGTTTGTTTGTGTGAGACTTTGCAACTGACTGTACAAACTGAGAGTGTGTGTGTATGAGCGAAGGTGTGAATGTATGAGAGTGTGTGTGTATGAGCGTAGGTGTGAGTGTATGAGAGTGTGTGTGTATGAACGTAGGTCTGAGAGTGTATGAGAGACTGCTTGCTCAGCTCTTGTTTGAATTTTCCATTTTTTTAATGTTTTTGTTTATGCTTTGTTTTATTTTCTCAGAACCTTGGCGCCCCTCTCCTCTCACTATATGCACTGGTACTCTCATCAGACTCGGGGTTCTCCAGCCCTGTGCTGGGTCTGGGATTCTCCCATCGAGGCCCTCTCCCCACGCAGCACAGCACAGCTGGAACCATTCACGCCGGGGTCCGCAGCATTACCGTTAGCGGCGGGCTAGGAGGCTAATGCACTAATGGGGCCTGGATGAGTGTGTGTTGTGTCTCTCCGTAGTGGCAGACACACTGGTGCTTCGCTGCACTTCACCCACACAAAGAGAGGCCAACGCGGCAACGGTGCCGGGTGAGCTCAAATACTATACCCAGCCTCAGAGAAAATGGATTAAACGTGTGGCAAAGTGTGTGTTCTTCTTTCTCTTTTTTCCCTCCTCCTCTCGTTCGCTGAGTAAATCCTGACCTCTGTTTCTCTCCCCACACTCACACACACCCTTAGACACAACCTCTATCTTGACATGAGAGAATGAGAGAGAACAGAAATAAAGAAATGTCTGAGATGCTATGTGAACTGAACCTCGTAATGTTTTTTCCTTCTCCCTCATCTTACTCTCTTTCTAAAGTGTTCCATTGTGATAGCTGGCACTTCAGACCCCCATTCTACAGAATCTTCTTTTTTTTTAAAGGAACCTAGTCTGTCCTATCAAAACCAAAACAAAAAGAAAAAAAAAAACTTTGACATATACAAAATGTCTTCTTCAAAAAAAGACACCTATTTACAAAATTTCTGCATTAAAAAACCTAATTATATTTTCATAAATGGGGCTCTAATAAATGTAACTTCTTTTAAATTTAACCTTTTTCACATACATTATTTACATTATTTCAGGCCTTGCCAACTATAACATCAGAACAACAAAGAGAGAAAACACCAACAAAACAACAATAACAGAAAAAAAAGAAAATGCCAGAAGCAACTGAGGTGTATCACAAATGTGTGTGTGTGACCTCTTAGGTTAATGTGCAGAGGGGCTGTATCTGTATCCTATGCTGTTCATAAACAGGGTCATTAACTAACTGTGGGGCACACACATACACACACACACACACACACACACACACACACACACACACACAAACACACACACACACACACGGTGTACACCGCTAAAAATCCTGTTTGCAGTCACGTAGAAAAATAATTTTACAGGTGTACATGCACACATACGCAAACAGCTGACTGCCAGAGGCAATAATAGTTATAGCTGTCAGTGTTCTGTTCTTTTTAATGCCAGAACACTTCTGAAATGTGAACACATTGGGTCTGGGAGCGCTGCAGCTGGGCCCGTCGACTGTTTCAACTGTTTCCGACAGGATTAAGAACCAAAGTAAATACGATAGATGACAAAAGCTGATGGGGAGATTATTATGTAGCAGAAGAAAGACAATGGGGGCCCGGTAACTTCGAATGTGCCTGTAAGCTCTACAATTGCACTGCGGTAGGATTCTGTGTAAGTATATGTAAGTGAGCGGGGATAACAATGTTATTTGAACATTCAAAAAAAGGAAAATAAAAACGTCGTATAAATAGTTGACAAGCACAACCGACAGTTTTCCAGATGTGGTCATATATCATAGAATACAGTATAAATTGCACAGATAGTCTACAATATGTGACACTACAGAGGAGATAATGTGTAGAGACGCTTTTAAAAACCAGCACCTGGAAGTACAAAACATCTGTTGTTGGTTTAACCATCGTGTGATTGAGCATTTAAGGAGTAACATTTTTCTAAATCCCTAAACATTAAAATAAAAATAACATGGTAACAAACAAACAAAAAAAAAAAGAATGAAACATTTGCACTTGCTGGTGCTTATTTCGCCACGTGCGTAAAACACCGGAATTTTCCACAATCTACCCTGACGCCCTGACCAGACAGCTAAAGCGCTTTTTTCCTTTTTTTCTTCTTCTTCGCGTTCCTATTCAAAGTGTCTTTTAATGGTGTGGCTGTTCACATACAAATTTAATAACTTAGTCTAAAACAATCACCCACATCAGAGAGGGGAGCCAGAGTACCTTAAAGACAAACACTCCAGGAGCTCGCTCCCATCTCACATGAAACAAGGTGTCTGACTGGGGTGGGCCACCGCGACAGCCTACACAGAGGTGGGTGATGGCCCTTTATCTGAAATGAGACCACACGTCGAAGTGGTGAAAGAGGACATTGGAGAGAGAGAGAGAGAGATAAGTGAGTGTGCTGAACTGATGTCATGTCTTCTTTTTTAAGCCCAGAGACGCCAACCAGAACAAACGCTTTGTGTGTTCGTGTGTATGTTAGTGCGAAAGTGTGTGGGTGTGTGTGTGTTCCTCTGCATAACACCAGATGGCCCGGCGGATGGAAGGATGGGTGCAAAAAAAAAGTGCAAGAGAAGAGAAGTTCATTGGAGGATAACAGCAAGAAGAGGAGAGAGAAACTGGTGTGTGTGTGAGTGTGTGCATGTGTGTGTGTGTGTGTGTGTGTGTGTGTGTGTGTGCATGTGTGTGTGTGTGTGTGTTGGAGAAGCGAGGGTGGGTGTGTGGGGGGAGGGCACTTAAGAAGAGGATGAAGCACGTGTTTATAATAAAACAAAACCCCCACGGTGAGAAAAAGAAGCACAATTACTAGCGTCTGATAAAAGCCTTTTGTTTGATAACAAATGAGTTATTTATACTAAAGAAAGGATGTGTGCTTTTAGCCTCTCATTTCAGCGTGTGACTCGTGAGCCTTTGAAAGAGCCCCAGGTAAACAGTCATTAGCAACAGAAATTATTCAGACGCCATTGCCTATGCTCATTACCTCCCCTCATATGCTTTCATATTCCCTCTATCTCTCTCTCATTTATATTCTCTCCATCTCTCTCTCGTTGGCTCACTCTGTCTGTATGCTTGCTATACTATGCTGTGGATGCCTTGGTGTCTCTCCCGTTCTCTTTTGCTTTTTCTGTCTTTCTTTCTCGCTTGCCCTTTTTTGTGTCTTTTGTTCATTTTTTCCAGTCCTCGGGAAGCTGCAGCAGAGGGGTTGGTGGTGGTGGTGGGGTGGGGGGGGGGGGCTAGAGGAAGAAGCTGGCTCCCACTTTTTCCACACGCATCCCTCTCTCCTGAAACTCGTTTATTTTATGGAGATGGACAGAACATATGTTGGATTTTTTCCTCCTACAGCAAACCCCCCTCCCCACCCGACCCCATCCAACCCCTTTTCCCCGTCCGACAAATGCTTAAACAAAAAGGACGTCCAGTCCCCCTCAAAGCCTGTCCACCAACGGTCCTTTTCTTTTCTTTTGACCAGGGCCCTGTCCTCACACTGTCCTCCTCCGGTCATACACAGAGTGTGAGAGGAGTGGACGGGCGGAATCTGTCCACTCCTTCATCCCCCACCTCCATCACGCTCATGAGCGTGTCAGTAAGAGGAGGTCAGAGGTCACTGCACCCTAGATAGCATCTAAATTGCTTCCACACGTTTGATTCTGCTCCGACAAATTTGATCTTGTTATTCTTGCTCACCGTGGGGAAAAAACCCGAGGCTAATTTAGGACACACACACACACACACACACACACACACACACACACACACACACGCACACACATGCCTTCATGTGCGCACACACACTCTCCCTCTCTGTTTATCGTCAGACCTTTTCACTCGTCATGATCTTTCAGCACTAATATAATGTGACCTGTTTGTCTTTCATTAACTCTCACTTTCTCCCGCATGCTCTCTCTCTCTCTCTCTCTCACTCACACACACACACACACACACACACACACACACACAAACTCCCTGTAATTCTCTCTCTCTCTGTCTTTCCATGTCAGAGTGCATACCTTCCTAAGCATGTGAGAACAGGAACGGTTGAGTGGGGGGACAAGGGTGTGTTCATGTGCAGGTATGCAGGCTTGGCTTGATAAAAAAGCGTTACTGGCTAATGATATACTACCACAAGGGCAGCGTAGAACAAGGAATCCAAACGACATCGCCACAAACTGCTCCAAATGGAGTGCAGTGTAGAGAGGAAACAGCACAGGACCATAAGACACTGGTGAGGAAGAGTGAGGAGGTGAAAAGAGTGACTAGGTGAGCGAATAAAAAAATAACCCACAATAAACAACAACAAATAAACAACCACAAAAGAGCAGGGAGCATTTCTAGAACGTGTCCGTCTGGGAGACAAGTTCTGTGGGTGGTGGTGGGATTGGGTGGGTGGCTGGGTGGGGGGGGGGCACGTGTGTGTTTACGTCATCAAAAAACTATGCCCTTGTTGAGAGTCTCTGGTGGGGAAAAAAATTATTCTTTTTTCGTTTTCTTCTTTGTGGAGAAGTCTGTGTGTGAACAAAGGTTTTTTTTTTCCCCCCCAGTCACATGGGCTTTCAACATCCCCTGAAGCATTAGGTGTTAGCGGCAAGGGCTAACACGCACAATCACACACATACTGATCCACGGCGAGAGCCAGAGAGAGAGAGGGACAGAGAAAACGAGAGAGGAAGAGAGAGAGAGTGTATAAGTGAGTGAGAGAGTGAGTGAGAGAGAGAGAGAGAGGACTGGTCAGCTCCTTTTTCAATGTCCACAGAGAAGAGGTCGGGAACAGGTGTGAGAGCGTCCATTTTGGAGAGGAGACAGGATGTGGTTGGAGCCAGAGGCCAGAGGGGAAGCGAGTGCTGGCTTAGACCCGAATCTCACACTCTTTCCCCTGCCTTTTCTTCCTCTCCCACGTCTTCCTCCTCTTCCTCCGCAGCTTAAGTCCGTGTTTTGCCCTCTCTTACTCCTGACGGCGCCGCTGGCCCGTCCACTCCTGGACATGAAACAAGTCTTTCATCGCACATCACACAGACTAGGTAGTAAGGGGGAAAAAAGTACAGGAACGGGTCAGGATTAGGGAACTCTCCTCTCCTCTTCTCTCTCTCTCTTTTTTCCATAGAGCTGTCCCGTATTGAAGTCAGTCCATTTCCTTGCTTCCACTCACTCTCTCTTCCTTTCTCCCACTCTCCCTCTCTCCTTCACCCCTCTCTCTTTTCTCTCACTCTCTCGCTCTTTCACTCTTTCTCTCTGCTCTTTCTCTCTCTCTCTCTCTCTCTCTCAGACTTTGTAGTAGATGTTAGCCGGGCTCTGCGGCGGCATCTCCTGCACGATGTAGACGGGGTGACCGTAGTCGCCGCTCACTTTCTCGTAGTGTGGGCAGTAGTTGTTCTCGGTCGTCCGCAGCGGGATGATGATGTCGCTGGGCTCCGAGCCGGCGCCGCCCGCCCCCTTGGGCGTGGCCAGCGTGCTGAGCGAGAGCGCGGTCCCGCGCGGCTGCGTGTGCTTGCGGCTGCGCTTGCGCAGCTTGATGAGCAGGACGATGAGGATGATGATGATGAGGAGGAAGATGACGCAGCCGGCGCCGATGGCGGCGAAAAGGGCCGGCTTGGAGCTGAAGATCCCTTCGGCCGGGTCGGAATTGCTGTTGTCCTGGTTGATTGTTTCTGCTGAGGAAAAACGAGAGAACAGGTCAAGTCAAGTCAAGTCAAGTTTATTTATATAGCACATTTCATACACAGAGGTCATTCAATGTGCAGGAGAACAAGAGAAAGAAAGAGAGACAGAGAGAGAGAGAGAGAGAGAGAGAGAGAGAGAGAGAGAGAGAGAGAGAGAAACATACAACATCAAATAAAAGCTTTTACACATCATACAAGACCTTTACTAAAGGGATACACACACATATATGCATGAACATATGCATATATACATACAGTATATAGGTTCAATGACTTCTTGCACGTCCGCAATACTAAAAACATATTCATCGTCACCCACACTTTGACAGATGCATTGGAGGTCCAGCCCTGCATTAGACAAGGGACTGCGTCAGCATGACTTGAACAGCAGTACAAAAAGGCTTTATGGGTCGACATTATGCATCCAATTACACTGACAACGGCACTTACGTGGGCTGTGCGTGTTAGTTTAGCAAAGCAAAACACGCGCGATGAGTGTGGGAATCTGACTGGAAGACTTGATCTGGTTTCTTTCAGTAGCAATGACTCCAGCTGACTGCAGCTGATTCAGTGTGTGTGTGTGTGTGTGTGTGTGTGTGTGTGTGTGTGTGTGTGTGTGTGTGTGTGTGTGTGTGTGTGTGTGTTTGTGTGTGTGTGTCTTCATGCGTGTGTGCATGTGTGTCTGTGTACACTATGTGTGTGTGTGTGTGTGTGTGTGTGTGTGTGTGTGTGTGTGTGTCTGTGTCTGTGTATATCTGTGTGTGTGTCTGTGTATGTCTGTGTATGTCTGTGTGTGTGTGTGTGTGTGTGTGTGTGTGTGTGTGTGTGTGTGTGTGTGTGTGTCTCCTGAGTAAGAGATAAATCAGGATTTCTGTGGCTGTGAGTTTAGCCATATGTTAACTCTCCAGTCGCGGAGAGACAAACTGTTTGGGGGGATATCAGCAGCTGGTGAGCTGAAGAGAAACCACCAGCAAGCTCACACACACATGCACACACACACACACACACACACACACACACACACACACACACACACACACACGGACGACAGCCCAATTATAGACCGATTCTTTTTGCTGTGTGGTCGTCTCTGTCCTGGCCAACTGTTCTACCCCCCCCTTCCCTCTCTCCCTCTTTCTTCCCTCTCTCTCTCTCTCTCTCTCACACACACACACACACTCATCCCTCTCCTCCTCTATTGTTTATCCTCCTTTGTTGAGTCTTCTTTTCCTCCTCTCTCCATTCTTCCCTGTGTGGCGTCCCTGTTCCCTCTACCAGAGAGACACATCCTCCTCCTCCTCCTCCTCCTCCTCCTCTCTGTGCATCTCATCTCTAACCTCCCTTTCTGTTGCTCTGTCATACCACTCCCACACACTTACTCTCCCTCCCTCTCTCTTTTTCACTTTCTATCCACTGTGTGTGTGTGTGTGTGTGTGTGTGTGTGTGTGTGTGTGTGTGTGTGTGTGTGTGTGTGTGTGTGTGTGTGTGTGTGTGTGTGTGTGTGAGTGTGTCAGAGTGTGTGTTTTTGTCTGTGTGTGTGTGTGTGTGTGTGTGAATGTGTGTGTGTGTGTGTGTGTGTGTGTGTGTGTGTGTGTGTGTGTGTGAGTGCGTCAGAGTGTGTGTTTTTGTCTGTGTGTGTGTGTGTGTGTGTTTGTGTGTGTGTGTGTGTGTGTGTGTGTGTGAGTGCGTCAGAGTGTGTGTGAGTGTGTGTTGTGTGTGTGTGTCTTGCTGGCTGCCGCTCTCTTGCTTTGCCTAATGAAGTTGAGACCACCTGCAGGTAAATGACTATGAGGAAGCAGTGTGGACACGCAACATTAGCTCTGCGCCAGATCCTCTCGGAAGCACACTGACAAACACCCTCGTTTGTACACACACACACACACACACACACACACACACACACACACACACAGATACTTACACTTACACATACAAACATACTCACAAACAAAACACTCTCACTCCCATGCACATACTGTAAACACACACCCACATCAATAACTCACACATACACACACTTTTACTCAGATACTTACACTTACACATGTACGCGCAAGTACACACGTACACACACACACACACACACATGTACACACACACACACACACGTACACACACACACACACACACACACACACACGTACACACACACACACACATACACACACACACATACAAACACACAACATAATGTTGCTGCGGTTTCAAAATTATTCTGATCCAAATCAACGTGCCACTAACATAGCCATGAACCCACTCTGCCCTTATCTGCTGCTGATCTCAGGTAGGAGTAGTACGTGTGTGTGTGTGTGTGTGTGTGTGTGTGTGTGTGTGTGTGTGTGTGTGTGTGTGTGTGTGTGTGTGTGTGTGAATACTAATGGCCTTCTCTCTCTCTCTCTCTCTCTCTCTCTCTCTCTCTCCGTTGGCTGTGCTGCCAGGCTAATTGCCCGGGTGTGGAGCTTAAGTGTGTGGTGCTGGGCTGTGTTTTTAAAAGTCAAGCGTGGATGGACGCCGTGATTAGCAGAAAGGAAACCGCTGCTGACTCGACCCGATCAGAGGGGCCGATAAAACCCCACCAGGCCTCAAACACAAACACACACACATGGCTAGAACCTGCTGTCCACTTTCATGGACTGTATGTGTGTGTTTTCTAATACAGTTGGGTGATTTTTCTTTTCTTGAGAATTGTCATGCTCCTGTCTTGAGCCTCATGCAACATGAACCAAGTCCTTCACCATTCATCAACATAGTGGGTTATGAAATATTACGGATCTACAGTTCACCATGAGAGAGAGAGAGACAGAGAGAGAGAGAGAGAGAGAGAGAGAGAGAGAGAGAGAGAGAGAGAGAGAGACAGAAAGCGAAAGGGGCAGAGTTTTTTTTCCGGTAATAATGTACACAGGTGAGGGAGAGACTGACGTTTTGGTCTACCAAAAACGGAGTCCATATGATCAAGTCGGCAATACTGGACTAATGGTCATTTCGTGTGAGTGTCTCTCTCTCTGTGTGTGTGTGTATGTGTGTGTGTGTGTGTGTGTCTGGCCAACACTCACATCCAGACAGCCAGGATGATAAACTACACTCTTTTATTACATTCCACTCTCTACCCATGGAACAAAGAGAGAGAGAGAGAGAGAGAGAGAGACGGAGACCCAACAGGTTGTGAAGGCACAGCTCTCCTCTCCTCATTCACAGTTTTAAGAGCGCCGAGAGAAACGCACGAGGGAAAACGAGAGGAGAAGCTTCCCAATGAAAGACAAACCCTCTGCAGGAGAGCTGGAGTCCAGCCAGGGAAAGAGAGTGAGAGAGGGATGGAGGGAAGGAGAGAGGGAGGGATAGAGAGAAATGGAAGGGGAAAAGCAGGGGGAAAGAGGGGAGAGAAAGAGGGAATGTGATTTCTTTCCTCTTGCTGAACATCTGAATTTGTTTTGTCCCTGAATGGAGCCAAGGCTCTGGGGTCTAAATGAATATCTCCAAAGCCCGAGGTTTCGTCTTTCCTTCCCCCATGAATGACAGATCAGGGGAGAAAGAGGGAGAGAGAGACAGACACAGAGAGAGAGAGAGAGGGAGGGAGGGAGAGAAACAGAATAGAGAGACAGGGAGAGAGAAAAACAAACGACACAAGGCTTCCAGTTTGCCCCTAGACCCTGCAGGCTGCCTGAGGTGATCTTATCTTTCTAACACACACACACTCACTCACACACACATGAGTATACAGAGGATGTGTGTGTGTGTGTGAGTGGGTGCGTCTCTCACCTTTGTTTCCAGGCATGACAGGCCCCTCTGGCTCCTTGCTTCTGTCCGGTGGGGACTCGGGGATTTTGTTGTCCTGATCTTTGTCTGGCTTTGCCGGGTCAGTTGACTCGGGAGCATTTGGGTCTGGACACACACAGACACACCAGAGAGAGAGAGAGAGAGATAGAGAGAGATATTAACAATTAGTGCAGAAAAATACAGTTACATCACAAGTTTTTCTTTCTGTAAAAAACCCTCTAAATTCATATTGTCTAGGCAATAATGAAACTCATCACATTAAGTTTTAATATGAGTTTTGGAGTTAATAAAAAATAGGGTTGTGTTAGTTATGTCTTCCAACAGATGTTATAACTAGAGGCAAGGGTTTTCTTAATTTTCTTACTTACTCATAATTTTAATTTGATCAAGTTCATATCTTGCTTCTTGTTGTGGTGCTATAAATATGCAAAACGCTGTATCGAAAAGCAATAACAAGTTGCTCTGCAAATAAACAAGCTTGCTTTTTTGCATTCTCATTTTTCTTTAGTTTTTCATGCAAAATAGACAAAAACAAAACAAAGTTCCACTGCCTCCACTGAAGCAGCACCCCCTGACAAGATAACACCAACATTTAAGTAGAGATGAAGACTTATTTTTAAAAGTTCTTTTAAAGTTACAACTCATATTTTTCTTTTTTCTCATGGCACCATTTTGGATCGGCGTTCATTTTAAATGTCACCTTCACAACCTCAATTTTCACCAAGGTATTCAACTGAGTCCTTCGGAAATTATCTGGCCATAAAAGCTAATTGGACAAGATGTGGTCATCAGAACCCCTGGCCATAAATAGCGGGCCTGAGTGACAGGGCGCGCCGAGCCTGTGCCAAATGAAGTTATTAGATACCGCGCAGTCCACCGCAGCATGCCAGAAATGCATTAATAACGCCTTATAGTCCTCTGGGGTGCTGTTGGGCAAGGCTGCCCAAAAACATTAGCGCAAAAACGAGGAGTGTTTCTGCATCTGCTGCAGACACTGGCTTAAGGGGGCTCTTATTCACAAGAGGCACTGAGTCTTTTGGAGCAGAGTTTATGTTCCTGTTGTGGCTGTTGTTGTTGTTGTTGTTGTTGTTGTTGTCATATGATAAAGGAGAAGGAGAGAAGAGGAAAGAGAAGAAACGAGATGTAAAAAAGAAGTGAAGAGAAGATAAACAGAAGTGAAGAAAAGAGAAGAGGAGGAGAGGGGAGAGGAGAGGATAGACTTTGTCATCCTGTCTAAGTTCCTCGGGGGAAATGAGCATCTGGGCTCTGCTGTGGCCTAATTGTTCATGTGATATAAATGAGCGTGTGCAGTGCTGTGCCGCGTCGGCCGACGCTGGAATTTACAGTGTTACTGCATGCGGTGAGCCGAGGGCTTTATGATGTTGGGGTAAGTTCCACCCGGCCCTCTCGCCGACGCATGGCTGACTTTACAAGGCAGCCTGACAGTATGGACTCTGAATCATGTTGAGCGCTCATATGAAGAGTATGTGAGAGAGAGGGAATGTGTGTGTGTGTGTGTGTGTGTGTGTGTGTGTGTGTGTGTGTGTGTGTGTGTGTGTGTGCAAAAGCATATGTTCATGACACTTCGTGTGTGTATGTGAAAGGTGAGTGCGTGTGATGTAAAATGAGGTCTACATGGTAATCGTGAGCCTGGCCCCAGGCCTACACATGAACCAGTAATAAGCCCTTCAGACACACACACACACACACGCACACACACACACACACACACACAAATACACGCAACAGATAAAATCAGGCAGCATAGGGCGCTAAGTTACAAACCCACTCAGCACTTCTGCGATCTCATTTCATGGATGAGCAGATTTCTGATAATTACGTGTAATTAATCAATAATAAGGGACCAGCAGTGCAGGTCATCATAGCAGCACATCAAAATGCTGGAGAAATCAAAATATCACCAACTGGAACCAATGCCTCGATATACAAGACACTATACCAAGATAATATACAAGCAACTCAGTTGTGGCTGCTTATAAAGATAAAATATATGTCTAAAAATATGTTAATGCAGTATTATTTGAATTATCTTAAATATAGTATCTCAATATTTGTGTGTGTGTGTGTGTGTGTGTGTGTGTGTGTGTGTGTGTGTGTGTGTGCATGCTGTTTGTATTGAGTCTGTGTGTGGCTATTTAACTTAAGTTTCCTCTAAGACTTCAGATTAGTTTTTGGTGTAATGGAGTGGCCAAGATAGCGCACCTGTCCGTGAGCTCATGTTATCATTGAATTAGCCCAAGCTAATCTGATACGGGATTATAGTATCCGATGGCTTTCTCTCTCTCTCTCTCTCTCTCTCTCTCTCTCTCTCTCTCTCTCTCTCTCTCTCTCTCTCTCTCTCTCTCTCTCTCTCTCTCTGTGTGTATGATTGCAGTTCATGAAGACTGGCGGCCCTGACCTCATACCCCGCTCTCTCTCCCCACCCTCCTGACCCACTATAAGCCAGTTCCTGCACAAAGGCACACACACACACACACACACACACACACACACACACACACACACACACACACACAATAGGCACACACAAGCACATAACAGTGACTCGTGACATTTGACCTCCAGAGGTCATTCCTATCATTCCCACTGAAGCCTGGGGAAATAAACTTGTGCATTCCAAAGACCGCACCGTCACTATTTAAGATACACTTTCAAGTCTGTGGTTGTGTGTGTGTGTGTGTGTGTGTGTGTGTGTGTGTGTGCGCGTGAGTGTGTGTCTGCGCGTGTGTTTTTTTGGTCTCAATAATCCGGTGAAAGTGAAGATTCAGGGTAGAATTGTAGTGTTGAATCTATTTCCAAAACAGAAAAAACATTTATTTTATTTCATCTCATTTAATTATGTAAGTTTGTTTGCAGATCTGGTATGGCTGCTAAATATACATTTTTTTTTATAAATACTGTGTGTGTGTGTGTGTGTGTGTGTGTGTGTGTGTGTGTGTGTGTGTGTGTGTGTGCGTGCGTGCGTGTGTGTGTGTGTGCATGTGTGTGCGTGTGTGTGTGCATGTGAGAGAGATTTTGCATATAGCGTTGTTGTTTTGCTT
>NC_055961.1:15304612-15307112 GCF_018492685.1 Alosa sapidissima | reverse complement strand
ATCACCACTGCCGGAACTGAGTTTCAACCTCATTTCACACTCTATGCATCATGGGAGGTGTAGTGTTCTCCGTCTCCGTCTGTAATTGCTCTGGTCTTGGCATGCACGACGGAGACACTACAGGACTAATGTGGGCCCTGAGTGGGAGTGACAGCGCCGAGCTACTGGCGGAGGTAGACTAAAGCGGAGCGAAGCTCACAGTCACCGCTCCTGTTTCCTGTGCAGTCTCTTTCATTCTCTCTTTCTCTCTCTCTTGTTACTTGTTACAGCTACAGTCCCTCTCTCTCTCTGACCTTTCTGATCTTCTCTGTCATTCTCCCGCAAGTGGTAAAGTGAGGTGAGTGATGGAGATGGAGTGTGAAAGGTGGCCTTGCCTCTCGTTAGCATGGAAGACAAAAGGGAGGCAGTTCAGCTGATGCTATAGCCACCAGACACTGTGCATGTGTCTGTGTGTGTGTGTGTGTGTGTGTGTGTGTGAGGGGGGTAGTAGGTGGTTCCAGTGTCCGCACCCATGATGTCATCACGATTAAAATGCCTGGTGCCGGGAAAGGTGCCAGGCACAGACCGTGCGAGCCATCAACCGCACTAACAGAAGGAGAGAGAGTAAGAAAGAAAGAAGGAAAGAAAGACAGAAAAAAAGACAGAAAGAAAGAGAAGGCAAAAGAAACGCATCGAACGAAAAACAAGGCCGGCACAGTGAGCGATCTGGCCTCGCGGCTTGCCCTGGTGCTAACACTGAGCAGCGCTAACAAAGAAACAGTTCTGGCCTCGCGGCTTGCTCTGGTGCTAACACTGAGCAGCGCTAACAAAGAAACAGTTCTGTCAGTCGCTCTGGAACCACAGGCAGGCAGGCAGGCAGGCAGGCAGGCAGGCAGGCATAGCCCAGCCAAGGCGCAGCGTCTTAGGCAGGTCCAGCTGCCTACTCCCCTCCCCAACTCCACCACTATACTCCACCATTTCTGCTCATGCTTATTCAGGTGCACTTTCCCTCTGATCCCAAGTCAGGTGTGTGTCCATGACCTTAAGTTGCAGACGCACTCTCACACACATGCCAGCACACGCACACACACACTGAAAGCACGCACCCACTGAAACACACACACACACACACACACACACACATATACGATAAGCACTACAGTATATGAGAGACTATAAAAGATAATGACATACTGTGGGCTAAGTGGATGTGCTGCTGGATACATTATGTGTGCGAGCTGTTTTGGAAGTGAAACCACTCTTTCTCACACACACACACACACACACACACACACACACACACACACACACCCTCGAAGGCAGGAGATAGTTATGCACTCAAGGTTCCACACAGCTACCTTTGGGGTAGAAGGAGAATATTTGGGCTTAACAGAGAGTGGAGCTACAGAGTTTGCCAAGAACTCTGGAGGGTCTTTCTTTCTTTTCCCCCCCTCTTTCACTTTTCCTCTCTCTTCTTCCCCTCTTTCTCTGACTCCCATTCTATCTCTCTCTTTCACTCACTTATTCCCTCCATCCTCATACCCCCCGTAACTTGCTTTCTCCCCTGTAACCGATGCTGTAGATCATATTTCACAGGCCAGCCGAAGGAGAGATAACAGCACTCTATCCATTTTTCTCACTCTTTCCCTCTCTCCCCCCTCTTCCCTCTCTCTCTCTCTCTCTCTCTCTCTCTCTCTCTTTCTCTCCCATCTTGCACTAACAGCGAGGTGTATTGTTCTTTGCCAGTGAGGCAGCTCCCTCGTGTTCCACGGAAAAGAAAAAAAAAAAAATCGGCGCATAGGCTGGAGAGTGTGTATGGAGGCGCATTAATTTTTATGCCGTGTAAGGGCGAGGTTTGTAAAGAAAACTATTCCAAGGCCAACGTGCTAAGAGTTCGACTCGGCTACTGGCAGCCACCGAGGCCATTCCACGGAGGACTGTAATCCATTTTGTGGCCACTAGAAAAAAAGAGAACAAGAGAGAGAGAGAGAGAGAGAGAGAGAGAGAGCAAAGACCAAAAAATTATGCACTTTTCCTGCTATTTTTATAACAGGCAGGGTTCTACTCCCAAAACATCTGGAGGGACCCAGTGCACGGCCCTTCATGGGTTACTATGGGGACGGGGAGACTCAGCACACCATGGTGATGGCTTGAAATTGGATCGATGAAAGGTGCAGAACAGGGAGCTCCAAAGGTGGTATATTTTATAGAAAGAGCCAAACAGAATTTCAGCAAGGAGGTCACCTCACCTGCTGGTTCTGCTAAACAGCTGAACACTAAACACAAGTGTGTGTGCCTGGATATGTGAATACAAATGTGGACATGTATATGTCCAGTTTGAATTGATGTACACTGCAAAAACACTACAAAAACAAATACCACAAACAAGCACACGCACACACACACACACACACACACACACACACACACACACACACACACAAAACATTTACAGAGTGACAGGAATAAAGTCTAATACAGGCTGATTTCTGAGGGGAGATTTGTGCTTCAGCAGAACTTG
>NC_055961.1:15302494-15304342 GCF_018492685.1 Alosa sapidissima | reverse complement strand
GCAATACGTCCCCTATAATCCAGCAAACTTGCCTCAGAAGAGAAACTTGCTTGCGTGGTTTGTCTGTTTAAATCATCCCCCCCTTTCCTGAAAAGTTGCTTTTGTGTTGCATTTAATCAAATGCAGGGAGACCACAGAGGTCCAAGCGAAAAATGCTCCATGACAAGTCACCACACAAGTCATACTTTCCCAAAGCAGACGTGAGCGGGCCTGAAGTAAAACTGACCAGACGCCCGGCTACACAACGGCCAGGGAAATGAGGCACAGCAATGCAAATTCACACACACACACACACTCACAGACACACACAATTAAGTGTGGCGATTCCTTCTTTCTAAGTCTTGTAAAATAAATGTGGTGCTAGTACACTTAACACCTCTAATTATCTAAAACACTCTTCCACCTGGGTGAGAGTGTGTGTTCGGTGTGTGTGTGTGTGTGTGTGTGCTTCGGGATATGTTTTTTGTCATACTCTCGGGAGGAACATAATGTTCCACACAATGCTTCACTTCTGAGAGTAATACAACCCTTCCATCTAAAGCATAGAAGAATTTAAGTCCATGTGTTTAAAAAAATCAATTGAGCAACCCTTTCACTGTGTGAACAACTCCGTAATTTAAGGAAATACATTTTACATAAAGTCAATGAACTAATGGGCAAACTATATGCATGAGTGGATATCTGAACGCAGGGTCAAGTAAACAGTACATCATGGCTGTACAAACTAGTGCTTATACACACATAAATGTACGAAAAGCAAGGGCAAGATGTAAACCAATGCCATTAATTTTTAATGAGCACGGCAAGATGAGTGGAACCGATGCAGTGTGCCGTAAACAGCCACACGTAAATTAGATCCCTCCAATGCAGAGAGCACGGTCCACAAGGGCCACGACATTGTGTGTGTGTGTGTGTGTGTGTGTGTGTGTGTGTGTGTGTGTGTGCGCGCGTCTGTGTGCGTTTGTGTGTTTGTTTGCTAGTGGCTGCGCATCGCCTGGGATCGTCCGGGGGCAAAAAATAACATCCCGACGACGACAGGTCTCGGCTTGCTTTTTAAATAAACACACGCAGTCATGAAAAGTGCATGAAGGGCATTTCCATAAGAGTGCGTATTTACAAGAGGCCTGTAATTGCACACATGTCAGGCGGAGGACAGGGCGTCCGTTGGTACGAGCGGAAACACAAGGTTGCGCCGGCTGGCCGTCCGACCGCTGAGTTTTAATGATTAATACCCTCATTACGGCTACGCTAAAAAGCAAGGCACAGAATGAGCCTAGTGCACAGATTCTTCATAAAACAAGAGCACTATAAGAGAGAGAGAGAGAGAGGGAGGGAGAGAGAGAAAGAAAGAAAGTTCTTCCATTTGCAGTCCAGTTTTTGTAAACTTTCGTAAACATACGCGCACGCACACATTTGAAATTGGAAACATGCAGTCACAGTTTCTCTGTGGTTTCGTCTTCTCATGTATATTTTCTTTCATGTATGTTCGGTTTTCAGTTACTTATCCTCACAGACACACATGCATATCTTCACACAGACTACCACACACACCAAAAAACACACACAGACACACACACACACACAGACAGACACACACACACAAAGTGGCAGACATGAATTGTCTGGGGGTCAGAGCAGGGAGCCGACAGATATACAGGTACTCCATTTACACGGCGACGAGAGCCTGCCCTGCTTTCCCCACCCAAAACACACACCACACACACACACACACACACACACACACACACACACACACACACACACACACACACACACACACACATGCTCCCTGGTGCTGGCCCCCAGAGAGAGGCGCTCCGGTTGAGCGCGGCCGAGGAAAGAAAAGCA
>NC_055961.1:15274994-15277494 GCF_018492685.1 Alosa sapidissima | reverse complement strand
CCCGGCCAAACCACCCCGAAAGCCTCCGGCTTTAAGGGAAACCGATCGCCATAATGTCGGAGCGAGAAAATGGACGAAGGGGGTGGCGGGGCGGCGGGGCGGTTTAAAGCAACAACTGGCCCTCTCGTCTGCCCCGAAAGTCTGTCTGTGTGTGTGTGTGTGTGTGTCTCTCTCTCTCTCTCTCTCTCTCTCTCTCTCTCTCTCCCTCTCTCCCTCTCCCGACATTTTGCCAAATGCGCCGCTCAGCCCAGAGAGCTCTCGAGGACATTAACGGCACAGATGTCATGGTTTAGGGGGGACCCTTCCTATGGCCGTCCCCCAAAACAGACCCAGAGCTGAGCAGCGCGAGCCCGGCCCCGAAGAGGCCGGCAACGGGCAGTTGGGATCTATGTGAAGCTGCATCGTGACAGCATGAGTAATGACAAAATCAGAGCCGTGGAAGATTACGGTGAGAAAAATCTTGTTAGGAAAACACCACGGGAGAAATCTATGTCGAAATATGAAGGATCCATTTTTCCAGGCCTTGTAAGCGACTACCGCCAAGACACCCAAGGCTCGAATTTCTGTTTTTCTGCACGGCTTCTAGAGATAAAATGGAGAATTAACTTCATGGCACCTACTCTGAGCGCATGAGTACATTAATACAATTGGAGGTGGTTAACATACTGCGGGTGGTTATCAAGAGACAAATATAAACACCAAAAATACACTCTCTCTCATTCTCTATTCTCTCACATCTCACACACACACACACACACACACACACACACACATACGTGGTTATCAACAGCAGAACACAGACACACAGAATTACAATCACTCGACTGCACAAATACAGTACACAGCGCGTCCACTAACAGCACGCAGGCAGCTGGGGCCTTATCTAGATAACCTCGGCCATATCTGGGCTGAATTGCTCCTGCTATCGGCTCCAGGGGCGAGGTCCAGTGCTGGGAAACTCCTCTCATCCACCTGATTATTTTATCATTCCAACTCGGACTCCGCTCTGCTCTAATTCAGCCGTACTTATCCATGTACACACACACAGAGAGAGAGAGAGAGAGAGAGAGAGAGAGAGAGATGACTTCTGTTCTTCTCTGATAAGGCCATCTCTTAGGTCTGATGTCACAATCTCATTTCCAGTCCAGCTGATGAAAAAATGCCAGATGAGAGCTGTTTTGATCTTGTAAGCGTCAATCAAATCCTTGTGTGTGTGTGTTGTATGTGTGTGTGTGTGTGTGTGTGTGTGTGTGTGTGTGTTTGTGTGTGTGTGTGTGTGTCTTTAAATGACACAAAGCATCCCACAACACTTCGCTGGGAAAGCAGATAGGAGATAGAAATCTGGTCAAAATTCTCCACCCCTAAGCCACAAAGAGAATACTGTACCATTCCTCACATTTTTCAGATGTTGCTAGTAACACCCTTACAATCTCATGTTTTAATGTATTCATTACCTTGAAGACCGTCCTGATTGTTCATGCAAATATATGATTGTGTGTGTGTGTGTGTATGTGTGTGTATGTGTGTGTGTGTGTGTGCACACATGAAATGAATAGCAGACAGCTGAAAAGATACCTAACTCGCTACGAGTGTAGGATTTGTTAGATAACTAAACCTTTGTCATTCTAGCCTAACACTGAAGGTCATCTGTAAAAACCTACAACCTGCATAAGTAACAAATGTACTCCTACACCAACCCCCCATCCAAACACACACACACACACACACACACACACACACACACACACACACACACACACACACACACAGAAGAGAAGGAAATCCGCAGGCACATAGATTAGAACAGAGACAGGAACATAGAAGAACTAACACGTATGCTTTTTGACTTCCAGTCAAGCTGAGAGAAAAAAGTATGTGACATTTACAATTCTGTCTTTGTACGTGACCTAATTTTAAGACTTTTTTTGTGTAGGCTTTATCGGAAGCCTGGATATGACAGGCAGATCTCAAACCATTTCCCCTCTACCTTTCACAACACGGGAGATAATGGCAGCTGAAATTTGCCAAATTGAACCAAATTCGAAATTGCAAGTAGGGAAAAAAATAAAAGGCCATTATGCTACAACTGGATGAATATCATCAGCAAGCCTAAGGTACTACAGACCCTAATAGGGCCTAAAATAGAGATGGAACTCTGATGTATGGTAAAAAAATGGACAGAGGAGAGAGAGAACTGGATGGATGGATTATAATGGGCCACTCACATTTCACGACAGGCCTTAGTAACAGGTGTACAGTATACGAGCCGTGCTATTCCCCTGACAACACGCAGCCCAGTAGAAGCCAGAGGTGTGGGTGGACGTGACAAGCCCTCTCTGTGTTCCTCTTTAACCTGCGGGTTTGGCACATGTCCCGGACTCCTGTTCTCACTGCGGGCCTCTCCAAGCAGCTCCACCCCCTCCACGCACTCAACCCACCCACCACCCCCCCGCAGACAGGTTACCTGGCCCTCATTGTCATCCAGGTGCTTTTAAGTCTG
>NC_055961.1:15262494-15264994 GCF_018492685.1 Alosa sapidissima | reverse complement strand
AACAACCCTTCACCCCAACTGTCACCTGACACTCACATTGACACATACACACACACATACACACACACACACACACACACACACACACACACACACACACACACACACACACACACACCTTCAACTGAAACAGGCAAATGATGTTTCAAGATGTCAGAATTATTTCAAGCCTGATGAATGTGACGTGATAATGAGAGATTAATGTAATTTCCAGCCTATATTTGTTGTCTTACAGAAGCCCGTTTATGATAAACTGTTTCCAGGGATGCAAGACACATCATCAATTTATGAGCCACTCAGATAAGACAATCATTATCTAACTGTCAATGCTTTTATTGCACACACACCCACGCAAATTACACACACACACACACATACACACACAAAACCAGGACACGCCAGGAGAGTTTGATATCATGATAGGGTTTCGATGACAAGCCCTCCCACAACCAAGTGATAATTGCGTTGTGATGTGGCCCCTAGGGTTTATTCAGGGACTCATCGTCTACGACACGGTGAGGACCGCATTCCGAAAGGCGGCGGGGGCACCGGAGAGTCCAAACAGCATGACTCACGACACCGTGTCACTGCTGCCGTGTCACTGCTGCCCACTGAACGTCTCTCTTCGCTGAAGAGGCAGCATTAAGGGTCCTTCATTACAAACTCATGAAATGCAAAATGGCAGGCCCACAAAAGCGTGTGCCACAAATATCTCCCTAACCTCCAGATCCCTTTTTATTTCTCGAGCCTTTCTCTTTCTCAGCATTCTGCCGCCTTTCTGAAAAATGGCATGACTCAAAGGAGAGTGACTCAGAATATGAGATGAAGAGGGGAAAGAAAACAGAGAGCTATAGAAAGAGAGAAAATGAGAGCGACGGTGAGAGAGAGAGAGAGGAAATGGGGAACAGAGAAGAGCGGAGAAGGAGCGAGACTAACCGAGCTCGAGCAAGAGCGCAAAAGAGAAGAGCGGTTTAGAGACTGAGTGAGAAGGACAGTAGGTGGATTTATGGCTGAAATGAACACACACACAGAGAGAGAGAGAGAGAGAGAGAGACTCACTCACTCACTCCATCACTCAATCAGTCAGACAAACACACACTACCTCCAAGTGGCAGGGCTCTCTCTCTCTCTCTCTCTCTGTCTCTCTCCCTTTTTCTCTCTCTTTGTCTTTTCTTGTTTCTTCCTTTATCCTCTTTTCATTGGTTCTCATTGTTTACCCATGAAAGTGGCACATTCGGGCTCTACACATTTTTTCCAAGACAGAGCGGCATTCCTAGACAGCGCTCCCAGGATACAGTCGAGATTCACCCAAACTCCTCCATGCACTCTGACCAACTCCCACCGGAAAGGGGAAAGACAAAACAAGACAGCTAAAAAAAGGAGGCCGTCTGCTCGAGGTCTGGTTTTCTGCTTGAACAGTGTTTGCATGTGTGTGTGTGTGTGTGTGTGTGTGTGTGTGTGTGTGTACATGTGTGTTTGAGTGTGAGTCTATAGGCACGGTCATGCGCATTTGTCCATGTATTACCATGCATTATGGGCACCTTTAAAATGCTGATATTATGAGGCTACACGCACGCACACACACACTCAGAGGAACACAGTAAACATCCGTCAGTGTCTATGACACTAGAACAGGTACAGTTGCTGCAGGCTGGGACAAACCTTTTGTCCTGTTAATGTTGCACTTATTATTACTCACTGACATTCACACAATAACAATAACACACACAGATGCATAAAAACAAAAATACACACACAAATAAGTCCATATACATGCACACAAACAAAAGCACACAAATAAGGCCATGTGCACACAATGAACTTTTTAACACTCAACATACTGACTCAATTTTCACATCAAACACACATTAAAGAGTAAGAGAGCTAGAGATAGAGAGGAAGATAGAAAGAAAGAAAGAAGGAAAGAGAGAAAGAAATAAAAAATTAAAAGAGGAGTGACAGAGTGATTGACTGCTGTTTGCTGGCAGAATATTCTCTTATTACTTTTCCTCTGGCTGATGTGCGTTTGTTTGGACTTGCACATGTTCAAACATTCCTGGCGAGTCAACCTGGATGAATCAATAAAGCTTTTCATCTAATCTTGTGCCAGTAAGGTATAACCATTAAAGAGTAACTGATTTGCATAATAAGAAATAATAAGGTACTATGCACACACACATGTAGTGAGTGTGTGATACAGTCATGCTAATAAAGCAACCTTGAATTGAATTGAATTGAGAGAGAGAGAGAGAGAGAGAGAGAGAGAGAGAGACCAGTAACTCCTTCCTGATCTGTCTGTTACACTAAGTAAATGAACAGGTTTTACTTGGAAGACTGGAACCATGCATAACCAGAGATGCCTGAGAGACTTAAACTAAACACGTTGACTCAGACAAACAAACACACACACACACACACACACACACACACACACACACACACACACACACAAACACACACACACACACACACACATACACACACACTGGCAGCTCCGGCA
>NC_055961.1:15229994-15252494 GCF_018492685.1 Alosa sapidissima | reverse complement strand
TCTTAAAGGGTTTTTCTTTTCCGGAAGGTTCCATGTCAGGTTTGTGTGTTGAGAGGAAAGAATGAGTGAAGTTAACACCGGGGTCCTGATATCTGCTCGCCTTCGCTCTCAGTCAATGCTGAGGGGCAAAGTAAAGAGGAACATTAGCCATGCTAGTTCTCAACGCCCACTTGAGATCCATTCAAGCAGACGGAGAGCCTGGACAGCGATGGAGAAAGAGACTTGGTCTCCTCTTTCCACTTCTACGCTTTCTGAGCACAGCGCAATCTGTTCTTTTTCACTTTTTTTCCCCTCTTTTTCTGTTCGAAAAAATGCCATGCCATGTCCAAAATGCCGTCTGTTTCAGTACATGCCCTACATGCAATATTGCCTTCCATACGAGGGGTCACCGGGGGAAGAAAAACAAGAGCCTGTTCTTATGAGCCAAGTGCCGAGATGGCGTCGAGGGAACAGCGCAAATGCACTCTGCACGCCACTGTTAATTGTGGAGAAATTATCCATACCTCAGCACAATCTCACCTTTAAGCACGAGCCTTACATTACTCAGAGCTGACTCAACTAATAGTTAAGAACGAGCTCTTCAAAAAGACAAAGTTAAAACTCGCTTTCTTGCAACTGCCTGGGGAGGCCGTTAGCAAAGCACACAAGGACACAATGGTCCAAACACAAGTAAAATAATTATGCAAATACACTGGGAACATATTAACTAGTGTTATCGGAGTTCGATAAGAATACAAATAATGTGCCATTGGGCTGAGACACTGGGTTGAGGTATGGGAAAAAGCAATTGTTACCATATGACAGCAGTTTCTATACTTTTTTTGTCATGGAAAATTCCACATGTCATCTGAAATAAGGTTTAAAAATCCCATGATTAAATATTACTGTTTCTCTCTCTTTGTGTGTGTGTGTGTGTGTTTCTGTGTAGGGGCGTCAGTGAGTGAATGTGTGCTTAAGTGTGTGTGTGTGTGTTCAATACATGGGTAAATGAGCCTGGGGTTCTTAACACACTGCCTAGTCCAGCCGTGGACCTTAAGCACATCGGCGGGATAATGAGAGACAGATTTTCAATTAGCTCTTCATTGGAACTCCCCCTGAGAAATTAAAGCTTAACAGGTTTGCTCAATATCACCCCGTCAGATTACAGTCCTGCTTCCTTCTCGAAGCCTCACTGTGGCCTCCTCGCTTCTCAGACACGGGGAGACGGACTTAAGAAAGAATCCCCAAGCCGTTTCTCAACCAAAACTTTCCTGCAACACTCTGCGCACATTCCTCTGTCTAAACAACTAGATGATTTTATAAAATATCTCAGCTTTTGTAAAAAAAAAAAAAAAAAACTCAGTTTATGTTAGAAGATTTTTCACTGGCTCATTAACTTTACAAATGGTTCCCTTGTGATGTTGTGTAATGATAGGAGTTTTTAATGCCAATGCAGATTCATTATTACAAGGATTTTTATTGCTTTTATTGTGAAGCCAAAAATAATTTGCTCAGTAATTATGAAATATATAGCAATTATGACTTACAACATATTTCCAGCGTCCAAATCTATTCGTTTCAGAAACAAAAAATTATTTCAGTCTCCCCAGTCAAAATTTTGTCACTCTTAAGTTCCATTTCCATAACAGTTTTCAAGTAGCGGTATTAACTCAGTATAAAGTTACTAACCCTTCATACATTACATTAATGTACTACATTTAACTTCAGCACCAGAACGCCCACGGAGCAATTTATATAATTATGCCATTTCAGTTGGCCTTCAGTCCCCTATAATAGAACAGGAGATTGCAAGAGATGTTTATACATTTTACATATCTCACATATCACACTATTATAGTGCTATTATACAATTTCTGTGCATGACGAAAGGCTAACATGTCTGAATCTATAGTTTATCATTTATGCAATTATGGTCAATATACTATTAAACATATATTCAAAAACATTTTTCATCACTAAAAGATAAAGCAGAGCGAGAATCACCGTGGAAAGCCAACTAAGAGGTTTGTTCACACTTAGATCCATATGAAAAACCCATGTTAAAACAACATCAAGTATGTGAATGAACTTTGGTAAGTATGTGTGAGACAAAGACTAAAAGACAGACCGAGAGACAGAGAGAGAGAGAGAGATGAACGGACGGAGGGATGGATGGAGAGACAGATAGAAAGAGAGGGAGAGAGAGAGAGAGCAGGCTTGGCTGGCCACTGTGTGAGACTTACAGTGGAAAGCGGGCTAAGCCTCTTTACTGAGTGACTTAGTGGCGCAGAGCCCCATATGTCTGCCGTGGAGTTGGACTGAGCTTTAAGCCTCTTCGAGCCCTGCACCTCGCTCACAAAATCATTACTGCCTACTGGAATGCATGCTATGCTTATGTACCAAACATAGAGAAAGAGAGAGGGAGACATGGTGTGTGTTTGTGTGTGTGTGTGTGTGTGTGAGTGAGAGAGAGAGAATGAAAAACTTCTTCTGTCTCAGCTTATTAAAAATGCACACACACACAAGCACCTGACATAATGAGCAAAGAACACACTCTACTTTTGCATCGACACACACCAGCATTTGCCATTGCTGTGTGCACCGAAATGGGCTGAATACTGGCTGTGTGTCTACAGTGGGTAGACAGCACAACTTCCACTGCACATAACAATACTCTAACAAATCATAAAATGGCTGCTGCTATGCTGCAAATAGGCCACACAGAGTTTCATGCAAAGTTAGTTGGTACTTCTCTGTCTGCGACTGCAAGAAGTCGAGTTGTTTCAGAAAAACAATTACACACAAAATTGTGTAATTATATGCAAAGTATGAAAAGACAAAACTGTTGTATGCCATTTTAACACATTAATATTCATGTTCTCAAATAATAAGTTATGCCATTGTGGAAACTGTTAGGAATTAACGCAATTTCTGAAAATGTTGGATCTAAAGGAATCACACTTGCACTCTTACACATTTTTATCTAAATTTCTTTTCTAAATCAAGGATGAGCAGTGTGGAAACACCCTTTAGAAGCCTGACTGGCAGTCACTGAGTCACACACACATAGACAAACACACACATACACATACACACACACACACACACACACACACACACGCACACACACACACGCACACAGACACACACACACACACACACACACACATGCAAAACACTCTGTGGTGGGATAAGCAAACAAACATTAACTTACTCGACAAAACAACCATCAACTGGTGTAAACCAACATAGGGTCTATTTTCCCACCTGCTTTGCTTGGCAGGCCCACCAGTGTATCCCTAACTGAGGCCATAAAATGTTTACCCACGTGAATTAAGTCTGACAAATGCATTCATACATCCAATGACAAAACTAATTTTGAGCATGAAATAGATCTGAAGCCACTTTAGTTAATTCTAAAAGTTCCCCATTGCGAAGTTGAAATCTACAATTTTGTTGAGGTAAAAACGACTGGCGTTTGAATGTCCATTTTATATATAGAATGGTATCTATATTTTTTGGTAAATCTACCTCAGTTATACTCTGACTTCGCCTATTTTCCCTACACATAATAATCTCCCTACACATCGCCTTCATTCTCTACAATCTGCGCGCTCAGGCCTGGCCTTATTTAACAATACAATTGAGATGATTTGCCGGGAAAGTAAAATATTCAGCCTACGAAATCAAAGCCAACAATCATACAAAAACAAATAACGTGGTGACGATGCAAAGACATTCAAAGGAATGGGATATATAGGCCTCATAATCATTTCTGGATTGTGTTGCTTAAAAGAGTATAAGGACTTACGTATTTATTATTTCTATTTTAAGTAGGCTAGCCTACAGTGAATAAGTTATGAAAACATTACATGCGTTAATTAATCAATCCCATCTAGATAACTTAGCCTACATAATAATTAGACAATTCTTGAACACTTACAAAAGGACATGTAATCGCCAACACACACTGATAACCTACAAAGCGCTTACGTATTGACCGCTCTCAAGAGTTGAACAAATGTTCGACTGGAATCTATTTAGATCAGTATTCTAAAAATGAAAAGTCGCAGTTGGGTGAAAATGCCATACAGGTTAATCATTAACGTCATTTAAATCCAAAACAACTTATTATGCTTTGGCGTGGCTGTAGTAAGAGATAAGGCTACGTATTGAGCAATCAAGCAGCAGAAATCATCATAACAGTATCTATACAACTATCCTCTCAATATGCCATCACATCACACAGCGCGCAATAATCTGTACCGTCTAGTCTGCAGCCACTGGGGCCTCTTGCAGGTTCTACAGTAGCAGGCCGTGATATATAGCTACCGCTGGCCCCCGGTAACTTACACAAATTCACATGGCAATATAGGTTTAGTAAACGTGGGGTTGACCGTGCGTCACTGTAGGCTACACCATAAAGTTCATTCACACAAATTACACAGAAAGATGTATTTGTTTCCGCACAACTCAAGGCTTTCTGAATGAGGGACGAAAGTAGCTAAAATATGAATGTGATGGATGTGACGTTTCCTCCAGGGATAACGTGTCTGTAAGGTCGCCGTGCTCTCGTTACCCACTTTACCCAGAAGCGGGAGCGGAGAGGAGCATCGCGGTTTTCATGTCACCCGGCGTTTGCCGGAGTTTCAGACTCTGAACCTCGTGAAGCCCTATGTCAGGATGTCGTCTTTTGATGTTGCGACGTGTTATGTTTCTAACAGCACATGGCAAGGCGAAATCTGCCTTCCATGGTGTAACACTTACTTGGAATTCTGTGAGCTCCATACCACTGCCTCCAGTGATTTGGCTATAGGTAAAGCACATCTGCAAAGGATGGTCAAAATCCAGAGGTATTTCTTCCAACAGCTTCCAGACCCAGCCATGTTCAGAAGATTTAGTGAAGCCCAGGAATTAAAGTCGCGATAAGAGCATTCAGATCGATGGCAAATCGTTGTTGTTGTCGCCCGTCTCTATCCAAAATCAACAGACGCGCATGTGGGTTATACGCGTTGACAGCTCGTCACACAGTAGCTTGTGATTAGCATCGTTCGACGTAAACTCTGAAATCCTTTTCTCCCGTTTGTGTCCCTCTTTGAAAATCGTCGTTAGTCCAGATGGACCACTGTTGCGAGGGATTCGGCTTTTCGCTCCGTGCGATCAGGCGTCGCTACCTCCCCGTCAGGTGGCCAGTTATGCGTTATGTTTTTATTTTATTCATCGATTAACAAAGTTCTCAACACTGACCTAGGAAAGGTCACGGTGTCCGGAGACCAGGGTATAGTTGAGACACTGGAGACACTCGTTAGAACCTGGTGTTCTGCGCAGGAACAGCAGCGATTGAGCACAAACTGTGATGGGCATTGGAAAAACTAAGCATAAAGTGTCTGCTGTGTTTTCCTTGTTAGAGCAAAGATACTTGTCCAGATGGCACATGCAAAAACTGTGCTCTACGTTTTTTCTAGTTCTTGACCACAACCAAGAAACATTTATCCATCTCTCCACATCAGGTCCCGAAGAGCCATAAAAGTTGATTATGTTCACGTCTGTCCAAAGTACTCCATCCAATGGATTAAAATAAATATACACAGACAAAATTCCCTGAACCGAATAAGCTACTGCTGGCTAACTGGGTAATTCCTGTGCGGCGGTTTTCACGCAGTCGAAATCTCTCAGAACACTCTCCGCATCGAGCGCTGCAGAAACCAACTCATGTTCGAAATCCGTGTTCCGCACGCTAATCCAAATGGTTTAGCCGATTTCAGCAACATCACGGGATTGATGAAGGAGACTCTCAAGTAGTGGTGTAGACAACGATAAAAAGAAGACTTCTTAAAAAGTTAGATATATTGTGCCACTGTCCCGCCGATCGTTTATCGATGCGTTAACGGCGGTCTCAGCTCACACGGGCTAGTCATTCGTTGACTGACATACGGTGATCCTATTCGCACACAGTGCCGTCGTGCGCAGCGCTCAGGCAAGCGAAGGACAGCCCCGGCGCCTGCACCAACCAATCACGACTCATTTTCAGGGCTTCATCATAAAGTTGACCACTCGCCCCCAGAACAGGTTCAAACTGCCACTGAGCAAAGGGATTGCAGCCTATGGCGTACTCCCGGCTTGGTCTGATTGCGAACTGATGCGATTGAAATCACCATTAACATTGGTCCTGTTATGACAGAATTAGTTCTCTTTACATTTATCATACTAAATTAGCCAGCCCTTGTAACGGACTGGCTGGTCTGCCAATTCCCACCTGTTACACATGGCTTTGTTTAGTGATTTGATGACATTTGCAGACCCTATGCAACCCATTGTGCACCACGTACACTCCTTTCAGCAAATTTCCGCGAGTTTCCTGTTTTCTCTGTGATATTAGAATTCAACTGGAGTCATGACATTTTCGAAAAACATTGTCATTTATCACGTGGTCGTATAGGCGAGGCTGATTACATACACTTCTGATGTCCGTTATTGGTTAATATTCAGGATAGCAGCATAAGGTAAGTGGAGAAAATACATGCATAACTGTTGCCTTGTCAATGATTTTCTCACAGATAATCAGTGACCACTACATAAATGTTGTCAGCGTGCTTTCCAGTAGTCAATGATGCCCTCTATCGGTTATCATGGAAAGATTGTTTGCGCCTTGACGGTTGCCTTTGATCCGCTGAGGATATAAATGCCACGCTGTATAGCCAACTTAAAGTGAACACATTAACAGCGTTTTTCTAAAAGTACATGGAATTCAACAGGGTCTACTTCATGCTGTTGGCTACCATGATCACAAACATAGTGTGCGTATTAAAGTCGGTCACCAAAAGGTTTTTCTTCTTTGCAATAGGCCTAATTTTGCCAAGAATGTATTTGTGGAAATCGAAAATCTAAGTTAAATTGAGTAATTGACTTATTGAAGCCGTGTCTGGCATTCGGTATTTAGTTTGGTCATAGTAGGCCAATTGATAGGCTACTATAGATGCGGTGGGATACTTTTTTCTCAGCATTATAATAAGAGTTGCCAATCTTATATGTGCGTAAAATAAGTTATTCTAGCAGGTAGTTTGGATAATTCCTCATACGAATAATTAATTTAATATTGAAAATATATTTTAATGAGGTGTTGAGTAGTTGTGGACAACTAATCTTTTTTTTTAAATTGTGACTTAGGTAATGATTGTGGCAATGCGACCTAAACCTGCCATTATTGTTTTTCCATTGTTTTATGTTATTGTTCTTAGGCCCTACTATATCCTACAGTATACCCAGAAGTCATACCCTAATTAATAAAATTAAGAAAACAAATAATTTCGAATTTACTTTTAAATATTAGGCTACACGTTTATGTGATGATTTGAGGCTGTGGTCATGTGAAATCTTCACTCAACAAAATGGCAAGTTTGAGTAGTCCTGTGACAGCTGGTAGGCTCACGCTATCCCCTATCACCATATACAACACTCGTTTCCTTAATTACTCTTGTCTTAGCCCTTTATACTTGTGACTAAAAAGTGATCATAACCTATGCCGTTTTTGTACGTTTTGTCTTAGTTCCACGATGCCATACTGTTCACTCAATTTTCAGTGTTTTTATAATACAGAGCACTTGAAATACAGTCTGCCTGTGCAACGACCGTTTGTTATCATGGTTTGTTTAATACACAAACAAGGTCGTGCCACTTTGCATTGAGGTTCCTAGTGACCTTTTCATAGCAACGGAGAGCGCAGACGTTGTGTGCTATATATAGTTCATCGCCTCAACTAGATGTTTGATTTGTGGCCTAGTTACGCCGGAGACGCTCTAAGCGCTATCCAAGTCTCCGAAGGAAAGTTAGTGGGAAGTACCCAACTCTCCAGTCAGCGAGAGGAGCACAGCGGTGCCGATAAGCCCACTTAGTCCTGTGCTGTGGCCTGCCTTTTCAGTGCTATGTCCCATCCCGAACATGACTAATGTGAATGCATTTTTGGATACAAATGTATAAAACTTTTATTTGATATAGCCTACGTTTGAATTTCTTTAACTGACATGTTCTTTTTGAGACCAAATACATATTTTTTTATTCCTCAAAGTCTTGCCATTGCATGCTTGGAAGAACTGGATGAATGTAATTAATTCAAAAAATGATAAGGTTGGAAAATGCATTTAGGGGATAGAACTATTTGCAAGAGCTGTGTAGGTGGATTGATTTGTGTGTGTGTGTGTGTGTGCGTGTGTGTGTATGTGTGTGTGTGTACTGTGTGTGTGTATGTGTGTGTGTGTACTTCCCTCCATTTCCACCTTCACACCCTCTCCTTCCTCAAACATGGGAGGCTAATGCAGTCTGTGAGCTTTAAGAGCATAGTCTCAATTATTTGTGAGCTTATTAATAATGCTTGGCATCTACCAAACACCTGAAAAGTCACACTTGTATGCAGTATTTGTGGATGCGTTCAGTGTGCCTGTCTTTCAGGTGCAGTAGCCTTAAGAGGTATCATTATATGGGTAATATTTATTTTAAAGGTTAATGAGAATTTCTGTTTGTAAGCACGACGTGCATGGATTATTGAACTCTTATATAACCTATTCAGCTTTATGAAAAGAGGGAGAGAGAGGGGGGGAGTTGTTATACTGGCCTTGAATAATTTTTTACCTCACCACAAAATTGTTCATTCCCCCACCCCACACTCACAGAGAGAGAGAGAGAGAGAGAGAGAGAGAGATGAGGCTGTAAGAGAAAAATCAAATGGGGTTTAGGAGTGAGTGCCCTGGGCCTGGGTAATTATACTGGGGAAATATGTCATTAATTATTCAACTAACTCCACCAGTGAGCTGCTCCTGTCCCACACTGTGTAAAACATTTGCTTTCAACGCAGTGTGTGTGTGTGTGTGTGTGTGTGTGTGTGTGTGTGTGTGTGTGTGTGAGTGTGTGTGTGAGTGTGTGTTGTGTTCAGTACTGCTTTGAAAGCACCCCGGTGTGTTCCACTAATGTAGGGCTTTCAGCAAGAAGAGATGAAACAAAACCATGACAACAACATAATGAACTTAGAGCACCGATATTTGTAATGAGGTCTGTTGTGTGTGTGTATGTGTGTGTGTAACTGGAGGCTGAAACACACCATGATTAAATCCACTCATTCCACCCCTATGGAGTACTGAAGAACATGTAACAGACATACACACAAACACACACACACACACACACACACACATCTTTCTCCCTTCTCGCTCTGTCTCTCAAGGGGGACAGAGAGGAAACGGAAGACAATTAATACAGTTTAGACTTCACTTAGACCTTACTTTATGTGTTTGGATGTTTAAGAAACTATATCAAGAAACTCTCTCTCTCTCTCTCTCTCTCTCTCTCTCTCTCTCTCTGTGCGTGTGTGTGTGTGTGCGTGCACGCAAGCGTGCATGTGTGCATGTGAGTTTGTGTTTGCTGTTTGCTGAAAATCCTCACACAAATAGGAAAACTACCATTACATTTTTGAGCTGTCTGTATGTGTGTCTGTACTTGTGAGAGTTTGGGTCGAGACTCGGCCCAGAGCCTCGGTGTCTCTGTGTGTGTGTCTGGCTGTTGATTTAGATAGTCGACATTTAGCCACATACTGTATTCCTGGCCAAACAAGACATTGTTGATAAAAGCAGGATACAGCTAGGGTGGAGGGCCATTGAAATCTGTTCCATTTAGACAATCTCTTAGTGGTTAAAGAGTTTATTTTTATCCCCACATCACATTGAAAAGTGTGACAGGTTGTACTCTTTAAATATGTTTCACTAAATTCACCCATGATAATGAATGGGTTGATAATGACTTGTGTTAATTATAACCTCTTTATTGTGTTGCTGGTTCTTTCACGTGGGTTTCTGTAGTTGTTTTGTCAGATGTTTGTTTTCTCTGTTTTGGGTAAATCGTTCTGCTTAGCCCAGGGATATACTTTATTTGGATTTTAATGGAGTTAAAATTGTGCCTTTTCCAGTCCTCCAGTTTTTGTGTTTGAAGGTAATCCAGAGCCACCTTAATGTGTTGGTCTGTTTATGACACAAAAAGACTGGGCTTGTGTTTGTTTGATTGTTTGTAAGTTTATTTGTATGTTTGTGTGTCTGTGTTGTTTTCAGTTCCATTTGGAGTTAAACTATAATTCATTTTAAATGACTTACCAGCCTCTATAATCTAAATATTATAACTTATAACTTAAACATAATATTTGTCCCTAGGTCCCAAGCTATTTCTTGTAGACTAAACAACTGGCTTCCTCCTCAATATCAGGAGATTCCCTTTCCTCAGTGCCCTTTTTAATATCTCTGGCCCAAATCAGAGAGGGTGACATTATCCCCTGTCATGTTGCTGGAAGCATGATTTAGACGAAATTGAGTCAGCTCTGACTGCTTCAACAAAGCTTTGAGTTATTGCAGTGTAAAAAAAAAAAAAAAAAGAATCAAACTAGTGGGGCCTGGATGCATGAGGGGTCGTGGGAGTCTGATAAGCGTGAGTCAGTGATAGTCTCATGACTTCCACCGTCTGTGCTGACTGGCGTCTCGAGTGTTAAAAATAAAATTGACAGGAAAGACTGTAATCTTTTATCACAAACCACACACAGCACTGAAGCTCTGTACTTTGTCTGTGTGTGTGTGTGTGTGTGTGTGTGTGTCCTCGGCTCACTTTTGGTTCTGTGAAACAATAGCTAACCACCTCACTCTGTGATTATGACATGCCAGCTTTCTTTTTCGTTCCTTCTCTGTTGCACTTGAACTCACACCAGATCTGGCAAATTATCGAGGTATTACGTCCACATCACAGCCACGTCAAGAATCGACGTAATAGATTCAGTGAGACGACGCACCAGTTCAAAGATAAGTTCAAAGATACAATTTAATTAGGGTGTTTATAATGCGCTGGCATGCCATTTGTTTAATTTTCTACCCTCCAATTATCTAGAAGAATTTATGGTCCACTGGGGCCATTCTCTTAGTGCTCATGTGGAAGAGTTATAACTTATTCATCGCACTCAATGTACAAGGAAAAACATCAAAGCCAACACAGCCTTTTGTGTTTCCATAGATTTATTGATTCTGTTTGATTTACCAAATAAGGAGGTCTCATACACACACACACACACACACACACACACACACACACACACATATGTCTACTCAACTTTTACTGCTGCATGGAGTCTAACAGAAGAGAAGTGTGAGTGTGTGAAGGAGAGAGCATGTGTGTGTGTGTGTGTGTGTGCCGTTTGCATGTGTGAGTATCAGTGACTGCATCCATGTCTGAAACAGCCAAGAGAGTAGCCCTGCTTTCAACCACATTAGAGCTCTCTCTCTGTGTGTGTGTGAGTCTGTGTTTTTTTCCTTGTGGAAGTTTCTCCTGTGAACAGAGAGAGCCCTGGCAGGGGCAGTTGAGGGTGTGGGGCTTTAGTGAGCAGGCAGGCAGGCAGGCGGTGGGAGAGGGAGGGCAGCCTATTCATGGGATATTCATCCCCTCTCATGGTAATGGGCAGATTTCACACCTCAACCCTCCCGGGCTCTTACCGTGGGCTGCATTTTTCTGTTGTTTTGTTATTTTTTCTTTTCTCTCAACTCTTTTTCCCTCCCGCTCTTTCCCTCCACCCGCCTCGCTGTCAGATACGCCCCCCCCCCACACACACACACACACACACATACAGTACACACACACACACACACACACACACACACACACATACACACACACACACACACATACACACACACATTGGGTCACTCACATAAATTTGGGTGAGTTATTCCGCTCTCACCCTTGAAGCATCTCCCTGGCCCCACCCGGGCTGCGAGAGAGAGGCCGAGGCACCTCCGGTCACACACCTTCACACCCTGACTCGCTCAAGCACTCAGGCCACTCTGAAGAACGCATTACTGGCCCTCCTCTTCCACTAATGTGTTTTCCCTCTCTTCTCTTCTCTTCTCTTCTGTGCACAAGTTTCACGTCCTCAGACTCACTTTTCTTCTCCTTTTTGTCCTCTTGCTCCTGACAGATCAGTTCAGCATTTTGTTCTTCAGTTTTCCTTATTTATTTTTAGACAGATATGAACATAGGTAACATGATACAAATGTGCTCAAATGTTAATGTAAATGTGATTTATGCATGTATGCTCTTCTTTGTTTGCGTGTGTGTGTGTGTGTGTGTGTGTGTGTGTGTCTGTCTGTCTGTCTGTCTGTCTGTGTGCAATGGTGTGTGCATTCGTGCATATGTGTCTGTCAGTCTGTCTGTCTGTCTATCTCTCAGTGAGTGTGCGTGTGTGAGAGAGTGCGTGCGTGCATGTGTCTGGGTGTGTGTGTGTCCAGGCGTGTGTGTCCGGGAGAGAAGCCATAAGCTAATCATCCCATTTCCATGGTGTGCGATGGTCTCGGGAGGATGAGTAAATGCAGCGTAAAATGGCCATGCGGAGTGTGACAGATCCGTCATTTCCAGCGGGAACACTGAGAGGAGACAGAATGGGATGGAGATTAGGCCTTTATACTCATCCTGCAGGCGGAAGTGTGTGTGTGTGAGTGCTTGCGTGCGTGTGTGTTTGTGCGCGTGTGTGCGTGCATGTGTGTTTGTGTGTGTGTGTATATGTGATCGAGCACACATTCACCAGTGACCCCCTGACATACTGTGTTTTAAGAGTTTAGTTTAGTTTAGTTACAGTAAAATAGTGATTTTTTGTTGTTAAGTCTAATAGTTTAATAATTTCGAGAAAGGTCATTAAAGCCTGGCAAATGTGACGTCGTAAGCAGGAACCTGAAATGGCAGCACATATACAGTAAAGGAATCAAGGAGATTTTATATTGTATTATACTGTTTTTTCTATCACACATGTTGCTAATTGAAAACGTTCAATTGTTAGAAAAGATAAAGGATTCACAAGTAAGGAGTTAGCTTGTTTATCTTGGTTGAAATCTTAGCAAATTTGATGATTGATGATTTTTCTAGTTCATGTCTCACGCTGGCTACTTCATGTCATAAATCAGCTGGTGACAAAGACCAGTTGCTCATGTAAAATTAATTTACTATAGAAAATAACTTATGTTGAACAATAAAAATGTCTAATCTTGACAAAGAATTATGCCATAAGACAGTAAAAAGAAAACATGGACACTGAAAGAGTTACATTATGCACCACTTTTATAGAATATAAGCATTCTATAGCATTTTTTTGGAAATTGTATTTATTCAGTTTTGAATAATTAATTTGGAATGATTTCCTTACTTGTAAGTAAGCGGAGCTTCCTTGTGATTGATTCGTGGACTCAACCTCATGCAACCAGAGGGGACATTAGGGCCCAGTTGCGTGATAAAAGGGTTTGTCTGCACTGCCCGATGAACATTTAAATAGGCCATTAGCGTTAGCACAAGAATGCTCTATTGATTACTTGTCAGTGAGGGATCTGCAGAGCCCAGATTGAGTAATGCGCCAATGATGGACTCCCCTCTCTCCGTAAGTGTGCTCTGATTGCTCTCCCCTAGCGCTTCACATTGCTAGCCGGACCTCAGCGGTATAGATTAGCACTTTACCGCCTACTCCGTTACAGAAACGTGCCAGCAGTGGTCTCTTTTTTTTTCAGATCAGGGGGCCTGGACTCACAGACGGGCGAGTGTGACGGGAGCGTCGTCGAAAGATTCCCTTTTACAGGCAGCTGACCGGTGTTTTCAGCCCAAACACAAACATGCCGTGTGATGAGTAGCGGGGTCTAAAAGCGCCCAGCATAAGCAGGCCAGTCATGTCATCGAGTCTCATGGAAAAAAAGGCTAAATATACAGTGGCTGTTTTCTCATCATTTGTATGAGTAATGATCATTTATTTACATTACCCCATCACCGCTGACTCGAACTCTTTTTGCAAACGTTGCGTTGTATGCAAAACATTCGTTGGGGAAACGTTATGGTGTGTTCATTTAATATGGGCTGATATGTAATTTATATGAGGTTTCACTATTCATATCCTTGGTTAATTCAAGGAGCAGGAGGAGGCACCAGGTTTTTCTGTCGTTATGTTTATGTGGATATTAATTTTTTTATGACAGTATAAAAATGAGTCATGTCTGGATTGGTTGGTTATATGGTCATCACCATGTCTGTCAAAGATAGAAACACAAATAAGCATTGCTTTTTAAAGGTGCATTGAAACCACAGAAGAGAGAGTGAAAGAGAGAGAGCAAGAGAGAGAGAGGGAGAGAGAGAAAGACAAGTAAAGACATACAACAGAGACGGGGCTAAACATTAAGGGAAGCATACCTTTTATTACCATTAAGTCAATTTAAAACAGGTTTGCTTTCTCTGGTCAACCACTTGGCTTTCTGATCCTGTCACTTTACATTCTCATCTATCAACCCCACTGCTGTGCCTCCTCTGATGTGTGTGTGTGTGTGTGTGTGTGTGTTTGAAAAGCAGAGAGAGAGAGAGTGAGTGAGTGACTGGACCCCTGCCTCTGATTGTATCATCAGTTAAGCTTCGACTGATCCCCATTCAGATGTTAAATGATCCCATCCAACAAGTCGGCTCTTCTCTGGAGTGCCATGGAGACCCAACAAGCTCTCTGGCCGTGTCAAAGGGAACCAGTGAGAATAGAGCGGGTTATCTCTGTTTGTGTTTGAAGTCCCCAGGCAGGGCGGGGATGGGGGGGGTCGGAGGCCTTATCAATGAGCTCATTTGCATCACTGTGGACTCCGTAAATATCAAATAATCATCTAATGTGCAGGAGACAAAAGGCCGACATGGGCGTCAGCACTTCTATGTTTTAAATATACCGCTAAAAGAGTCGGTAAGACTTAGCCACACAATGAAAGGCATCTTTTCTTCACCAGGGGTGAGGCTGACATACCATCAGTGATTCTGGCCTCTTATGTTTCTCACACTGGTGCTGTCTAGCAGACGCCCCCTTCTGCACATTCCAAACAGTTGTGTAATACTTGCACGTTAAATTAATCCATATTTCCGTTGATACGCTTCAGTGTGACTCTGTCCAGAGTCCACGTTTCCTGTGATTTAATCCGTCTTATCAAACACGCTTGATTTTTTTCGTCACAGCTGCTAAGAACAGAAATGCAATACTGTGTAATGAATGCCACCTATTAAGAGCAGGAGCAGGGCAGCAAGGGTAGACTGACAAAGAGTGGGCTGATTGCTATATTTGCAAACTCGTGTGACATGCAGTTATTTCGGCTTGTCAGTCTGAGATCATTTGATCTTGCTGGCTTCTACTTAATGCATCACCACCTGCGTGTGCGTCATTGGGTATAAAGGGCTTGTGTGTGTGTGTGTGTGTGTGTGTGTTGTGTGTGTGTGTTTAAAACTTAAACTGTTTACCATGTTGTTAGTCGCTTTGGTTAAAAATGCGTCAGCCAAATGTAATGTGTGTGTGTGTATCTGTAAGTGTGTGTGTGTGTATGTCTATGTGTGCGTTATCAATGCCAGCCTGTTGGGTCCTCATGAGTGTGATAACTGTATGCACCTTGAGTGTGTGTTTGTGTGTGTGTGTGTGTGATCCTGTGATCTGCATTCCTGCAGTAGGACAGCTTGTGTTTCTTGTTTTCTTTTATAGCTCAGACTCTAATTGCCATGACAACAGGTTCTCACAGGACCAGGCCATTTGAACACACTAAGCGCGGTTTAGGAGGTTCTGCTGATGTTAAACGGTGGGGCCGTATATATCTGAACAACATAAACGGTCATTTGGAAGTCCGAACTTAGCCGGTTGTTCTACTACTCCCCCCCCCCCCCCCCCCCCTAGTATTTCCTCTGGACATTATGTAAATGTGTGTCTGAACGAAGCGTAGAACATGCGGTTAAAATTCACACCTAGTGAGAGGGCGTGTCGGTGACGTTTCTTTCGTGCGTCCATGTGGTTAAATCTGACTTAAATGCCAGTGTCATGATGGAGTGGCATAGTGCTGTCCAGAAAATCTCCGACCTGGAAAGATGCAGACATCACGGAGCTACTGTCCATGAGGGCAGACAGCATTGTCAAAGAACACATGAAGGGAACGGCAAGAGACACGTTGATGTAACCTGCAACTGCATGGCAGGGCCAAACGAATTCAAAAGACCAAATCATCATAAGCAGAAGGCGCTGAAAAGGCAGTAGCTTACAGCGACGTCGTTGACAACAATAACAGGAGTATTTAATAAATTGTTTGCCAACACGGTCGGTTTTCTGTTCATTGATAGCCTTCTCATGATCTAAATGCTGAGCCAGATATTTGTTGAGCATAAATATGCCTAGAGAAAATGAAAACGAAGAAAACCCAACTTTGTTCCAAGCTCCTTACGTAAATGCAATAGACACTTGAGGAGAGAATGCTTTTGGGAAAATAAACCATGAAAAAACGAACAACTTCACTGTTATGTTAGTATTTTGTTTGTTGCTTAAAAACGTTGTATAGATGGCCTTGAAGTCTTGAGTTAGCCTACTGAATTGGCTGGTACCATAAAGTTTGTGCATGCTTTCTCCAACGCAAACCAGATTTGGGGTTCCATAGCCAAGTAATTCTGCTACATAACGTTGAAAATAGATAAATGTGTTTATTTGAAGCACACATACAAATACTGTAGGTCAGTTTCAAGTATGCGCACTTACGTGACTACTTCAAGTATTAGCCTACACACAATAGATTTTTCTTCTTTAGCCTACATAATGCATACACTTTGTAAACAAACAGCAGCTGTGACAACGGCCGCATATATTCTGCATCATATCTCGCCTCTTGTGAACTCTACAAGCCCCCACCCCTCACTCGACAACCACACGGAGATTCTGTAATGTGCGTGTATGTCGTTCACACATAGGTCCGTATAAGGTCAGTGTAAGGTCCGCAGGTTAGCATCGAAGCATCCGAAGGGTAGGACCTCCGTTTGACAAACCTCTGCATATACTCCGGAGCTTATGTCTGAAAGCCCTAACTGTGTCGTTTACTTAACTTTCACAGATGGAAACTTACACACAGCTCAGGCGCACTCACAAACCAACAGTGCACACACACAGACAGACAGACATTCACGCGGAGAAATGTATCTTCATCGAATTTCATTTCCTAGATGTATTTCAATTATGCATGGTCAGACTGTTCTTCCACCAGTCCCCAGGCAAGCACTCATCATAGCCACACATTTGGCTAAAAATTCCTCCGAAAACTCCCCAGTGGCCCCAAACTTCCACGATCACCCTCCACCCGATAAAAAAACAAAGACTTTGCCTTTGGCTCTTTTAGTTCCTATTCCCTCTATCTTTGACTCTCGTCTTTGTTTAACACATTTTCCTTCGAGTTTTTCACACATCTATCTGACGCTAGAGTATGCAGCGAAAATTAAGTGTAGCCTTGCAGCTCTGCCTCCATCACACGAGTCCTCTCTCATTAACTGGTTGTCTCGGCGTGTTACACCTAACGTGTATATCTCTTTAGATACACGCATCTGTCATCTAAAACGAATGTAAACGTAAACGTGTCTGTGCTCCTGCCTGTGCTTTACTTACCTACGAGAACATCTCCAGTGTGGAGGAGGACAGTGAGCGAGGGAACAGAGAGAAGGAGAAATACGGGAGCACATCACGACAGAGAAGAGGATGAGGGAGAATTAAAAAAAAGTGAGAGGAATGGTAAGAATAGAGAAAGAACGAGTGAAAGACCTAAGGGGGTTAAGTTGTTTCTGTACTTAGACCTCTCTCTCTCTCTCTCTCTCTCTCTCTCCCTCTCTCTATTCTTTCTCCTCTCTTTTCTCTTCTGTTATTCCATTTTTGTTTTAGTTCCCTGACAGCTAAAACATCCCACTGAAAACAGCACTGTTCCCACAGTGACTGTTACATGAAACCCCCCTCAGAACATAGAGACAGTTAATGGCAGAGGGGGAGACTGTTTTGAATTAATAATAGTCTTACTTTTCCCCCTAACAGACATCGAGACAGCATGAACGGGCGTTCAAGGACCAGAGAACTGTTGTCGTGGTTTATTCGGAATCCTGTTTTTTTTCCAGTGAAGCAAATGAAGAGAAATGCAATAATATACCGAACATGTGGAAATATTCTTTTGTCTGTCTGGATTTCTCTCTTTTTTGGAACTTTTGCTTTTGCAAAATACAAACACAGACATACACACATGCAAGTACAAATTAAAAAAGACAGATAGACACAAACACACACACACACACACACACACACGCAAGCTGATAAATAAAATGTAAATAATAGCTATGAATACCTCAAAAATAGATCATAATCATGAATAGAAATACTTCTGACATGAGAAACAGACATAAGTTCACAAACACATGCGCACACACACACACACACCCACACACATACAACAAACACATGCACACATACTGTACAACAAACACGCACACACACACACACATACACACACACACACACACACACACACACACACACACACACAAACACACACACACACTATCTCTGTCTATGTTTTAGTTCAAGCCTCTGGCTGTGGACTTTGAGATGCAATCAAAGACAGTTGAAGAATGCATGGTGTGTACTCCCAAAAGAGACAAGGGAATTACAAATATTTGAGTGAAGGACCTGTTTGTTTGTGTGTGTGTGTGTGTGTGTGTGTGTGTGTGTTTGTTTGTGTGTAGGTGTGTGTGTCTGTGTGTATGTGTGTGTGTTATGTTTATACTGTGTATGTGTATATAACTGCAAAACATGTTATCAGGGAATGGGAATTCAGGTCAGAACTATGCTTTTGACTAAATAATGGTGCTTCAGGGGAAAAGGATATTCATTGTCTTGGAAGATATACTGTAGCATAAAGGAAAGTGTGTGAAGTGTGTGTCCAAACACTTAAACATGTCACAAGGAACTGTGTGTGTATTTACAGTAAACTAATGTCAGAATTGCTCAGGATCTCATTACAGTTAATGCTCAGTTTGAATGACCACCACTTTCCAAAGACATAAACACATGCAGACACACACACACACACACACACACACACACACACACACACACACTCACACAAACACTTCACTCATTTGAGAGACTTCCAGCTCAGATTTTTTCCTAGCCTTCCTCTGGGCACTAATGGATGTGTGTGTGTGTGTGTGTGTGTGTGTGTGTGTGTGTGGGCAGGTGTTTGTAACCAAACCTCCGTGACTGTCCTGCTTTTTCAGCAGCTGTCACTCAAAGCTGACCTCTTCTGTAACATGAGCCTGGCCTTCAGACAGTCCAAACGCCAAGGCCCAACCAGACGACAACACCATAGACCCCTGGCCCACAAGAACGCACTGGCATATCTCACTCACCACGCAATCACACACACACACACACACACACACACACACACAAAGCACAAAGCCTCTCACCCACCATTCTTGAAATCACACAAACACCCTTATAGTTGGTCAACATACAACAGCATTTCTAGACGTCAGTATTAATAGCAATTTTGTACATTTTGTTTATCAGCTTGCCTATGTGTGTGTGTGTGTGTGTGTGTGTGTGTGTGTGTGTGTGTGTGTGTGTGTGTGTGTGTGTGTGTGTGTGACTGTGTGTGATATGGATATACACAGGTAAGGACTGTGTGTTAATGTATCAGTCTTGTTGCTGTGCTGAAGCAGCTCTAGAGAGGAAGTGTGGAGCAGAGTGGAGCACTGCTAAGGGACACGCCATACGCACCACAGCAGACATGCAGCAGAGACGCACTGGCTCACAGCACAGGAGTTATGGTGCATCTTTAGTGTGTGGGTGTGTGTGTGTGGGTGACTGGGTGTTTATGGGCTTGTTCATTAGTCTGTTCATCAACCCGTGTCTGAATTTAGCTATCTTAAGGTCTACAAGCCTATACGGTGCCCACGCGCATTGACACAGACACACACACACACACACACACACACACACACACACACATACAGAAAGCTTAATTGGATCACTTCACTGCTTGTTCTGTGCTGTAGGGAGTGTGGGAACAGGAAAAGGGGCGTCACAGTTCCCTTGTGAACTTTCACTCCAATATGTTCCTAAGTTCATTAAGAACCTACTGTATATCATATTATATTACCTCAGAAAAATTACATTTCTCAAAATATATCATCTTTGAACCACACCTGCTATTCCAACTAGCAAAATAATTACAATAGCTTTATTGTTCTTTGATGACCTCTCACAAATTACAAATGGACTCCAAATGAAAGGCAAATAATTAATGAGGAAGACATATCAAACTGATAATAGATAGTGTCCTTCTCTTTTTTTATTTTTATTTATATTTTATTGTTTTTCCAGGGAAAGGGGAAGTGGGGAACAACACACATTAAGAACAGAACTATGTAGATAGTGTCCTTCTCAACCCTGTGTGAGGCTGAACCAAGGCCTGGGAAAGACCTTGCTTTTCTTTCTTTATTTCGTGGCTCACTCCAACTAATTAGCTTAGCTGAGGTTAGTTACTGGTGAGAAATCAAAGTCCAGATAATAGAGTGCTTTGGTCATGCTCAGTGAGTAGAGAGAGAGAGAGAGAGAGAATGCATGCATGCATGCATGAGCGTCTGTGTATGGGTTTTCAGCTTTGTGTGTCTGTGTATCCAACTGTGTGTGTGTGTGTGTGTGTGTGTGTGTGTGTGTGTGTGTGTGTGTGCGTGTGTCCGTATATGTACATGTGTGTGTGTGTGTGTGTGTGTAAGGTGTGTGTGTGTGTGTGTGTGTGTCTGTATGTGTGTGTGTGTGTGTGTGCGTGCATCCGTATATGTACGTGTGTGTGTGTGTGTGTGTGTGTGTGTGTGTGTAAGAGAGAGAGACTGTGTGTGTGTGTATTTGTGTGTGTGTTTGTGTGTGTGTCTGTGTGTGTGTGTGTGTGTGTGTGTGTGTGTGTGTGTGTGTGTGTGTGTGTGCTTATGCATGTGTGTATGTGTGTGATAGTGGGACAGATGTCTCAGCCTACTGACTGGAACGACCTCCTCCACCTCCTCCCGCCTCCCTTCCCTTCCTATCAAAGCCTGGGAGGGCCTGCGGAGCAATCAATCATTCTGAGTGACAGGGGGCTGGGCCTGTCATTGTTGGAGCATGTAAGATCACTGTTCAGACATGGACGCGACATTCTACTGATAAAGACTTCATTATCTCCATCTGACTGGCCTGCTCCTGTGTTATTTACTCCCAACATACTCTCTGACACACACACACACACACACACACACACACACACACACACACACACACACACACACACACACACACACACACGTGAACACACACACACACACACACACACACACACACACACACACACACACGTGAACACACACACACACACACACACACACACACTCAAGTATACCCCCCTAACAAATACTTAACACTGGTGTTGTTCTGTATCTGGAGGGTATGAACAGCCTCAGTCTGTCTCTCTTACATTCTGTCTCTTTCTCTCTCTCCCTCTCTCTTTCCCTCCCTCCCTCCCTCCTTCTCTTTGTTTCACAGAGAAGCTGTCTTTTACAATGATTTATGACTTTACCATGTGCGTTCGGCGTCGCCGCTTTGTTCTGTCTCTCTCCCCGTTACTGTCTGCCACTCTGCTTTAGTAATTATCACCCTCTTACACCCCTCCGACTGCCACCCAGAACTCAGGGTGTTACATTCAGCCCCCCGAATTCCAAGGGATTCGGGTTTGACTAGGATTTCTCAAATAATTGCTAGGTGTACTAGACAGAGACAGAGAGAGAGAGAGAGAGAGAGACTGGATGTTTGACCTGCTTTGAACTGTACCCTGTCTCAACCTCTGGTTGGCAGTGCCAGCATCTGACTGAACATCTCATGATCTCCTGCCCAATTAGCTTGGAAAACATCCCTGAGACACGAAGAGAGACAGAGAGAGAGAGAGAGTAGTGATCTGGGAGGACAACCCCCCCCCCCCTCCTCCTTCCGGCGACTTTTTGCATTTGAAAAGCAGGCAGATTGGCACACAGCAGTGGGAGATATTTTGAACTACAAGAGGAAGGCGGCTCAACCCAGGTGGCAGTAAAGGCTGTGATGTCATATTTACAAGCTGAAAAGCTGAAGGGCCTGTCAAATGTTGCTGATGAAGTCTCCCTGTGAAAGTTCCTGAAGCTTGTCAAGTTTGGCAGTAAAAACTCATTAAAAGTGACTCATGCGCCGACTTTTCACACACAGTTTTCTCCATGTAGCTATTGAAATGTGAGGTGAGAGGAGAGGATGGTGCCAATATGTGTGAACCAGATTCATCAGTATTAACACGTTCAGTCTGTGGGTCAGTTAGCCCAAATGATACACAGATAAGAGAGAGATGCTTGATGGTGTTTTTGGCTCACCGTCGACTTCAAGGCAGTGCTGACACTGTTGACTTCAAGGCAGCACTGCCTTGCCTACTTTTAACCCTGATCCTAAACCTTTCCTAACGCTAGTGCCTTCCAGGCACCGCTGCCTTGAAGTCGAGGATGGGGGCCAAAAAGACCATAAAATATGCTATTTGAATGATGTATAGCAACAACAAACAAACATGATAAACAAACAGTTTACAGTCTACAGTGTTTGAATTTGGGTAACTCATTTTAGTTCCT
>NC_055961.1:15214994-15217494 GCF_018492685.1 Alosa sapidissima | reverse complement strand
CATCCCCGCTGAAGTCGGACACAGAGAATCGAAACGGACGTTGCCAAATCCTGTCACTGTGATTGACGGCTCGGTTTTGCATCCCATTCCACGGATGGCAGGCCCCCGCAGTAAGCTCAGAGACAACTCGCCAAATGAGAGCTGACTGCAGGATAAGACCCCTCATTATTTAATAAAGATTTATGGGTCATTTTGTTTGGGGCTTGGCAGCTGGGGAAACTACGCAGTGTCCCCTGCTCTCTCTCTCTCTCTTTCTCTCTCTCTCTCTCACGCGCAGTTCTGCTGGCGGCTAATTTTATTTTGGTGAGGTGATTGTGAAGTGAGAGGGACCTGGGCGGCGTGTGTGTGAGAGGAGAGATGGCGTTGGGAGTGTTGGGAGACAGAGATGTTTGAGAGTCGGGCTAATTCAGTTTGAGGAATTCAATTCCGTCTGATGACAAGGCACGCCAGAGTCAGGCAACACCTCACAGGCGGCCTTGTGTGAGCGACATGGTAAACTAATTAGAGTTTGGGCACTGGGTGATGGGTGATGGGTGATGGGTGGTGGTGGTGGTGGTGGTGTGGGAGATCCTTTAAGGACTCACAGTGTGTCCTATCAGCATGCAGCAGGCACATACTGTTCTGAGGAACACATGGACAGGCTACATGCACACACATGCACGCACACATCCTTTTTTTTTCTTCTCTTAGCTGTCCATCGTGTCCGATGATGCCGCTTGTTCCAGGGGGTTGGGGGGAGGGGGGGGGGGTGATTGGTCAACGTTGTTGCCGTTAATGCCACCTCACGTGGCTATGGAGGCCAATTTTGGAGCCGCACACTCTTCCACAGATGGAGCAGGTATGTCCTGATGATTGGGAGGTGGGGTCTGCCTGCCGGTGTCGTTGGGCACGTCTTGCGGTCCTCCTTTGGATGAAGGTGTCGTTGATTTGCTCAGCTGCTTTGTTGCACATGGCTCTCCAGGCTGGTCTGTTGGATGCTATTGCCTCGAGCTGGCCAGGGTTGACGTTGCAGTGCTTCAAGAGTCCTTTGATAAAGTCCTTGTATCATCTCACGCACACACACGCACACACACGCACACACACACACACACACACACACACACACACACACACACACATACACACACACACACACACACACACACACACACACACACACCTACACACACATACAAAGAAATATTCTCTCCCTTACTCACTTATACACAAAATCACATTCCACAACATTCCGCATCAATTCCACATATTGCAACATCATGTGGTAATATATGTGTGGACATATCTGTGTTTGTATGCACATATGCATGTATGTATGTCTTTGTACGTGTGTGTTTGTGAAAGAACATGTCTGTGTGAAAGCGCTGGGGAGAGAAACAGGGGGAACAGGCACAGATGTTTGGGATAGAGAAGCTCTTGATGTATGACTCACACTGTGGGTGTGTGACAAGCCTGCCACTTCCTAGTGTGTGGGTCAGTGAAGATAGAGAGAACATGTGTGTGTGTGTGTGAGAGAGAGAGAGAGAGAGAGAGAGAAGGATGGTGAAAGGGGAAGACACAAAATGCACAGCATGGTTGAAGACTATGGGTCAACTTTTACCCTCACTAATGGAGGCTGCCGGCTCTCTGAAAGACTCTACTGTGTGTGTGTGTGTGTGTGTGTGTGTGTGTGTGTGTGTGTGTGTGTGTGTGTGTGTGTGTGTGTTGGCTAAAAAGCGTAGCTGTATATTTCACATTCACCAAATTTATATTTGGGTCGGTCTGCAACCACCCTTGTGAAGCCCTCATTCCACAAGCCTCACCTCATAGCTTGAGCCTTATGGATCAGATGCAACCAGCTTTTACTGTTCTCTCTCTCTCCCTCGCTCTCATTCACACTCTCTCTCTCTTTTTCTCTCACTCACTCGCTCTTTCAATATGTGTGTGTGTGTATGTGTGTGTGTGTGTGTGTGTGTGTGTGTGTGTGTGCGTGTGTTTCATATTTCCATGGTAGAAAGTTATCTTTGTGAAAGGCTTTAGATTTAAAGGCAGGTTTGTTGGACTTGAAGCTAAAGGGAGAGAGGGAAACAGATCATTATTTACGGTCCTTCCCTGGCCTTGCGTCCCCTGCTACCCTCAACACACACACACACACACATACACACACACACACACACACACACACACACACACACACACACACACACAGACAACAGACACACACAGACAACACACACACACACACACATACACACACACACACACACACACACACAACAGACACAGCATCCAAATGCAGCAAACACACTCCCACACACACCTGCTCTAAATCACATGAAAAACACACATTTGAGGATTCTCTGTGATTTAGCAGACCGTGAGCAAGAAACCAAACTGAGGCCTCCAAAGTGCATCATAATTCTCTCTCTCTCTCTCAACACACTGTTGCCTGCGCCTTTGGCAGAAAATGTTTTCATTTTCTTTTTTAATTACATGGATTGTGGAATCATTTTTGGATAGCTTT
>NC_055961.1:15159994-15209994 GCF_018492685.1 Alosa sapidissima | reverse complement strand
GGCTTACCACCACCCCCCCTCCCCCCCTCGTATTTTTCGCTACAAAAAAAGTGAGGCCTGTCCTTCTCAGAGAGCCCAACACCCCAATCACACCAATCAAACAGCCCTTTTTTAAGTCTTCCTCTGGCATTTTTAGACTGTTTTGGTTATATCTATCCCAGAGGAAAAAACAAACTTCCTTTGGAGTGATTATATGTCAGGAAAAACCCACGCCATCCACATCTTCACCATTTTAAGGGTACGAAATGAGGCAGAAAGGGAATGAGTGAGAATGGAGGGTGGCTTTTTTAACAAGAATCTTTCTTTCTTCCCCCTTTTCCTAATTGGCTCATTTAAAAAAACGGGGTAATATTTTTTTAATGGGGCATATTGGGTGATTTTTCTGACGGAAGAGGATTGAAATAGCTCATTTAGAAAGAAAAACAGCTCAGGAAAAAGGGGGCTGCTTAATTTGGTGGTCCTTCAGCAAGATCACTTTCATCAGAGGGTGACCCTCTCCAACTGCTCATGTTTTCTAGCCTCAGTGTGTGCGTGTGTGTGTTCATGTATGCATGTGTGAATGTGCGTGTGTTTGTGTGTGTGTGTGTGTGTGTGTTTGTGTGTAAGAGAGAGCTAGAGAGAGGCCCATGAAGCATGGTAAGCGTATCATTAAAGTATTCGCCATAATCTTCAGGGAAACGAGACACGCTCCCTTAGAGTAAACAGTTGTGATGATCCTCTGAAGCTCTGTCTGTTTCTTATTGGAATGATTTTGGGATGTGTTTGTGTACATGGCTGGTTTAAACCCTCACAGACTGTTTTTTCTCTGGCTCTACATATAGACGCTTGGGCGCATGAAGCGGCTGTGCATTTGCAGAGTGATCATATTCAGGAGTGATCGTTCTTAGCAGCTTGATTGCAAATTGCACAAAGTGGTTCTATTTGATCCCTCTCTGGACCACTGCTGTATAAATACCCCAATATGCTGTTGTTTTAGGTCAATGTTATAAATGTTGTGATATTATGTAAAAAATGTTGTAGAATTTTATTTATACATCTTTATCTTTATCATTCGTTCATAGTTTAACACACCTAAGGCATGGTTGAGTTTCTACAGACTACATAGCAGATAAGAGACCAATATGCAAAAATCAAACCCAACAATAATGTTTTTGGTGGATGATCTTTGTGGGTGTATATGAATGTTGCCTGATGGCGGAGTTATTATTGAGATGTCTCACTTCTCTACTCTGAATCAGAACCAGATGTGCATGTCTGGGAGTGAGTGTGTCTGTCGACAGTGTCTATATATGATGTGTGTGTGAACAGCTTTTTTCATCTGTATGTGTCAGTCAGTGTGTATGTGTGTGCATGAGAATGAATACAGTATGTGTGAGTCTATAGGTGTGTGTGTGTGTGTGTGTGTGTGTGTCTATCCTCACACCCCATCATGCTGCAGACGTGACTCCTTCATTTCCTGTGTCTCGGTGTGACTCCAGACTCGGTGGACTCTGCCGGAGCGTAGGCAACGAGTGAGACCCCGTCACAGGAGCGGGCTCCGGTCAGGCAGGCAGGTCAGCATGGGCCCTTCACCTCTGCAGCAGCCACCGAAACACAGCTTGGGCTTTAACCTGGATGACAGGAACAGAGGTCAGAAAGGGAGAGAGAGAGAGAGAGAGAGAGAGAGAGAAGGGTGGATATGGAGGTCTGCCTGATTCCAATAATCTGGGTCTAAAGAATACACACTCAAATGTCCTCTCTCACACACACACACACAGGGACAACCACACACACACACTCTTTCTGGGACACACCTTACCCTGCCGGATGTAATATTGGATTTGTCAAGAGGAATTATTATTATTTTTCTTCCCCCGTTGCAGAGGAAATGATGTCCAGGGAGAATGCGTTAAGGAGGCTCTTCAGAGCAACAGAAAGCTCTTATTGTGCGCTCTGACCTCAGCGGAGCCCGAAAAGCAGACTTTTCACCCACATTCAGCTCAAGCAAGCAAGCGCATTCCTCCAGCCACCACCAACAAGGGGGAAAAAAACACACAAACCGCTGCAATGTAAAACAACAAGTCCTGTTTTTGTTTCCCACTTTGAAAATCAACAGACAAACCAGCCGTTGTTTTAACAGGGCAAGCGGCTGTTTTTATTTATTTATTTATTTGCAAGTCTTTTTGCGAGGAGGGAGAGCTTATTTTACAAGCCGCTTGATTCTGCTCACAATGGAGTAGCCCTTTACCATCTTTGCTGTTGACTTTGGGAATTACATTTCACCCTCCACACAACACAAACTTGTGAGAAATAGAGACAATCTCATGTGCTTCCAGAGTCAATTTACTTATTTCAGAAAAAGACGTGAAAAAAAGGCCCTCTCCTGCCAATGAGTTTCGAAATTATATTTTGCTGTGTAGGAGAGAGCAGTGTGTTCTGCATGCAAAGCCATTTAGACAACTCTTTATTAGCTGGCCTCTGAAAGTCGATCAGACAGTCTGCGAAATAACTATAAATGAGATGTAATGGCTTCCATGGAACTGTCAGAAGGCCCAAACATTTAAGCTCATTACTAGCATTTTAATTTACTTTCAGACATTTCTTGAAGCTATTTTACCACTTCAATTTTGCAAAGGTTTTATGTTTCATTTCTCCTTCCCACAGTGCTATTTTGGCAAGCTTTGATTTCCTTGCAGGGCCGTGCAATTTCAGGAATAAATCAGATTTTATATGACCATTGTTGACATGGGACACACAAACACATCACGCTCCCATGTCTACTACAAGTGTCACTAAGTGCGACTGATGTAAGGGCATATAACATTACAACAGCACTGGCATCCTCCCCATAAAACATACTCACAGACACATGTACATACTGTGTTCTCTCTCTCTCTCTCACACTCACACACACACACACAAACACACACACAAAAAACAATTAATGCTTGAGGACCCAGACGGGGAAAAAAACTGAAACACTATCGAAGTGACAATGTCATCTCTCGAAGTACTGAAATGCCTATCATCTCTGGTGACCTTACAAGTCAAAATCAAAGTGAACTTTATTGTCAGTCAGACCATACAACATGCAATTGCACAGTAGAATGAAATTCTGTTTCTCCATACTCCAATGTGCTGGTTTGTAACAAACAACATTTAACATAAAAAAAGTAGTGCACACAGACAGCAACAGGTGCGCCTAAAACATAGCATAAAAACAGTAGGCATTACTACACACAGACAAGTAAGTACAGACAGACAAGACAAGTATTGCATTTAAAAAAACAATCGCAGAGTGTGCCAGAGATATAAACAATGATGAGGTGTGTTAATGAAGGTAGAGTGCAAAGTGCTGAATAGCAGCATAGAAACTATGTTGTTGTGAGTATAAATTGCAGAGTACTGACATGAGTTTAAATGGTTTTGTAACAGTCCAGTCAGACGCTGCGGGTGAATGTGGCGCAAGAGTAACATGTTCATGATAATTTCTTGAGTGAGTTGAGCTGAGTAGTCTAATGGCCTGTGGGAAAAAAGCTGTTGCTGAGTCTGGCAATGAAATGTTCATGAAAAGTCTCTGGTATTTAGAGCAAGGTCCTAGAAAACAGTAACTGTGTGTGTGTGTGTTACTGAGTACACCAAATGTTCCCGCGACCATCAACCCCTGCTATTCCTCCCATATCACAACCATCTTCCTTGATCTTGCGTTGTGCGTTTTGCTTGTCTTGTCAGGCTGCTCTGTTACAAAAACATCACAGAGGGAGTAAGAGAGAGAGAAGAGAGAGAGAGAGGGGGGGGGGAGGAGAATGGGGGAGTTCTCCCTCTCCTCTCTTCACGAAGGATGTTTATTTTTGCCACACTCAGCATGCGCTCTGACCTCTGCTCCCCCACTCTCCCATCCTCCTTTGCTCAGGGTTAAAGGGCTCGCCTGTCAAGTGTGGCTCTCTCTTCTCTCTCTTCACAGCCTGCGGACACACAGAAACACGAGAGGGCAGGGGCATCAGTTAAACAACTCCTTATCCCACCGGCTGCTCAAGGAATGTCTCTTTTCTTTCGAGTTGCAATATAGTTGTGTGTTTTAGTGTATTGTGCCGAATATATACTGTATATTGAATAATGCAGCACATTTTATTCTAGTAATTTGTGCTGTTAAGAAGCAAATTACCTTGACAACCTTCAGCTCTATCTATAATAATTTGGTAATATAAACAGAGTGTTCATTTCAGATCCATGATGTATAAGTACAATAAATTAGTAATGTAACTGTTTTAATTTTGTTGTCAGGATAATTTGATGATGATTAAATATGGTTATGATTGTATGCATATGTGTCTGTGTCTCTGTGAGTGTGTGTGTATGTGTGCGATATCTACACATCCACAGAAGTGTTTTCTGCGCTATGGTACAATGTCAATCATCAAATTCCTTCAGACTAAATTCAGTCTATGACAGTTAAAAACGTAAATGTAAGCAATGTTTTTAAAAGCATTTGTACATTCATTTTCACAATGGCTGTGTGCTAGGAGCATAGTGTTACCGGCAGGTCTCCTATCAAATGAGGCCATGTATAAATACTGCTAATTACAGCGGGGCCCTTTGATTCCAGAGGGCTAGTCCAGGGTTTAATTATTTTTGGCTCCACTTTGTGAAATTTGGCTGCATATGTCCCCGATGTGGATCCCACTATGAAATGCAAGAAGCCTTGGAGAGGAAAGAAAGAAACGGAGAGAGAGAGACAGAGAAAGAAAAAAAAGAGAGAGAGAGATGAGGCATAGAGAGACAGAGATAGAGTGAGACACAAGACAGAGGAAAAGATAGACATGGAGAGAGAGGGAGAGAGAGAGAGAGAGAGAGAGAGAGAGAGATCCATCCTTATTGATTCCCCAGGTCAGCTCAGCATGACTCAAACGCGAGATAAGGTGGCTGATTGTGGGCTTTGGTCATCAGAGAAAATGCTGGAGAGCGTGCTCCTCTTGAAAGGTCACCAAACCCACAGGAATGTTCCGATTGGGCCCTTCGAACCAAACCCAAAGAACACATTTGGCTTGGCTGCACACACACACCTGAGCACACACATTCTGAGGATAAGGAGGCTGCTTTCCACCAATGTGTCATAGCGTCTCACCACCCCAAGGGGAATGTTGCACGCCAGCAGAAGCACCCACGCAAGGCACTCTTGTATTTACTGAGTGTTTTATGTTCTGTGCAGTACTGTGGTCGCATGCAATGCATCTGTGGAAAACACTATAAAAGCTGAACTGACTCGACTTACTTGACTTGAAATGACTTGCAATGCAATGGAAAGTCCGAAATCAACGCTGACTCATCTGACTGACTGATTGGCTGACTGATTGGCGATGTGATTTTAATTGGGTGATGAACAGAGGAGCCATGAAGAAGCCAATGAAACCTTGTTGGTGGCTGCTGGATGTGGGAGAAAGAAGCAGGAAGCGCCATTTTTATGAGGCAGTATTTTTATGGTGCACTATTCTTCCACCCATTCAGCCTACAAGCCCATCTTACCCCCTTGTCTTTTAAGATGATATAAGAAATACTTTGTTATTCCCAAAGGAAATCTGAGTGTCACAACAGCACTGGCTTGTGCATGTAAACCCCAAAAAAGAGTAAAAGGTAACAAAACAAAAAGATACCAGTAAAAGTCAGTGTTCAGTCACATCAGTGCGGCAAAGAAGGAGTTAAATAATTTGATGGCAATCAGCTATTGGTTTTCAATATCTCTTCATCATTTACGTCATTTCCTCAAAGGTAATTCTCAGAGTTATGCTAGAAAGTGGATAGAACAAGTCGGCCCCCTAAAACAAGCCTATGTACGGGCAAGAAGTTACGATGGTATCTTTGCATCGAGGCCAAATTTCAAATCCGCTCAAACCATTAAGTGAACCACAGACGTTTGTACATGAGAAATTTTTCTTTTCTTCTTCTCCCTCTGCGACTCTCTCTCTCTCTCCCTCTTAACGTCCGTTGTGCGTGAGTGTGTATGGATTCTGTGGCTCTGGCTAATAAGCTTGCCTTTTCATTCAGCGTAGCCCCCAGAACCTGCCCGAGCTCTGAAGTTCAAAAAAAAAACAATAATAAAAAATAGAGAGACCCAAAGCACAGTCTGTTGATTTTCTCCATATTTTCCACTTTTCCCATGAAAACCAATGAGTTGCGGTGGTGCAGTGCCCGCGGCCAAAGGTGTTAACAGATTAGACCTGATAGAGCCACTGACCCATGGAGCGCCGGGGGAGTCTAAGACTGCTTTTAATTATTTACAGTTGTCAGGGCTGTTTGCTGTGCGCCAGCAAGTGGCTTCCACTGGGCCAATGAGAGCACCCGGTCTGTCAGAGTGAAGGAGTGTGGGAATTGGAGTTTTCTGGGGAGAGAGAGAGAGGAAAATATTTTGAGGATGAGGATGCGGAGAGGAGTGAGGCGTCCTTCCGGCGTGATGTGTGTCGGGGATCACACACATGGACAGACGCACGCATACACACACACACACACACACAAAGGTGGTCGGTACCGGGTGGTCGCGATCTGCTCTGGCCCATAATGAAGTCTTTGTCTGGCAGAGGGAGTCTTTGGCGAGCTCTCGGACTTTTCTGTAAGGATCATTGCCTCGCACAATGTTTCTCAGGGCTGGAGGAGGGTCACATTGTGCAAGAGCCTGACAGAAACAGGCGAGCCAGTTTAAATAAATAGCCCAACATCCCTAAGCTATCAAACACACACACACACACACACACGGGCCAAATCTAATAAGAAATATACACACTGCACTAAGTTGCCAATCTGTAAGGTATTTGAACACACACACACACACACACTTTAACATCCTGTAGATATCAAACAAACACGTAAGTGGCCTGGAGGCTTGAGTTGGCTCTTTCACTTCCCTCCCTGTCTTTGTTCTGTGATGTTGTTGTTCCTCGCTTCTCTAAGTCTGACGAGAAGTCTGCCATTCTCCGTCTCTATCTGAAAAAATATCAGATCAGAGGCAGCTTTGAGGCTGCAAGAGTTTGACCAGTAGACTCAGCTTTTCTAACTGTTTACACGAGTTGGTTGTTATTAGCTTGGGCCATCCAACTTCCAAGCAGATTGCGGGTGTTGGCCTTGAAAGCACGTCTGCGATTACTGACTGTGCTGATGCCGACATTCCAGCCGTTTCCAGAAATTTCTCAACGTCTCGTCGAAGGCTCGGCTGTTTTTAAGGAGGCCTTGTTATCTCGATTTCTTTTAATTTTTTTGAACGCCCTAATCGAATGCTCAGGCCTCACTACATGTAGACCACAAAAGGAAACACACGCTTAGGGCTTTTTCAGTCCTATACATTGGGTTAGAATGAAAAAAAAAAGAAGCCATGTTCCACTCCTCTCCCTTTCTCACTCTCAGATGTGTGAGCCAAAGGCGGAGAAGGAAAAAGGTAAATACACTGATAATTGGCAGTGTTCTTCCTGCCCCTACATCTGTACAAGCAAAAGGTGCTAAAAGATTTTTGGTCGAGGGGGTGGGGGCACTTGTGATGAATCCGTCAACGCAGGAGGATCAAGTGGAGAGCCTGTGGCGTCGTGGTTTTAGGAGGGTGGGGGGGGGCTCGGGGGAGGGGGGCGAGTTCCCGGGGAGTTCTCGGTTACTCGGGTGCAGGGCACGTGCGGAGGAAAGGCGTGCTCGCCCTGAGAACATGCGGCGTTGGGTTTCACCTCTCCGCAGTGCTGCGGTCTCTCAGCGGAGATGCCCCAGGCTGCCGAACCTTGTTCCAGCCCTGGCCCTTTGGCTCCAGCACAGAAGCTTCTGGATTCAGAGCACTTGCAGCTTGCAGAGAGTTAATTCTCCCTAAGATGGACAGAGAAAGAGCAAGAGAAACTGAGCATATACAGTACATAAATATCCACCAAAAGTCTACTGTTCTATCAAGTCATTCATTTAATAACACTTTCAATAGCATTTTCATTCATTCATTTCTCATTAAATTCCTTTGTGTCCTTTTGAGTGTTTGTGTGTTAGTTTGGTAGTGGTAGTGATGTGTGAATAATAGTAAGCAGAAGACTGACTGGCTGATTCCATGTGTGGCTGCCCTTCCTTTAAACAGCAAGAGCTGGCCTATTCATAAAGCCTTCTGAGGGAGCAAGCAGGACAAAAAACATCATCATCGCCGGAGGTATTGGCTTTAAAATATCACCACACAAACACACACACATGCACAGAGAGACACGCTCAAACACATTAGGTCATAGCTATCTGACAACACATCTGCATCACCCCCTTACAGGGAATTAAAGTACTGAGCATCCGCACAGCTATGCAAACACACTGAATCACTGGCAAATTGGAGTGTGTGTGTGTGTGTGTTCGATCTGTGTTTTGGGGAAAGACGTTTTTACAAATGTGTGTGAATGTGTGTGGCCAGTGTAGTGGTGAGGACACAATGACTTTCACACACACCCTGTTGCGTGACTGTTCTCTAACTGTAGAACCTCATCGGTTCTGACAGTTCCTGGGTGTGATGTAGCTGCAGGTGTAGCCTTTCCTAAACCCTCTGTGTGTGTGTGAAAATGCACATGTGTGTGTATGTGTGAGTGAAAATCCATCTGTGTATGTGGGTGTCTGAATATACACGAGCACGTGTTTCAATAGTTCTCAAATGGCTTGAGCGCCTTGTCTCTCCTAGTAAAGGCGCGTGTGTGTGTGTGTGTATGTGTGTGTGTGCGTGCGTGTGTGCGTGCAAGTCCACTCCTGAGGCGTGATGTGGGACGCTGCCTGGCCTGTCACAGCTCCCTCGTCTCATCACCGGCGAGGCTCCGCGGGCGTTTCCATTCATGGAATACCAGCGGACCCCGAGACCCAGGAACATGGACGTCCTCTGGCTCCACGGTCACATGTTCCAGAAGCCCGGCCGGCCGCCGTTCGTAGCCGCAGAAAAGCCACGACGCAGGCGCCACCATGCACAGGAATCGAGCTAATTGAGACGGAATGCGCACGACGTCAGCTAAACGTTACAGTACTGCAAATACAGTCGAGGCCAAGACACACACGCACAAACGGATGTGACTCAGTAGGGATCAAATAAGGCAATGTGAGGTTAGGAGCTGACCATTTAACAAAACACAAAACAAGCCTAAGGCCATGTTTAACCCATTTTACCCACTTTACACAATAGATTTAAACGCAATGGAAAATTTCAATATTTAACACTTTAATGTCATTAGGAGACAGAAATGGGACATTTGCATATAGGGAAAATATATATTTCTAATATTTCAATATATTGTAGACATCCACAGAGGTCAGATGTTCTGTCTTAAGAGATGCAAGCACAAATCCACCCCTTTCATCTAGTTGAGAGAAAAACAATTAATGTAATGGAGTATGAAGAGAGTTAATATTAGTTTTGCTATTGTACTATTGCTGCTGAAATGTTTTTCCTCAGAATGAAACTTTAGAGAATACAATAGGCTACTTGGAATATCCATTGGTTTATCATATTATATTTCCATCAATTGAGTGGAGCTTGTCCAATACTTCCATACTTCATAGTGTGACCCACAATATGACTGTGACTCTACCCAAACCACTAGCAATTAATTACGACCCTGGGCCATAAGACATTTAAAGTCCTTGGCCTCAACAAAACTAACAATGGAGTCTGTAATGGAAAATAAAATAATTGTTTGAAGAGAAAGAAGTAGTGTAGATGAAATAAGAGATATTCCCTTTTATTCCACTGATGACAGCAATACTTACAATCACATCTGAGAGGCCATAATTATAGCTATGCGCAGCAGGACACAAAGGTCTGCTGTGGAGATGGCCATTGTTGATTAGGGCACAGGTTTTCAGGAGTGCAACCAAATACAAAAGAATAGCCTACTTTAAGCAGCAGGGTCCACTCTTCCACTATTAGTATTAATCAGAAATGCTAAATCATGTCTCTTTGTGTCTCTGCATGTATTTCTGTAATCATTGTACAAAGGTGTGAAGGGAATTTACTTGATGAATTAATGAGGACAATAGTTGTGAAATGATATTGAAAATTCTGAATCGTTATTGGTTATAAATATAATTGGCAGTGTTCTAGGTTTACACAACAGAGGCAAAAACTATACTATTTTGCTTGTTCGAAAAGACAGAGATAGTATGCCACTGTACTGTGCACCTCTCATATGCAGTTCTATACAGTACACTAATAATACATGATGTTGCCCAGTGTTTGGGCACCACTAATTCAGTAGAATCGAGTGCTATTAATTGCAAACATTTCGGTGACATTTCGATCATGTTTTCACACAAGAAATATATATTTTTGATAATGATGATATGAATATATATATATATATGAATGATAAGCTGCAGACAGCATTTCAATACTTTCTCGCCTTATTACAATGATTAAAAATATCTTATCTGGCCATGACTGTTTTCATTTGGCATAAAATACATTTTTTCAGCTTTCTCATTATTCAAGATCCGACAAGAATATCTATTAATGATGCTTAAGCCGAGCCAAAGTGCGTACTGCACCCATCTCTTTCCAGCACAAATACGATCTTACTCCCAAATAAACTCTGGATGCTTTATAGCCCTGAATGGCATCTTAATGTGCTTTGTTCCACCCAGCTGACATGACAGGATGTGACTGAGCTCAACAGCCTGTCGTCTCTAGCCTTAGTCTCCATTACCAGAGAAATGTCAAAAGTTTCTGCTAACACAAAGAGAGGAAGCCGGTACGACCAGAGAGCCTCGTCTGATGCCTACACATTCCTCTTTGGATAAATGTGTTTGTGCCTGGGAGTGTGTGTTTGTGCCTGGGAGTGTGTGTTTGTGCATTCTCTCTTTCTCTCTCTCTCTTTACATCCACACATCAGTCACTCGCACAGACCCGTGTTTATGTCCTGTTGACGTGTCCCCTCGGCTTGCTCCTCTGTCATCTGCGCGCTCCGGAGCGAGGCCTAAAAAAGGCGCAGGCCGATTATGCTCGCGTTTCTCTCCCAAGCCGCAGACCAATATGACGTGTTTTAAAATACATAAATGCAGCCCTGCGCCAGAGAACAAGAGAGGCGGACCCACGGTGTGTGTGTGTGTTGCCTGCCTGAGTCGAGGCGGAGTGGGGGCACACAGACACTCTGCTGCCACCTACTGTCTGCTCACCACGCACATGCACATATATTAAAAAAAACTCCACTTAGGGTAAAGGGATCGGTTTCATAGGATATCTGATTCCATTTTGTGTGTGTGTGTATGTTTTTGTGTGAAAGACAGGAGGACACGCTCAGTTATAGTGTGATCACCTGGAGGTGTGTAACCGTTTTAGCAGAGATCCTACTCAATCATTCTGCTGACACCATTGTTTCAGCTCTTCCACGTAGCTCCATACTTTACCCCGCTAGCCAGGAAATTTAAGTCTTTCATCATATGTCCAGTGAGAGGGGATTTTTTGGGTTGGTTGCTGTGTAATGGGAAAGAGAGGGTTTTTTGGTAAATGTGTCTGCATGAAGGTATGTGAGCTGGAACAAGAGGCTGGAGATTGTGCTGGTACATACACTGTACCCCCCCCCAGACAAAGGTAACCGATAACACAACTAAACAAAGATATGCACTGGCCCTCGTTAGTGTAAATGCAGCCCAAAGCTGGTAAGTCTAGACATTTTGTCTCCGGATACCAAAAAAAGAAGACATGCGAAGAATTTGTGATAATGGTTCACTGTGACAGAGGTGAGATAGACTTCAGCCAGACACTGGACTCCTATAAAGGCCTGTGATGTACCCAAGGTGTACTGTGAAACTATTTGAAATGCAGGACACAGCAGATTGAGACTCCCTAAAATGAGATGTTACATGATTACTGCAGTTTCTACACATCTGCATTGATTGAGTAAATGTTTTACAAATGGTCTGATATGATTTGAGAGTAATAGGCCTCTTGCTGACAAGCAAAGGATTTCTGCCTCAGAAACCTGAAAACTGATACACTAATGAGTTCGAAAAAATAACCTCAAAACTTATTTGGTCAATGCTGTATTTAGATCACTTTTTGTTACAAGTTATGGTTTTAACAGGCTATTGAATGTAAAACATAGATCCATTTTTAACAGGGGTTTTGAATAATTAATTCTTCTCTTTATGTATTCACCTTGCAAGCTTTCTTTACTATAAAGTTTTTATGCAGTATGTCAAGTACAGTACTATTTTTTCCACACAAAAAAATCCTAGACATTCCACATCAATGAGAAGATATCATGTTTATTTTCATAAATAAATAAATAACCGAAGTTTTCCTTTGAGAAATGTATATGCCAGTAAAAAAGTAAAAGAATGCCATTGCAGATTGAAAAACTATAAAAGCTATAAATAAGTATAAAAAGGTCATCAGCTCAAAACTGGAAAATATTTCAAACAACCTACCTGCCAAGTACCTTGGTAAACTGATGCTGTTGAAAAGAAAAGAAGGTTGCACCAAATATTAATGTATCTTTATTACATGGCTCTTCATAGTGCTGCAGAATGCTCCATTCACTTGAATGGGCCTTCCCAACGTTCGGCAGTCTGCTAATTCTGAATAACAGACCGTTGCTAAGTATAACAGACCGCTGTCAAGGAAAATGGACTTTGTGCTTCTAAGTCAATTCTTTTATATCACTACGCAAGGATTGGAACTTCATTCAAAAGTGAAAGCAGACGGTTGATCAGCTGTGTTCTAAAGAATGTTTGATTCAAGTTCAGCGTGTGTTGTTGCGAACTATTTGTTTCTCAGCAAAAGCCATGATGAAACGGTAACAAATAGGCTATAGCCTAGGCTATGTAGGCTAAAGAGTCACATCGTGGGGAGTTTATTGTGTCGTTTTGGTAAGTAGCCGTGTAATAAGCGGGATAATGTATAGAACGCCGGTCATTGACCTATCTCCCGACAATGACCGGCGTTCTATACATTATCCCTTACTTATTTGTTATAAGTAAAAACTAAAAAAAAAGCTTCCCCACATAACACATTTCAAAAGCACGCAAACTATTGCTCAGTGCTATATATGGTAAAGTGCTTATATTGATACGGTTACCAAACATATGGACCAAGTGGAATGAAACGAAAAGGGGATTTAGTAAAATGGACGAAAGGAGGAGAAGGGATCACAACCCCTCATGATATGAGTCTCCCTCTGCCTGACTGACAGTACATCTTGCACTCTCTCACATCTGAACCCTGACATCCTGAGGTCATCCCAGGAATGTGCTAAGGGGCATGCAACTGTTCTTATCATGTATGTTTGTGTGTGTGAGAGAGAGAAAGAGTAATGGTATTTTTACAGGATCTCAATTACTTCACATTTGATATGAGGACTCACACCAGCTCAAGACAACAGGACATTGCAGCTTTGCAGCTTAGCTGGGCACCAATATGTGCGTCAGACAGGTATCACTGTCAGTTATCAGTCTGAGGCAAGCATCACACTGGTCTCAAAAGGATTAACCTTTGAACCGTAACCTACAACCTCCAGCTTGCCAGAGGTCATGAGAGAGGTCGTAATAGACAGCCACAGACTGAGATAGAGAGATTGACGACTGTATGCGCATAAGGAACAGGAAGATATATTGATTTTCCCCCTGCCTCCATGGTACAGGGACAAACGTTCATTGATCCATGACTGCTTGTACTACTTATTGCTGTCAATGAGTGGCAATTAATGTCATTGAGGTCATATTACTGTAACAATGGACTCATGGTGATATCTACAAGTTTCTGGTACTATTGGTGTGCTGCCATGAATCCTATTTTTCCATTTCATTGACCTTCAAAAGTCACTTTTCCATCGAATAACACACACTACTGTAAGTAAAATATTATACCCCACATCACAGTTTTATTTACATCTTCGTACTTTTTTGGTCAGCAGTGAGAACGGAGAGACCAGAAAGTGGAGCTGAAATGTTACCCTAAATCAATGACAGAACCCAAGACTCCTGACATCTCTTTTGATCAGTGGAGTTTGGTAGCATGGCCTGCTGATCTGTGTACTGCGGTTTGATTACAGAAATTCAAGGAGTCTGACACCAGAGCCTATCTGATTTCTGACAGGACAAAGGCGCAGTTAACACAGGCACTCACACCCTCCGAGGCGTTAGCTCTCTCGCTTTCAGTGCAAACATGCCATCTCTGAACCCCTCTCTCTCTTCTACACTCTGCTTCTCTCATTCATTCACACCTTTGGCAGAATCAGTTACGCCCACTTAAGCCTTCTGTCAGCGCAAAGTAGAATCCTCAAACGTCTTAGACTCTCACACACACACACTTGTCAGCAGCTTATTGTTTCAAAGGAACAGAAGTCTGTGAAAAGAGGAAAAAAACAGTTTTCTCACATAGCTTCCTTCCTACTGACTCATCATGTTCCAACACGACACTTGAGTGCGTATCATCTCGGCTCTCTACCTCAGCCTGCCTCTCCCGCTATCAAACCTCGGATGAAAGGATCCATTTTCACCCTCTGATCACCATGCCACAGATTATCCCTTAACTTCACAGTGATGATGTACAGGTAACGAAAACATCAGTTACCCCCCTCACTAGCGGCTTCAACAATATCCAAACTGAGAGGGCCCACACGCAATATACAATAAACACACGTCAAAGTTAACCGAGGCGCAATAAAACTCATGGTGTCATAAGTGGGAGAAAAAAAAAAACTAAACTAACACCCAATCTTGCTGCTTCACCCAGCATTTGTTTTTGCTTCGGGCAGAAAAGGGGGCTGTGGACAGAACCCACTCCCACCGTTCTGCTGAGTCAATGTCTCCCGTTCAACTGCAAATATTTAATCTAGAAAACAATTAACATTTTCTGCTGGGTCTAATTTCCTCTCATGTAACGAGCGCACCGAGGACCGCACTTTCTCGTCTCTCCACGATTCGGCCTTTCGGGCACAGGATAAACACCAAAGGTCACCTGGAGCCCAGTTCCCATCTAGAGAATGGCGTCGAGGCCGAGATGAGCTTCACACGCGGTGTGGTCGGGTTTTATCATGCCACGGTGTGCCAACGTATCTAGTTGCAGGATGAACAGCAAACACAGCGTTGGGTATTGGTTTTGCACATGCTCGTCTCTCCACAGTCTTTGCAGGTCACAGGAACTTAATTGAATCTCCAGATTCAAATAGTTGTGGTGTGGGGAAAAAAATGCCAAGTGCCAATGCTAGCCTAGCTGAGTGCCACTGATTGCTGAATGCAGCAATTCTGAGATAAGGATTAGTTGCACAATGATTCAAAATCATATCAGAAGTCACTAATTGACAGTCATTAAATACATCCACACCATTCCATTACAAATGTAGCTGTGAAATTACAGTATGCCCTGAAATGTCCCCTTGGCTCCCGTCTGTCCCATTACGCCAAGCACGCAAATGCAACACATGCATTAGGGTAAAGTTTCCACTTCAAAGGCACAGGGATATATCATCGTCGTCAGTGTTGGGCAGGTTGCCCTCTCTCCCACCTCCCTCCCCCCCCCCCCCCCCCCCTCACACACACGCCCCCCAATGTGGACTGCTTTGACTTTGAAAGTTTGAACGCAGAGGAGGTCATTCTGTGTATATGTCACAGTCTCCTGTTTCAGACCATGGTCCAAGGTCGAGAGGCTGCTGTCCACAAACACTACATCAACATGACGCAGGGAAGAATAAAAAAACATCACAAACCTCGTACACTCTAACAATAGAGGCTCTGAGGCTATAGGGTGCCGTGAGATCACTAAATCTGTCTTTACAAGGGAAAACAGTGGAAGGGGGTGAAGAAGTGTACAGCAGAACATAAGATATTTTCTACAATTTGCTTCTCTGTTTTATGTGAAATAATAAAGAGAGAAGAAATAAAAATGTCTCGATGAAAGTGCAAAATAATATTCCTTTCGGCCAAAAAAGATCTCCACTTTGAAGACCATACTGATACATTATTTGAAGTGTGTCTCCATCTAGTGGCTTCTTCCAGTACATCTGTATAAATGAGACAATTTAGCAATGAAATCCATTGCTTATGAACAACCTTTGTGAAAGTTGACTTGTATAATAAATACATAAAACAATTTAAGTACTTGTGTGACAGACACTGCCCAAAACACTAAGTTGCTGTTTCTCTAATGCAGGTTGTAGAGAAAGCCATTATACACACTGGGACATGATAAATCCTAAATTACAAATGGACAATTTTTAAAAGTATATTTGTTGGGGCTTTTTTACCTTTATTATGATAGGACAGTGAAGAGACTGCCAGAAAGCGAGTCGTCGAGGGATTTGGAAATGACCCAGGTTGGACTTAAGCCCTTGGGCACTTGACCCGAATGTGGTACGGGCACTGTAGCCAGCTGTGCCACAGTGCCCTCCCAAATTTTAAGAACTTATCATAAAAAAAATGGTCAGACATTAAGACAGGTGTAAAACCATACTTGCCAAAAAAATAATCCCCAGAAAAAATCAATGCGTAATGGGAATCTGAGCATGGTGAGGTCGATGCTGCATGCTGCTGCTAGATGGGGGTCAAAGGGGAGATTATCTGAAGAAAATATTGGACTATTTTTGTCTGTTATGCATAGTTTCTAAGAAAATGTCACTTTGGTATGCAAATATATGAGTCCTACTGTATATCATCTCCATTTTAATGGAAGTAATTTTACCTAAGCCTATCACCAATGATGGACTCAGAATTCAGGGGGCAGTCGTGGCCTACTGGTTAGCACTTCGGACCTGTAACTGGAGGGTTGCCGGTTCGAACCCCGACCAGTAAAATCGGGAATAAATGGGATAAATGCAGAGACCAAATTTCCCTCACGGGATCAAAAGAGTACATATACTTAATAGGCCTGTCATTCATGGTACAGCAGCAACAAAACTAAAAGTCAACTAAATAACATTAATTTGTATTTGTCACATCATTTTCCGATAATCAAATGCATTTGACACTGCATTTTACAAGTCAGAGACATTGTTAGATATTGTCACACATGCCTTTCACAGGCTACGTCGTTCCTCACCCGATGTAATGCTCATTCTGTTCATTTTGTACAGTTGGCAGGAAGGTTACACGCATGTAACCGCATAGCATGGCACAATGGGCTGCATAAAAACTCACGGATGGCAGCAAATGTTTTATTTGTCGAAGATGCAGTACAGGGGATCCTGGAAATGTAGATAATTTATCCATGATCTGCCCTTAATGTCTTTGTTACACCTGTACACCTCTTCTCTTTATTTCTGTCTGTCTCTCTCCCTGTCCGTGTCAGACACACGCACACACACAAACAGTTATGTGAAGTTACAAGACCCATAGCCTATAGCTAATGTCAACAACAACCCACAGCCTGCTTTACAGTTAGATAAACCTGTTTAATGAAACATTGTTACCGTCATTGTGTCAAAGAACCTACAACAGATATTTTGTCTGCACATAGGCAAACTTCCAAATCCAAAACAAGGTATACACAGATTTTTTTTAAACTAGATGTACCGCAGAGTGGTACAAAATATGACCGCCGTCCAGTCCAGCAAATTTTTTCCACAAAAATAAGTTACGCTTGTCAAATTGTGTTTATTTCCTACTTTGTTCCTTTTTTGTGTGTTTGTAATTGAGTGTGTGCAGAGTGTGTGGTTGTTTTTGTGTATATGTGTTTTTTTGTGTGTGTGTGTGTGTGTGCTTGTGTTTATGTATGTAGGTGTGTTTGTATGTGTGCATGTGTGTGTGTGTATGTGTGTGTGTTTATGTGTTTGTGTGCGTGTTTGTGTGTGTCGTGTGTGTGCATGTATGTGTGTGTGCATGTGTAGTGTGTGTATGTTTACGTGTCTTTGTGTGTGTGTGTGTTTTTATGTGTGTGTGTCTTTATGTATGTGTACATAAATAAAGCAAATCAGGGAACCACCTACTCTTTGCGATAAGTGCCATGGGATCTTTAACAAACATGGTGAGTCAGGACCTCAATTTAACATTCATGCAAAGGAAAACATCTCCTGCAGTACAGTGTCCCTGTCACTGCAATAGGACATTGGGATTGATATTTGTTTGGTGGCTTTTGGCCACAGGGAAGAACACCACTTCCAGCAGGAACCTACTCTTCCAACGAGGTTACTTATCCAAGTACTAACTAAGCCTGCTTAGCTTCAGTAATTCAGCAAAGTCAGGGTATTTGCTGGTCTGGCTGCTGGCTAAAAACAAAAGGTGAAAGGCTTATTATGATTCTAACTGTCTCACTGAATTGCATTATGCACACTCAATTCTCACTGGTATCTGCTAGACAACAAGTACCAAAACATGATTAGTTCATAGATTTCACATGTAAAATACATTTTATACAACCCCACCCCCATCTTGCCTGTTCATAATTCTGAGAAATTCTTGAATTGTGTGCATGTGTGCGTGTACGTGTTTATGTGTGTGTGTATGCGTGTGTGTGTGTATGTGTGTGTGTGTGTGAGTGCATGTGCTTGTGGGTGTGCCTGTGTGTGTGCATGTGCATGCATGCGTACATATGTCTACTGTGAATGTATGTATGTGTGTGAATATCTGTTTATGCACATGTGTGGATATGGAATGGGTTAACATGACCCCTGGAGGCAAACATACGCAAAACATTGGTCATCCTAGGCCCTACGGTTCTCAAGACATTCACAGAAAACTCTGTTGGTGTATGGTCACTAAATATACACATAAATTAATTTATTGTATGGCCCCCCATGAACGAAAGTCCACGAAACTTGGCATGCATTCAGAGGGTGTCATAATGATCCTACACTTTCATATTCATGAAGTTTTGACCATGTCAGCCAGAGATATTGTGATTACAACACCTCATTTTTACTTTTTTGTGTTTAACTAGGTGGCGCTATACATGAAATGAGTGGTTATGGAATGGGTTGACATGGCCCCTTGAGATCAACATACAAAACAAAAATGGTCCTCCTAAACCCTACGGTTTTCGAGATATTCACAGAAAACTGTGTCTGCCCTACCCTCCTTTCGGGGGATCCAGTCCAGCGGGGGGGCTACAGATCAAAATGAAAAACGATGGTTCCATGCTATCCATGTGGGGTTACATGCCCACCAAGTTTCGTGTACCCCGGTCTTTCAGTGTCCCGGGAATCATTGACAGAAATTTGGGCATGCGAAAAAGAAAAAAAAAAAAAAAAAAAAATCTGACTAAACCTATATGACCGCCGCTTCGCTGCGCGGCGGTCATAATAAGAGGGCACATATAATAATGAAAAAAATAAGAGCAGCAAAATTTGGTTGAAATTGTGCATAGACAGTCCATAAAATACTAGTGCAATGTCAGGCCAATAAAAGGCTTGGGTAGTTCTGTTTGACCTAAGGACCTTTGGTCATGCTTGACCAAAAAGGGTTCTTAGTCTAAACAAAAGCAGATATTCAGACGTCTTATATTGGATCCACCAATTTGTGTCTTTGGTCCAAATTGGCAGGGGCGTTGAAGTAGTGTGCACATACCTAGCCGACAGAAACAGATATACAGTATGTAGGCATCAGAAATTGAAAAAAAACCTCACCTCAAGGATGTGAAAAAAGGCTTCACTGGCTTCCTTCATCTCTTTTGGTGGAGCAGAAGGAGATGGAAAGATAGCTGGCAAGGCCCGCATAAGTTCAATCACCTGTTCAGCTATCAAAGCAAAGAAAATATGATTATTTAATGAAACAATGAGATGAAAAAAGCAATAAACTATTTGTTTACAGAAAATATACAACTGCTTAGAGGGTTTTAAAACCCCATAGCTGATGTATATTTCCATTTCAATCCAAACAGCCTGTACATGCTTACTGCTTAAATAACAAATCTGTGACTTGCCTTTGCCAGTCCCCACAGGCGATTTCAGGATCTTTTTGAAAACACCGTAGAACTGGACCTTTTGGCAGAATTCAGCCCATCTCATCTTCAGTTCTGTAATGAACTTCACATTGTCTCTGTCCAGAATTCGCCTGAGCTCATCCATCACCTAAAAATGGCATTGATATTAACAAAATTGGGGAGGCATCCAATGAGAATTTCACATGAGTTCAGATGCAAAACACACAACTTCAGTTGTTTTAATATTTTTTTAAGTTATCTCTATCAAACTGCAATTTAAGAAAGGGATAACGGCCAACAAGGTGTGTTAATATGCAGAATCAATTAACGAGGCAGAGGCAAAGAACTCCATGACGGTGGACAGAAGACAGCGGTCTACATCTATATAAGGATTAAGTGCCATCAATTAGGTACCAATTTAAAACATACAAAATTTTAAAGACGACTGTCAACAACTGTGGCTGTTAATAGTAACAGCTGATTTCATTGTATTTTGCAAGGTCAACTGCCGTTTACTGTGATTGTTATAGCTACCCTTCAAAAGAGCTTTGACATGGAATGGCACACAAGTAGTAATGCTGACTTGTGATCTATTTCTCTGAAACATGGGTATGCCTCAAGGATTTTTTCATGGCGATGTTCTTCTTTGACTGAATCAGAGTCGATGAATGCCCTCCTGGCCTCAAATTCAAGATCCAGAAGCTGAGAGACTGACTCCTTGTTGGGTTTAGAGGTTTTCTTCCAAAGAACCTGCAGGCTCCGGTAATGCCTTGCCTGGGTTGTTGGACTATCTCCAAGGCTGTTATCTAAACACATACATTTAAAAGCTAAAATACATATTAGAGAAGCTGCCATTGTCAGACACCGCAATATAATAGACTACCTTTAGCAGAGCAAGCCACCTGTTAACCAAAACCTCAAGAGGCACATTCCCTAATAGGTAATTAGTTGTATGCACATTGTCATACTGAAGACACCATACAGTAAGAGGTTGAACAATTTCAACTATATCTGCATCACAATTCAATGTCTATAATCCATTAAATTTTTTAATCCATTAAAATTAACATTGAGGAACATCTCACTAGAAAAGTCAAAACTCACCTCTGTTACCCACGTCCGAATCCAGAGTACTATCCGAGAAAGAATCCAAAATCACAGTTGAGTCACTGGAACCACACTCGTCATCACTTGGTGGAGACCCCATGTCGACTTGTTCTTCACAGAGCTCTTCCCTCGAACAGGGGACCTGACATTTTGCAGCCTTTTGTACAGTTGTGCATAAACTGTGACCTGTGACAGTATATATATATATATAGTAAAAAAAACTTTAAACCTTTCAACACAGCAAATAAGGCATCAATTGGCTACATACTTGCACTATTGTCAAACACCCACCCATGATTTTTTTTCACCCATTTCTCGATCCTTCAGCATGGGATAGTATTGCACCAGTCTTTTTGCCATTGCTGTTATCTCTGGCTTTGCTGTGTACCGATGGGAATCTCCATCTCCTGTTGCCCTCAAAATGGAAATCATGCTGGTCATCGTATTCCGGATCAGTCGACATCGTAAATCCTTTGACATTCGGAATTCGCCTTCCTTCCCTAATCTTTCAAGCTCAAAAAACTCCTTCCTAACATGTTCTAGTTCTGTATCTGTATACAGAACATATTCTGGAGAATGCAGTCTAACAGTTTTATCAGGGCTCTTATTATGACCGCCGCGCAGCGAAGCGGCGGTTATATAGGTTTAGTCAGATTTTTTTTTTTTTTTTTTTTTTTTTCGCATGCCCAAATTTCCGTAAATGATTCCCGGGACACTGAAAGACCGGGGTACACGAAACTTGGTGGGCATGTAACCCCACATGGATAGCATGGAAACATCGTTTTTCGTTTTGATCTGTAGCCCCCCCGCTGGACTGGACCCCCCGGAAAGGAGGGTAGGGCAGACACAGCTTTCTGTGAATATCTCGAAAACCGTAGGGTTTAGGAGGACCATTTTTTTTTTGTATGTTGATCTCAAGGGGCCATGTCAACCTATTCCATAACCACTCATTTCATGTATAGCGCCACCTAGTTAAACACAAAAAAGTAAAAATGAGGTGTTGTAATTGAAGGTATCTGTGACCTAACATAGTCAAAACTGCACGAAATTGGAAGTGTAGGATCATTATGACACCCTCTGTATGCACGCCAAGTTTTGTGGAATTCCGTTCATGGGGGGCCACACAATAAATTAATTTATGTTACTATACACCAACTGGCCTGTAGGTGGCCGGAGACAGTTTTCTGTGAATATCTCGAGAACCGTAGGGCCTAGGAGGTCCACCTTTTTTATGTATGTTGGTCTTAAGGGGGCATGTCAACCCATCCCATTACCACTTATTTCATGTATAGCGCCACCTAGTTAAAAATTAAAAAGCAAAAAATTAGGTGTTTTCATCACAATATCTCTGGCTGACAAGGTCAAAACTGCACGAAATTAAGTTGTAGGATCATTATGACACCCTCTAACAGTTTTTTTGAATGCATGCCAAGTTTTGTGTACTTTCGTTCATGGGGGGCCTTACAATAAAATAATTTATGTGTACATTTAGTGACGTACACCAACAAGGATTCCCGGGACACTGAAAGACCGGGGTACACAAAACTTGGTGGGCATGTACCCCCACATGGATAGCATGGAACCGTCATTCTTCGTTTTTGATCTGTAGCTCAAGGGCCCACATCAACCTGGCTCATAATCACTCATTTGTGATTTGCACCCCCACCCCCCGGTAAAAAATGAAAATGCAATATTATTCTGCTTTAATCGCCCCTATCTTCAGTTAAGATGTTCAGAACTGCACCAAATTTTATGTGTATGATTGACCTGGCATTCTCCGGGGGTATGCCAAGTTTCGTAGAATTTCATCCATGGGGGGGTCTAAAAAATTTGGTTATGTGTACATTTAGTGACTGTACACTCATTGGCCTGTAAATGGCGGTGCACACATATACACATGCACACACACAGGCACCCACATACTATCGGTATTAGAACGGCCGATACATAATTACAAATTCAGTAGGATTAAAAGAAAGCCAAAATAAATATTCATCATCATCATCATGGCTGCATTTTCAGTATTGGCGAGAAGTAGTCGTTTGTCCACTAGATGGCGCATCGTTGCAGTGAGACGTAATTTTGTTGGAAGTTAAAAGTGGGTTGGAAAAAACAATGGACGCTTCATACAAGGACTGCAATTTACCGCAGCGAACATCTAATAAGGATAGGACGATGTTCACATGAAGTGTAATTCCCATTTCTTCTTGAAGCCGAAATAAATCTGAGGATGTTTATCGGACATGCTTGGTTTTTACTGCAGGTACGTTAATCTTGTAATATCAATAAGGACCTACTGTAGGTAATGTTACCGTTAGCGTTGGTTGAGTGATGGAGGCATTTGATGTATTGCATTTGTAGAAAACTATAAATGCGGTTATACCAAGCAAATGTATAGCAGCACTGTTTGTATCTTTCGACTGTCATTTGTTGCACGTGCTACAAAATCATTCTGTGCAATGGAAGATTTACCAACGTTACACCGGTCTGATACAGTTTTGCCTATACATGCGTGAGACTGAGACGCCTGTTTATTTTGTTTTAAGTGCGTGCAGGGTGTGAGAGGGGAATCGATGTGCTTTGATTACAGCTTGGTAGTTGTAGTCTGTGAAATTAAAAAGCACGTGTGTGGGAAGTATCCAAACAATGACACCTTCATTTCATTATGGCTGCTTTAGCAAAACACCTTAAGCTACTGTGTAGTGGGTCCCATTTAGAAGTGGCTACTTCATTCGCGCTTTCCTTGACTCATGGAGCTGCGTGAATGTTATTACAACTTTTCGCCACGATATGACAGTTTAAGTCCGCTTGATACTGTAAGTCGTAAGCCATTGGTTTCCAAAGGAGATTTTATTTGTGTCGCCAGCATAGCCTATTGACAATTTATGTTGTAAATAGGCCTACCTTATAATCCTACCTGTAGCTTAGGGAAGCTAACAGCTTTCTATTAGGATCTAGTTTGTTAGTTACCGTTTTGTCATAACTCCCTGATGCATTTTTGCATTTAGAATAACCAGAGCGTGTATATCTCAATCGGAAAATTAAACAATATCGGGTGCCTATGGACTAGGCTGGGTGAACCCAGCCTGATCTGCCCGCTATTTATTTTTTGATTTCTTAAAAGATTGAGCTTGGTCTGATGAAAGCCAGACTAGCCATGGACCTCAGTTAAACAATGCAAGGGAACATGAATCAGCCTATATTTGCACTAACAATAACGGACAAAAGCTCTTCAACTTTGGCCCGTTAAAATGTGTATGAACAGTCTAGCGACGCATTTCATCAAGGCCCATTTGGACATGTCAGTTATTTGCACCACTGGTTAGATGTAAAACAGCATTTCGTTTCAGACTAGGCTACTGTTACTTAATTTGTGCATTAACAATAACGTTTCAGACTACTGTTACTTAATTTGTGCATTGACAATAAAGTATTACATGAACTAAAGATGACTAAAATCTTATGTAGAAGAAGAAACATTCACAAAAAATCCATCCATCCAAAAATGACCTTTGTTTTTGATAGCTGTTGAAAATGGCATGGAACTGACAGAGATGTTTTTGTTTAAAAATACATAAAAAATAGATAAATAAATAACATTATGCTGATACCTTTTGCTTTTCCCAAATACAATGTAGCCTACAGGTGTAAGTGACCTTTCATCAATCCAGTTGCAATGGATGAACTGTGATGAACTGCCCTACTTGTGATTGTTTAGAGATTTTAAAGGTTTTATAACAATGCTACATCTTCTTTGGCTATTCTACAATCTATTCACCTTTTCAGCACCAGTAGGCTACTTTCTGTGCAGCCGCACACACACACTCAGGCATGCCAAACAAGCATACACAAAAGTTTCAAGAGTGGGGGATGGAGTAAAATATGGAGACAAATTGAAGTGTGATTTATTTTCGCGGAACGGATGTACAGAACTGAGCGGCGGTCATATGTTGTACCGCTATGCGGTACATCTAGTTCATTGAACATCTAACAGGGGTTGATGTCTGAGGCAGGGATGGTTCACAAAAAGAGGCACAAGCGGGATCTAGTTCTTTGCCTGGATCCTGAAAAATACAACAAGATAACCTTACATTGCGTACTAGGGAAATTTACTTGTCATTCAACACATTATGCCAACCTAAAACCCAACCTTTCACATGCAAACTGACTATGTAGTCATAGGAAGTAGCTAACCTCAGAATGGATTGTTTGCCAGATTGGTTTTCGTTTCATAAAGTTTTCCGGGCCAGGGAATAGATCCCGGACATCATCTCTGGTCAGCGAATCCAGGTTGGTCACATTTGCAGCTGTTAAATTATTAAAAACATGCATGTTATTAATAAGGTAGCCTATATAAAATTAGTCAATTCTCTTCCACCGCATGCATTATTAATGCAATTAGAAAAATAAATAAAAGAACGGATTCGTTCACAAACCCTATTAAAATGTATTTGGCAGCACGTTAGGAGATGTCCTGCCTAAAAACTGTTATGCCTCGAAATAACATCACCATTAAGTTGTTAACAATTGCATTTTACATATCCAAACATTTGCTGGTCTGTTTTTCTGTGACTTCAGATAGGCTAGTGGTTTCTCAGTAACTTAAGGTTAAGCCAACAAATAATCAAGCACTAAAAACGATGTAGCACAATCTAAATCACTTGCAAAAAGTATGCACGGAATATGACGTTGCGTCGTCAAATACCAATGTCTAAAATTTACATGATGTTCAACACAAAATACCTCAAATTTAAGTCTCAGGACCGGACATGTTCTCTACAGCTACACACATTGAGCAACCGTAAAATTACCAGGTCTGCCAAACTTTTTCCATACATTTTAATGAGTACAAATATAAAGCATCGGTTTTGCTAAATTACATTAAACATTAGACCTACATAGACCATCAGCTTCCAATCCAAGATGGTGAGAAAAGATCGAATTCACGTTCAGCTTCTCCTATCTCTGTCTCGGTAGATACCATTTGAATGGGGGAGTTGGGGGGGGGGGGGGGGGCATATGGTAAGAATGCATGAGCTTAAACTTTGGTGCGTAATTCCCTGCGTAAATGCGATATAACATTTGTTTACAGTAAGAGGTTTGTTTGTGAGATGTTTTTAAAACAGTTGGCTATTGAGTATTTATTTACAGAGAAATCTTGCATATTCACTCCCCGAAACTATAGCCTAATAAACTCATCTTGAGGCACGGGCGAAGCTGCTGTCCAATCGGTTTCACTTTCAATATTGACAGCCGAGCAGTTTCGAAAATGATTTGGCAGTTTTTTATATGTTATGTTTTTGTGGCTTTATCGCTGAGAAAATTACTGAGTCACATAAATTCTCTGCACAGTCGCACCCCCGACTTTCACGTCGTGTGGAATTGATGGTTGTTCAAATGAATATAGGGTATACAACTCCTACTACTATCACATAAAACGAACGCACGCAAACCATCTTCTCCAAACGGAGGCACCAGCAGAGGAGGACCGGGGGGCATTTGCAGGTTCAAATGAGAATCTCCAATCTCCAGAACATATTTCTTCAACGCCAGAGCATAACCATACTTCAGAAATGGCAGAATCGAGCACAGTCACCCGGCCAGTAAGTTAATCTTTTTGTTAAAATACTGTGTTTAGCTTGCTGGACAGTTAGCATCAGTCCAGGTACTTAGCACTGTGACATTCTAAAGTTAAGTAGCTTACCTGTCCTAAATTAACATTATAGGCCTACCACAGATATTCATAAACCGTCTCTGTATATAGGCCTACTACTTTAAGACTAGAATACAGACTAAAGCCGACACTAAAGCAGGCAGGCAGGCAGATGTTATTAGGCTAACAACATTCAAATTTGTATGTATTGATTAATCATTAAGAAATGTTACATCTCTTTGACAGGAAAGACATGGGTGAAAGCTGAATGGCAAAGTCATGTCTACTTGCAGCTATAGCCTCGATAGCTGATGGTTTCAACAAGATGAAAGTCTGGAGGAGAGTCTGGATGAGTGGCATTCACCTTCATTTCACCGTCTAATTGCATTTCAAAAGAAATCAGACTGGTATTAAATTGATGAGGAAATAAATATTGTAGTCCCTGCACTTTATTAATTTTAATTATTTGTTTATTTGACAGGGACAATGCTCATTAATTGACAGACAAAAAGCTGCACTCTTAAAACGAATGTGTTGAAAACAACACAACTTGTGTTTTTACTCTCTGTGTCCAGATAGGGTCAACACAGTTTGTGTTGTTTCCTTTTTTATTTGTTACACAACATGTGTTGAAAATAACACAACTTGCATTGAAAACAACACAGATTGTGTTGTTTTTTAACACATCTGTGTCCAGATAGCGACAACACATTCGTTTGAAAAGTGTGTAAATAAGCCGGAGTTAGATGTGTGTGCTAATTTTCATCCGTTCTTAGAAAGGCACGCTGTGCAAGCTGGTACTCAGACCAGAAAGGTGCATACAAATCAGACAAGACAGTATGTACACATTACACAAAAGACCAACAGCTATGACTACACATTACACAACCATTACACACAGAGCAAACAGATAAACAATGAAAAAAAAAGTAAAACACATTGATAAGACGATGCAAATACACTGAGGGATAGCAATAAGATAAGAGTGTAAGGAATATAGATGTGATTACCCATGATTCCAAGTTTGGTTTATGTTTAAAAAGTTGGAAAGCTATAAAGGTATACTATGCAGGTTCAGGTATTTTTGGCGACTGTAGAGCTGCATGCCATTAGTTTTCACTTTTGCAATTCTGCCCGATTATAACAACTGCAGGGAATGATATTGTATCTTGCCAGTGGTGCCCCCAGAAAATGTTAACCTTTGGTGTGGCACACCAAACGTTTGTTTACCATCAAATTGCTTTGTAAAGGTTATATGAAGGTGAAAGGTGAAAATCTTGCATAGTGGACCTTTAGGTAAACTATTCTAGTAATTGGTGGCTCTGATTGAAAAGGATGTTTGTCTTGCACACAGTCCCCTCTGGTAGTTGCTCGTCTACTTCTACTGTCTTTCAGCCTTTCTACTGTCTTTCAAAACCTAGATTAGGAAAACATCAGTGAAATGTTTAATAAGATCAAAGTTATATAAATGTTTTTGAACTATATGACAGTAAGTAAAATAATTTATATACAGTGCATATGGAAGGTATTCACAACGCTTCACTTTTTCCGGTAAATTCAGTTGATTGGACATGATTTGGAAAGGCACACACTTGTCTATATAAGGTCCCACAGTTAACAGTGCATGTCAGACCAAAAAACAAGTGTCAAAGGAATTGTCTGTAGATCCTCGAGACATGATTGTCTCAAGGCACAGATCTGGCAACTTTCCGTTGGAGAATGTTTGGGAAGGGGCTAAAATATTGGTTAGCTTCACTTCTGGAGAAGCATATTCCTTGTTAAGTAACTAATGGCGGCCTATCCTATCCTCCTATCTCTGTCTCGGTAGATACCATTTGAATGCATATGGTAAAAATGCAAAAGCTTAAACTTTGATGCGTAATTCCCTGCGTAAATGCGATATAACATTCGTTTACAGTAAGAGGTTTGTTTGTGAGATGTTTTTAAAACAGTTGGCGATTGAGTATTTATTTACAGAGAAGGAATTGTCTGTAGATCCTCGAGACATGATTGTCTCAAGGCACAGATCTGGGAACTTTCCATTGGAGAATGTTTGGGAAGGGGCTAAAATATCGGTTAGCTTCACTTCTGGAGAAGCATATTCCTTGTTAAGTAACTAATGGCGGCCTTACATTGTACGATTTTCGTCTGTTTTCACAGTCGGCGACTAAATTTCCAAAGTCGGACAGAAATCATGGGAGTTGTACTGGAATCGCGGCACGCTCCCGTCAACTAGATCGTTAAGTGTAAGGTGCCAATCTTAGCGGTTTTAAGTCAGTCGGAGTCTTTTTCTAGTTTTGCCGTTGCGACAATATCAAACATGTTTGATATTATCGCAAGTCTTTCTAGTTGTGGCTCATGCAAATAGTGACGTGAACAATATAAAAACCAATAGTGACCTCTCTCCAACACCAAACAGGAAGGGGCAAAGTAGGCGACAGCTGTAGCAAGAGACCTGATGAAACCCATGAATATGATAATTTGTTATTTCGTTTCTTATACATCATTAGTCGGCTCTTCCACATGACCGAACAACTCGATATCGGTTAGGGATGTCACGCATGAAACAATGCTGCAGAAACACGAAAATATGACTGAGTTTAGTAGGCTATCATTTCAGTTCCTGTTGATATCTATTGCACGATGGGTAATAATTTAAAGGAATCTAGTTGCAGCCTTGTAAATAGTGATAGAGTTTGGAACCACCAGGACTCTTCCTAGAGCTGGTCGTCCCTCTAAATTGAGTTATCAGGGAAGAAGGGCTTTAGTTAGGGAGGTGACCAATAACCCGATGTCACTCTGACAGAGCGCCAGGGTTCCTCTGTGGAGAGAGGAGAACCTTCCAGAAGGACGACCATCGCTGCAGCACTCCACCAATCAGGCCTGTATGGTAGTGTGGGCAGACGGAAGCCACTCCTTAGTAAAAGGCACATGGCAGCCCCCCTGGAGTTTGCCAAAAGGCACCTGAAACTCTCAGACTGCAAAAAATGAATTCTAACCAAGTGTTATTGATCTTATATTAAGATTAAAAAATCTATTTGGTATTGTTTTTAGTATGAAAAGACTTACCTAGCGCCCTCACAAAAGATCATTTTGACTTAATTTAAGAAAACTTTAACTTATTTTAAGGAGTCTTATCAAGACAAATTTGCTCAACGCACTGGCAGACAAATTTGCTTGTTTTCAAGATGAGATGTCTTAAAATAAGTAATTTTTTTTTTTAAATTAAGTCAAATGATTTCACAAGAAAGCGCTAGGTAAGTTTCTTTATACTGAAAACAATACCAACTAGTTTTTTTATCTTGATATAAGATTAATAACACTTGGTTAGATTTTGTTAGATAAGCAGTTTTTGCAGTGCAGACCATAAGAAACGAAATTCTCTGGTCTGATGAGACAAAGATCGAACTCTGTGGCGTGAATGCCAAGCGTTATGTTTGGAGGACACCAGGCACCACTCATCACCTGGCCAATACCAGAGACTTTCTAATTAAGAGACACAGCACTCAAAAACTTCTCTATAGAAATGCATGGGGTTAGTTTGTACATGTGAATACATTGAGCCAATCGTGCAGAGGAAATTTGAAAGACAACCGTTTATCCTGCCCCTCAGATTGAGCACTGACAATGGTAGGTTCCCAGACCCTACATCTTGATGTGGGTCTGGCTCGTCAAGCTAATGACTACCATAAAGTGAAGAACAACACTGATAAATCAACACTTGAAATATATATCATAACTATCAAACTATCTATTATTCATTACTTATATTTATGATCTTACTAATAACTTACTAGTAGTATACTCAAAAAGTCCTTGTATGCTGCTGGTGCTTTTGGATTGTCCGAAGCATTTATCTGAAGCCAATTGAAAACATACCATAATTTCCTGACCATCAACCACAGTTTTTACATTGACTTTGCAAAATGTCTTCAGCATTATAAGGTTAAAACATGGAAGCGGGCTATACAAGGGAATGCATTTGTTTTCCTCATTCTTCTGTATGATTGAAGCACAACCTGGTTCTGATTCAAAGGGCTATTGGCCACTGCGGTTGCAGTTAATACATGCATTTTTTATTTATGTTTTATTTGCATAAAACACTGTCCTGTGGTTTGTACACAATGTGGCTAATACATGGGGAATTACTGTATTAAACTACAATACCATGATGTTGGTGTGTGTCCCTTCTCCCACAAAATGAGAGTACTCCCCAGCATTCCCCACTAGAGGGCACAGCTGTTCTGCATTTTTCACCAATGCAGGGTTTATTCCATTAATGAAGATCACAAAAAAATACACTTTTAGGGCTCTAATACAGTTGCCAAACTACTACCAAATAAACACAAAAGGACATGGGTAAATACATGCAGGTAGATCAGTTAAGCTGGACTGTTTTCCTTTGTACTTTGAGGGAGGCATCAACACCCTCTGAGGATACACCCCAGTGGCTGAGTGCTGTGAATTTTAAACAGAACTTTGACTGTTATTTGACATTTTGTTAAAAGAGGCCTCAACATGCTAGCCTGACTGGGAATGATTATAAAAATTCCAGTCAAGCTCACACTCATAATGCTCAATGAGCACCTAAAAAAATGGAAATGGATTAGTGACGGGTACTCTTTATTTTCAAAATCATTCTTAAGTGGCTATTAATGGAAACTGACCTCATGTAGAAGCATGCTTAAACATTTGGTGCTCATGAACTGAATGAAACATTTGATATGTAGACTAACAGAGGTCCATCCTTTAACCTACTAAAGAGAATGGTGGGGAGTAGAGAGACCCTCATTGTTTCAGCAGACCACAAGATAACCAACTGACCTGGGTCTGGGGAATTCCCCACCTCTTGCTATAGATGAACCAGACCATGGTCTGGGAGCAGTTATCACATTTTTGTCTTTGGCTCTGGTGTCATGGGAGAACAGAAGCTAGCCCAGCGATATGATAACCTTTTGCCATTGACAATTCAGTTGGAGCTGTGAGTGTCTCCCTATGCATGCCTGCCCCTCTGTTTGACTGGTACGGCCAGTCGTGCATGGGGACTGATCAGAAGTTGGTGACACACAGTTGGTCTCCACGTTCAGACATTCCATGACCTTGAGCCTCGAGAGGTCAGGGGTCTCCAGCAAGTGAATTAGATGAAGGTCAGTCCTTCATGACTGGATCTCTGGAATCAGAGACCTCAGTAGTCTCTCGTTGTGTTAATTGGATGCCACTTGCTATTCAACAAATTCTGAAGAAAACTTAAAACTGAGCATTTGTTCGAGAGGTCTTTGCATATTTAAGCCCACATTTTAAAATATACAATCTTTAAAAACTACACTCAGAGCTGCATGGTCTAAGTAGCTGCTATACTCCATTGTGTCTGAGGCAGTATAGTGAACACAGGGAAAGTTCAATGAGGTCACAAACGTCTACTCATTCTGGCCAATTTGACCACCTTCCTGTGTCCCGACGCACCCCAGTTGATTATGTCTCTCGCTCTTTAGTCAAACACACCGACATGCCTGTTGTGCCATTGATGGCGACACTCCTGTGAATAGTATTATTGTGTGGAGGGAAAGAGAGGTCTGTTTGACACCGTTTTTTGGAGAGGCCGTCACGAGGCCTCCCTGGGGCCCATGGCCTCCCAGAGTGTCGTTGAGGGCCCCGCTTGCTCTCTGCTGTTTCAGGGCACTTCCAGGAAGAGAACAAATGGCTTTATGCTGTTTACCCCTCATGGCCTGCTCCTCATCCCCCCCACCCATTGCATTTGTGCATTTGCCCAACTAGACTGCAGCACATAAGAAGCCTTTGAGAAACTTGAGGTTTTTTTTTTGTTAAGTAAAAAAAAAACTCTCAGTAATAGCAACAATTAGAAAAAAAAAGACAGCATTCATTTACCGGCTGCCTGGTAAACATGGCCATTTCCTGCCGCTTTGCGGGCTCAGACTTACGGATTCCCCAACACAGCCCTGTGCTTGTGCATGCCTGTGTGTGCACGCATACATATATGTGTGTGTGTGTGTGACTATGTGTGTGTATGCCTGTTTGTGTTGTGTGTGTGTGTGTGTGTGTATGCATGTCTCCCTATTCACTATTTTTAAACTTGTGGAGGTGAAGACTGAGTGAGGGGTGAATGTGTGGAGTGGTGGAATCTATTCAGCTATGAATGGCACAAAGTGACTTGGGAACAGGAACGACTAGAGTGTCTCTCTCCCCTCTCTCTCTCTCTTGACACACACACTCACACACACACACACACACACACGTGCGCAGAGACACACACATGCATACTGCAGTGCTTTTAGCATTCATGAAATGTTAATGTTCTTCTCTGCGAGTTTGGCACTAAATATGGCGGCTGGATCTGGCTGGAGTGAAGTTGCAGCAGTGAAGTTTTAATAACAGAAATCATGTGGCCCGGTGAGGAATTAAAGATGAGACAAGCCCTGTACTATTGAAGCTGCTCTGACACTGATAGCAAGCAGCTCACAGCTGTAAGCACCAGCCTGCTGTATTATTCAACGCATATAGCTTCTAGTTGCCATCTACTGGCTGCTGTAGGGTTAAAATAACAAACATAATTATGTTCAAAAAACAATCTTCAGTTACATCATAGATGGAAGGTGTCTGATTTTTTATGATTTGTTTTGTTTTTGTGTGAGAGAAAGAGAGAGAGAGAGTTCTAAAGATAAAACCATTTGTAGTCTTATGTAATCAAACAAAATAACAGGCCTTAAACAGGACACCCGTAGGTAGAGGCAGTAAACCATCGCCCACCGACAACAGCTCAGCACTCTCCCTTGCCAAAGACCCCTGTGCTGGAATGCGTTGCCATGCATGCAGACAACCGCCTATTAATCCAGGGGAGCCTTAATTATGGATAATTGTTTTGGAGAGACCTATTAGATTTTTTTAAATAATACTCTGACTAATGGCAGTTCTACCACAGGCCTTTTTTTTTTTTATTAATTTGACAATGTGTGCCATCTGGTCCCCCAATGGCTTTAGCTATAAATGCCTGTCATAGGGGTTAACCCTCCTGTTGTGTTCACGGTCAAATATGACCAATTGACAATTCTTTTTTCTCAAAAATATTGTTAACTTATTCTGACTACCATGAGGCTCCATGACTTTGTTAACACAGGGCATTTGAACACACAAAACAAATTTGATTGTTTTCATAACAATTTGAGTGTTTTATTTTACTTTAGAACACCCATGTGTTGCCAGCCGAACTTAGCCCCGCCCAACATTTGAGGTCGAGAAGTTCGATCTGGCATTGCTCCGTTGTGGAGCAACTTTGCTCGAACCAGAGCTGTTTGGACCAATCAAATTTACGATGACGGACAGGTGAGCAACAGTGCCTCGTCTATCACGTCATCTGAGCATGCTTAAAGGGACACCAGGCAACGTTTTCGTGTTAATTAATCATCTTCGTAAGTCTGTATATGGTTAAAGGACTCATTACAGGGCGAATGAAGACTCTCTCGCCCGCCCCTACTGCCTGTAGGAAGAATATCCCGCTTGCAAGTTTGTGTATCTGACCCGCCGACCTTCAGTCTCACAAAGTCTCAGACATAGCAAGAAGCAGGATAAGTTTATATCCTGAGCATCCCAGCACAGAGGCAGGCTAACGAAACACTAGCGATTGTTAGCCGGCAAAGAAGCAGCAAAAGCCCTTGACAGAAATTGCAAAGAAAAGGAAAAAAGCTTCAGACCGAGCGAGGGCACACGTATCGACACGTACAGACGCTAGGGGGTGCTTTGTAGAGAAAAAGCATCAGGCTTGCCTGGTGTCCCTTTAAGTTGATTTTGTTTGCAACAAAAACGCTGTGGCTAGAAGGAGATAGATGGCTTCTGGGTCATTCTGTGTCAAATCATCCAATGGCTGACAGGTCACCCTCTCCAAAAAAATCTGAAAAAAATCACAGATGTTTGTAGACCAAACCTATGAATAAATCTTAAATAGTATATCTGTATCACTAATGTACAGAGCCCAGGAGGTGTCATTGCAAGATATTTTTGTGTATCGAGAGAATGTGCACTCATTTTACTAAATCGTGCACTCATTTTATTGTGCTCTCAATTTAGTAAAACGTGCGCACGATTTAGTAAATTGTGCGCTCAATTTACAACAATTAAAATGAGAGCAAAATTTAGTCAAATGAGCGCACTATTTAGTAAAACGTGTGCACAATTTACTAAATCGTGTGCACGTTTTACTAAATCGTGAGCATGATATGCTAAATTGAGAGCACAATTTAGTCAAATGAGTGCACAATTTAGTAAAATGTGCACACAATTTAGTAAAATGAGCGCACGTTTTCTGGATATATACCAAAAAATATCTTGGAATGACACCTCCTGGACTCCGTACTAATGGTTCCAAAACTACAGCCCTTTGAAGATTCAAGTAATTTTAAGCATTGTGGTGAACAATCGTTTTTGTTCAACTTACAACATTATTGGCTCTTTTGGTATTTCCCACACATTAGTGAAACTATGTGAATAGAAGTACATTTTCCTGTTAAATAAAAAAATCCAATCAGATCAGACGTATTTTGTGTACTTTCCCCTCTGCAAAGCTCTGAAAATGGCTATAAATTCATTATGTGAAAAGACATCATCACCTTTGAGGGCTTCTCATTCAAAAAGTATGTGACACAAATTCATCAAATTCACCAGGCACATACCTATTGATCAGATGCACTGTATGTCTGCTTCTGTACATTAAAACACACACACAAACACACCCTCACTCCCCCTCTTTGCTTCTATGCCAGTCCCCATTGGAACCTTTCCCCAATAGAATCTTCCCCTTTCTGACTTCCATGAGCTCAGGTCAGTGAGGCCTGCAGGCCATAAATAGAAAATGGAAGTTGGTAATAAAATAGAACTGGTAATATCCAATAGAACATAAGTTGATACTAAGGTCTTATCACAACATTAGATGAAAATATATGTGTTACTATGGATGTATAACAAGTTATGCAGCAGTCATTTTTGATCGGGTACACAAAACTAGTAAACATGAAACGAACACAACAGCGTGGCACGCTCAGTGTTAACAGATGTGTGTGTGTGTTGGTATCCCTTCAGGACTTCCATCCAGCGCTGCCTTGAAGACAACGTTGGGGGCATAAAACACCAAGAAACGGATATAATGTTGCATAAAGAGACAATGCAAGGTGGAGATATAACGTCACAACACAATGCCATTCATACCAGTATTGTATCTATTACAAGTTCCCCCTTTCTGTCTAATTTGTGTGAAGTGAGACCTCATGCCTTCATACTTTGTCTTGGCATGACACTGGTAAGAGGAGAGGCTGCTGTCCCAGCTGTTTCTCTCATGAACTTCACTGACACTATTCCATTTCACCCTCTTATGTAAACACTTTGGTAGAATGACACAGTAACAGCAGCAACATTGCTGTGTATTTAACTCTCAAGCAGACAGACTACGAGTCCAACGCTGTAATACCAAGTCAATGTAACAGTTAAGCCTTCATGTAAATACGAGGGCCAGACTGTCTGTAGATTCAAATTTAAAAATGTTTTGTGTTAAATGCTAGCAGGGTTCCCACGGGTCATAGAATTTCTGGAATATCATGGAAATCTATTCTATTCCAGATATGAAAAGTCATGGAATTTGATCATTTGTGGGGAAAAGTCATGGAATCAGGGAATATCAGGGAATTTTGTAGTAGCAGTTTAAATTGACTTGCCAAAATACATTAATGCAAATATATGTCCGTACGCAGAATTTATGTATATCTGATAATTAGCTTTACTGCTTGCTTGAGTGGTTGTGGTCAGCCTAACTTTGCTAATTTAATGCCCATTTACTCATCTCCCACTCTAAAAAAAAAGTCAAAGATTCTTGAATGCTACACGGCTACTCTGAAATCTTTGGTCAGTATATTACGATTCATTCTAATTACCAGTAGGTCATGGAAATTCAGGTTTATTGTCAGGGAAAGTCATGGAATTTTACATCTGACTTAGAGTGGGAACCCTGTGCTAGATAAAGTTCAACTTATAATTCTGTTGTGACACGAACTACAGAAATTGACCGCTCCTCCCAAAATATACTCCTGCTATTTACTGTTACTTAAAATGTGTTTTCACACAATGTAGTGGACAGCTGCACTGCAGCACATTACTGTGTCGTGCCAGCATTTTGTGAGAGGGAGAGAGTGAAAGTGAGTTGTAGCACATGTTGAGTTGGACACGAGGACATTCAAACTGGGCATGCTCCAAGGCGGACATTCCTTAAGAGTCGCGCAGAGACAGATGGTCATTGTGTGGAGGGTGAAGGGTGGTGCTGGTGGCTAGGGTTGAGGGTGGGGTGGAGTGGGTTAGGCTGCTTAAGGGGCAGGGGGTGTATTGAAGAGCCGTGACTTTTAGCCCTTGGATTATTTACGAGAAACAGAAACCCTGACATTGGCCTAAGGAAGGGAAATGAGAGCAAAAGTGTGAAGAGACACAGATAACTTTGCTTCTCCTCTGCAAAGGGTAGCACCATTGTACATGATGGCCAACAAGGGTCAAAGACTGGTTGCACCAACAGCAATGCCTACCTCACAGCCATTCATAGGAAAACCACAGAACACCGTTTGCATAGGATGGGTGTTTACTAAGACAGTGTCGGCTACTGCCACTGAACCTATGAAGGTACCCAGCCATGGTTGAATTCACAGCCCCCACTGTTGACCCTGACTGTACAGGCAGACATGATATCTCAGGATGACATGGCTGACACGCAGACAGACATGTAGAAGAGTTATGTGTCGTCAGACACACTCGTGTTACGTCTCGGGTGGTACGTCGTGGGTGGTTTCCCTTCTCCCCCTTCACCCATACAGGGACAGCCATGGACTTGGCGACAGCTATGGTTGTTTAGGTACCTATCCAGTTGAAGTCTATGGTACCATTTCCATGGTGCTGTCTGTGAGGGTTCTGTAGAGTTCTCAGGCCCAACTACAAACCCAGGCCTGGTAAAGAGGAGACCTGTGATCTTAATGGAGCAGCTGACAGAGAATGGAAATATACTTCAATTACCAGTGAATACAAATGGACCAAGGTGAGAAATGTTTTCAACGTACCTTGGTGTACAAGACCCACTTTTTTGAGCTGAATTTAAAATATAAATATATATTTATATATATATAATTCATATAGTTCATCCAAGAACACTATGACAGATGATGATATATGATCTATGTTTGCCAAAAGACTAGAACAGCGCCTTTTACTCAACAAGAGTGCGCTGTCACTTGCCACGCACATCAGTGCGGATGTTTTTAACTGGATAAGCAATGGATTTTATGGAGCGGTGGCGACAAAAAAAAAAGTGAATCGCAATCTATTGCGTAATCTAAGCGGCGACGGCAAAGTGTGGCGCTGGTGTGCAGAGTTGTATTGAGAACAATGGAATCTAATGTAATTGAATGTTCAAAGCGGAGTGCGTCACTCTCATGTTGGCGCCGGTGTGCATTGGCCTTTACTGTCTAATTCAGATCGAGTTTTGAGTTTCATTTGTATTGTATGTATGATAGTCATATTGCTTGAGAAAAAGAAAAAGCAAGACATTCTAGAAAGAAATGGTTGTTTTACTGAGATTAAAGACACAAAATGTTTTTTTAGATGAAAGAGTTTAAATCTAGTTTGGTTTTTTTCTTGCTCGGAAAAGAGATGTGAAAGGCCTGAGTCAGGGCACGCTACCATGGCGTGATGGGGAAACTGAAGAATAAATAAATAAACATGAAAGCTGAAAATGTTGAAGAATTTAGGAGGTCTTTAGAGACCTCCTAAATTTCTTTGCCGAATTGCCAGATTACAATAATTTGCTTTTTTTGCTTGTTATCATCAACCTAGTCCTCTAGACTGCACAAGTCCTCTAAATGTACATGCTTCTTTTGCTAATTTACTAGTTCCTGAGATCATGGCGTGTTTATGTATATGTGTGTGGGAGTGTGTTTATCGGTCTGTCTGTCCTGTGCCTAAACTGTACTTCTGTGTGTGTACAGTATGTGTGTGCATGGGGGTAGCAGGGAGCGAGGCCTGTGGTAGAGGTGTTCCTGTGCAACACTACTATTTTTAGAGACGTGCTCCCGAGAGCTCCCAGATTTCCTCAGCCACACTGAGAGGCAAGAACAGGCTTGTCTGCGGCTCACTAACACTCAATGCTGCTACTGCACTCTTACCAGGCTTGATGGAGCATGGCAAAAGCCCACAGACACATGCATGCGCAGAGGATTTGTAGATTGTTTTTTTTTTTTTTTAAAGGAGCTGTTGAGTTTGCACATCATTCTGTTGTGTTTAGAGGTTGCGGTTTAATGTTGTTGTCATCAGTGCTGTCCTGAAGTTCCCTTAGTTCTTATTGGCCGGCAGCATGGTGGTCATCCCTGCCGTTTGAACCAATCAACACTCAAGGCAGGGAATGACGCTCTGGCAAAAAAAACCTGGAGGTGACCCTGCTTGCTGTACAGTGACAGGGATAAATATGTTCCACTGGAGCTTGCAGTTTTGTATTTGATCCAGGTGTGCTTACAGAAAACTCTTCATGGTTTTGATTTTTAGTTCAGCTCACCTGGTGGGTACAGTCATATAAACTGTATAAATGTAGACTGTCTGTGCCACTCGTGATTACTGAATATTATATATACCTGGGTTATGACATTGCCCTTTGACCGATTTAATCTTTGGTTATTCGCAAATCTCACTGTATGTATTATATAGTAGTGAAATGATTAAAAGGCTGTAACAACATAGCTGGGTGGGGAATCTAGGCAAATTGAATAGCATTTTTAATCCCAGTAAAGAATTTTATTAAGAAAATTATTAAAACCATAGATTAAATCTTAATGGTAAAGAATTGATTTGGTATTTAGTCCTTAGAAGTCTTGCCACTGAACACATCTGACCATCTGTCAATATAGGCTACGTATACTATATAACATAAGACACTCTTGATGTACCGAACCATTGATTTTTATGATGATTACGATGTACATTATTGAAGGTTTCTATCCTGATGTGGACAATGTCATGGCAGATGCAATGTAGGGGCTTATGGTGCATTTTGGGGGGGATGAAGTTGTTGTGGGGAATCATATTCACAGACAGCATAGGGAGGACAAGACAGTGATTAAACCTTTAAAGACCACAAAAAAACTCATTCTAGACCGCTACTTTGCATGCGCTGTAGACTTTGTAGGATTCTGCATTAGACATAAATCTTAGACCACTTCTCGGTGTGGGTTAGAGGTTGTGATTTAAGATCAACATAATCCTAGTCTCAACCGGAGTACTTCAGTTTGCCCTTTGCTGACACAGTCCTCAATAAACTAGTAGCCTACGAGAAGCCAACCACACCAAAATCATTCAGCCACATCAAAGATCCTTGATTGCTAACCGGCTTCAACCCGCTTCAGCCCTCTCTGGTCACATTCTTGTGCTCCTCAAAAAACAGTACGACCCTGCAGCTACTGAGTATTTATGCACGTACATTGGGGGGTTGCTGAATACAAGCACCATAGAAGGAGATAGACTCCTTGTGGGGGGGGGGGGGTCGGGGGGTGCAGTGAAATATGTGCAGAATATAAACAGGCATGTAGAGAAGAGGTTACAGCGCGGCGCCCCAGACCGTGGAGGTCATGGGATCACTCCCCGGTGCTCCCGTGCACGTTTATTTTCCCCAGGCCATGGCTGATAAAACACAGCTGTCCAAATGGCCCTAGCGGCGGATGGGGCTGCGTGGCAGCCGTGGCTGGCTGGAGTGGGTGTGAATGTGACACGGTGTCCTGGACACAGTCGTCCGCACAGAGTGCCACCTTGTCCCGCGGACAGCTGCATGAAACCCTGAGTGGACAGATGCGCATGTGATACAGTCGAGAAGAAGGCACGCGAAAAACCCAGAATGGTCAAAAAAAAGAGATCATTCTTCCCCGGGTTATGTAAACAGAGAGGCAGGAGGAGGGGGAGTGAGATGGGGGCGGGGGGGGGGGGAGATGATGGGTTAATTGAATTGGTTGGAAGAAAAGTTGCAAGTCATCCTGCCTGTGACCCAAGTTGTGAATCCTCAGTGCTGGCTCTGTCTCTCCGCAGTATGATCTTCTCGGCCTCTCTTCCGTCCTTCCTAGTGATTTATAAAATGCATACTTTGATATCCCGCATGCTGGACACTCCGAGAAACAGGGGAGGACATGGAAGGACAAGGAATCACAAGATCCGATCTCATGAAGCGAAAAGACCCACCACGTCTGTCTCACGTTGGTTGGAGGCCTCTCCCTCGCGGCGTCTGAGAAAGTTCTTGAGAAATATCCTGATCCTGCCTGTTTATCAAATAAACGCTTGTCCTGTTTGTATACCCTGGTCTCAAATGTCCGCCTTATTTATGTATTCGAGGAGTTATTCTTGGTCGGAGTACCAAGGCTCGTGCTTCCTGTCGGGTCAGAACTGATTGAAATGGAGAGAAGGTGGGGGAGTCATGGGTTTCTCTCATATCTGGGTCATATCAGATGAGGCAGCAGATTGTCCCTCTGCTGATAGAACTGGACCAGTGTGCGCACACCCGGGAGAATAACTTCGACTGGGTGTGGGACTGGTCCAAAAACATACTAGTCTGAAGTTTCTCGTATTTTTATATTATCAGGTTAAGTAGTCTCCAATGTTCATTTTTGAGATTTTTTTTAAGGATGGATTTTCCTGTGGCTAATACTGGTCTCAGTTGCAAGCAGACATATACAATATGTATATGTAGCAGAAATAGAGTAAAATATATTTTGTGTTTTACCTGAGCCCTGTTGTCAGCCATAGTTTCAGACAAGTTTTTAATGTTTTAGGAATTCTGAGCGACACAACCAGAATTGCTTGCATCTTAAAATCCTCCAGATATTCAAATTTACCAATCAGTAGAACTGACCCTCTCGTGACCCACTAGTTTGGACATGGGGTTTGTGCTGACAGGTCCTCTCATAGTTGGTCAGAAAGAGGGGAGGAAGATGCCTACAAGATGAGTCTCCTGATAGGACAAGTCTCCCTGCCTGTCTCACCCCCAATGTTTGTGTCTTTGCCTCTGTGATTATCTTTGTGTGTCTCTGTCTCCTACTTTGTCTCAGTGATAACAGTGTCTGTCATATTTTTATGTATTTTGGAAACAAGTTTAGGCTTCACTTGCACAGTAGGCCAATAAAACTGCTCATTCCTTCGGCTAAATAAAATCCACAGCCCATTATTCACGTTTGGGTGTCACTGTTGTCATAAAAGTATGGGCTGAACTGATAAGGAGCACTACTGTTTGCTGAAAAGTCCTAGTCTTTGTACTTTTGAACTGAGACAGTAAACATCCATACACTGAGTCATACTCCACATGTTCAGTGTGAAAGGTCAAGTTCTTCTCAAGTTTAGAGAAAGTTGTGTTACAAATGAACGTTTTTATGTCACGATTTTCTAGGTTGACTGAGGATGAACGTTCGATTGCAAGGTGAGTGAACGATTTCTGTAAGTGTGTGTGAGTTAGTGTGCCCTCATACTGTATGTGTGGTTGAGTAATGTGTGTCTGTGTGAGTAACTCTCTACTGCTTATTCTTTACTGAGACTTGTGCTGGTTTTGACCTGTCAACCTGAGTTTGATTCATCAGTTGATCCATAGCATGTGAGCTGGTCTCCAGAGGTGTAAACGTCTGCCACATATTTACTCCAACCATTCACTAAACCAGCTGATTCTAATTGCCACAGCTCCTCAGCCAGGTAGATGAGCTAATTAGTGAAAACACCCATGCTAAGTGCACAGGTAGAACCAATACATGGTAGGACTTTTACCTTGTGAAGCTGGATTTTGACACATCTGCTGGTCTCCATAGAAACCTGCCAGTTTTCGCCTCCGTACATACCGTGAGAATGCTATGTGATTTAAAGAAAACGAAATTCTGATAAGGTCAAATCATATCTTCTCCATCTGCAGCAACTTTATCATATTCTCCAGTGACTTCCCCTTTCGCTGGCTTCCTTCCATATTCCACTCACATGTAAACCACCCCAACATGAAAGAATATGGTGTACAGATACCACAAATTCTTTAGATTTTATTGGTCTGGTCATTAATAGTTTGGGAATACCATGCAACAAAACAAAAAGAACAAGAATAAAAGAAAGCTGCACATGTTTCAGTTGCTAAATGTGACCTGAATAAAGCTAAATGTGGGAAATGGGAAGCCCAGGGTAAATAGTTTGCTCCCTGCTTGCTTACACTAGCTTAGTCGAAGTTGAATTTGCTGCGTAAGTATTCTCTGTGTTGATGTGTCTTCATGCCAGTTTGACGAGACTGTTCCTTTGAAGTGTGCAAACAATTTGATGCATTTTCAATACATGCATCAGTGTTTCCCACATAATTGAATTCTATTTGTGGTGGTAGGTTTGCAGAATTAACTTGAATGCAACAGTTTTTAGCAAATTAGCGCAGCGTGGTTATGATCAGATTAAGTATAAGTATATATACTCTTTTGATCCCGTGAGGGAAATTTGGTCTCTGCATTTATCCCAATCCGTGAATTAGTGAAACACACTCAGCACACAGTGAGGTGAAGCACACACTAATCCCGGCGCAGTGAGCTGCCTGCAACAACAGCGGCGCTCGGGGAGCAGTGAGGGGTTAGGTGCCTTGCTCAAGGGCACTTCAGCCGTGCCTACTGGTCAGGGTTTGAACCGGCAACCCTCTGGTTACAAGTCCGAAGTGCTAACCAGTAGGCCACGGCTGCCCTTAGACAATTTAGTACAACCTGGAATGTCATTGTGTGGCGGTCAATGTTGATGTTGTGGTGGGATGCCACAAATAAGTCAATGTATGGGAAACACTGTGCATATCTACCAAACTAGCCCTTCTGTTGTGTTCGGGTCAAAATTGACCCGTTTTCAAGTTTAAATGTGTAAAAAATACCATTTGCTTTTTAGTTTTGGAATGAGGCTTCATCTAATCCTCAGACACACCTAATTAAATGCAGCAAAATCAATTTTCACCATTTCACCATTCTAAGGGTCTCAAAAAAAAAAAAGTTACATCTGTGGTGTTCGGGTCAGAAATGACCCGGCAGAGAATACTGGCTGTTGTATGCGTTCCCTAAAAGCTCTGAGGATCAATTGTGGCCCAATGTGCCCAGTTATTGCCCACATCACGCACACATAGACACACACAGACACACACAGACACACACACACACACAACCCCCCCCAACACACACACACACACATGTGCATGCAGACGTGTGAGCACGCACACACACACACACATACTTCTTTCACATGCACAGGCACAGACATAGACACATAGAAAACCTAGACGCACACACCCACCACCCCCCACGTGAACTCAAACTTTCAGACTTTCTCACGGCATTTTGATACATTGTTTATAAACACTGGCACATATAAAGAGGGTTTGGGTGGGATATTATTAGTTGAATTCTGTAGGAGCAGTCAACATGAGCAAAAGGTACACTGTTCATGAGGCGCTAGATCATATCTTTGGTAATGATGGTGAGGATAGAGAGGAAAGTGAAGCTGAGGAGGATGTGTCTGAGGATGAGGATGACGTTCAGTATGATCCTGAACAAGAAAAAACATCTGATGAGGAGGACCCAGATGTCACAGATGCTCAAGGAGAGGTTTTCAAGTCAAAAAAAGGTGACATTTCGTGGTTATCAAGCCCTCCTCAAACCCAATCCAGGGCACCGGCGGAGAACATCCTCAGAATGACTCCAGGGCCTACTAGATACGCTGTGTCACACGCCCAAGACATCAAGTCAGCGTTTGAATTATTCTTTCCACGACCAGAATATCCTACTTGAGATGACCAAAATGGAAGGGAGAAGAGTGTTTGGTGATAGCTGGACGGAGATGGACAAAACACAGCTAGATGCATACATGGGACTGTTGCTTCTTGCGGGGGTGTACAGATCCTCTAATGAAGCTACAGCCAGCTTATGGGATAGTGAGTCAGGACGCCCTATTTTTTGTGCCACAATGTCTCTTCAAGCCTTTCATGTGTTATCAAGAGTGCTACGTTTTGACAACAGGGAGACCAGAGTTGCTCGTCGTGAGAATGGGTTATGGTTCATTCAGAGCGACTCACCTGCGCTAACATCGTTATTTTCAATGTTCAGTTTATGGTTAATGCACACACACACACACACACACACACACAAACACACTCACACACACACACACACACACTGTTGATCATTGTTCATTTTTATGGTTAAATTGCTTGGTTAATTGGTATGGTTAAATAAAAGTTGGTTTTATGGAAAGAAATTTGAACACTTGTCATTATCCTACTATTTATCTATGCGGGTCAATTTTGACCCGAACACCAAAGATGTCACTATTGTTAATAATTTTAAATAATAAAAAAAAACTTTTCTTTTTTTTTTGGTAGGTGTACTCTAATATAGGTCTAAAACACATTTACAGTTTATAATTACTTAGTCTATAAGAATGAGAAATATTTTTAGTGAATTTAAATAGTTTTTGCAATCAAAAACGAGTGGTATATTTTAAAACATCGTGTCTGTGGAGGCAACAAAAAAAAATCCCACACTGGTTCCATTTATATGATTGTATACTAAGCCAGCAATGAGTTGAAAAACAATATTGGAAGAAAACTTGTGATTTAAAGGATTTTCAAGCATTTTTAATTCACGGGTCAAAATTGACCCGCGAACACCACAGGTGTAAACAGCTTTCGAACACAACACAAGGGCTAGAATTTCTTGGAGTAAAGCTGTTACTGCAGCCTTGGAACTAGGTCAGATGCACTCATCAAGTGCATCTGACCTTGTGTTGTCCTGAAGTGTTTACTTCACTTACTGATGACCAAACAGCCAGAGTCAGGACCTTCTTAGGGTTTGGAGGTCAGGTTCACTGCGTTACCCCAACCCCCACTGACCCTCCCCCACTTTAGTGTCATGTGCTCAGTCAAATCAAATCTAGTATGAACTTGTTTCAGTGGTACTCATCATTAAAACAAAGATATATGCTACTCTGAGGTATGTGTTTGTGGATCAATTAACTTAACTGCTCATCTAACAAACCACAAATTAGCAATGCAACAAAACACCCAAACCCAGAAATTTGTCTCTTTTTTCTGGCTCTGTTAAACATGTATCCTTGTGATTGACAACCACAGGCGCCACACTGACCACACACACACGAAAGGGTTTCACTCAAGGAGTCCTTCTCGACCTCATCCTATACACACACACACAGTCACACACTCCTCCTGTTGAAGGACTCTCACTCTGTGTGTTTGTGGAGTAATCGTGTAGCCCTGGAGCCGCGGCGGGGGAAGGCCATTATCGGCCCTTGCCGTTGCGTTACTGTTACCGATCAGCTGCGGGGGAGGCCAGGGCTCCTTGTAATGTGGCCCCCGAGGCTTTTGGGAGGTCAGGGGTCACACCACTTCTCAGTCTCGGTTTTCATTCACGCATGACCCTGTCAGAGACAGAGATTGGGTGCACTAGACCTGCTTAGGAATTTTATATGTGTGTGTGTGTGTGTGTGTGTGTGTGTGCGCGTGTTTTCTCTACGGTCTTATAAAGTAGACAACTAGTGTTGTGTGATAGATTATGCTCTTCTTGACCCACAGATACTGACACAGCGAGATTATGAGCAATTGTTGTCTGATTGATTTCTTTAAACCCACATTAGGACAGCTACAACTACCCCTATTCACAACATGTAATATGAAACAAGTGGAACACTTTAGAAACAATTTCATGCTTGCTCTGAGGGCAGTTTCAGACATCAAGAGGTTAGAGCTCTCCCTGTACACATACAAAGCACACAGATTGCTTCAAGTATCTGTTTTACACAGCACAACACTCAAACTGGAGATGAATCCAAAAGAAACATTTTCAAAACCTAAATGTCAGGCAGTCCCACAGGGTCTGAAACAGGCCATGATGGTGATAATGGCAGTCATGATGTCCACCTCACACTTCACTGACTGATGACCACAGACCTGAGACCAGAAAAAGTAAGACTTTTGTTTTCCCATTCCTTTCCCTACAATATTGCATTCTGTACTTTGTTATCTGCTCTGGTGCTGGGGACATCACCGTTGACTTTAGCTGTCTTTAATGGTTACACCTACTGTGAGTTTGCGTTAATGTGCTGCAGAGACATTGCTTATCAGACATTAACCCTTTTTACTGACTGTCATGTAATGATGTAAAGAAGACCCTTGCTCTTTTTTTGAAATCTCTAATTCTCAGGGCATAGATCTCTTTCTCTTTAGCCACCATAGATATGTTTATACACTTCACTTAAGAGCGAAGTGCACTTGATATGCTTCACTAGCTATGTAAAGATCCAAGCAGGCTATGTTGTGGTCTGGAGCAGTATTTGGGGTGGAATAGACAAAGCTGGCTTTAGAGGCACTGAGGCGTGAAGGCATCCAGACACCCCGCCCCACCTCACCCCTTTCCCTTACATACCTCTGCACACATGTAAACGGATACATATGTGAGATAGATGGATCTCAGTGTTTTTTGACTGGCAGAAGAGTGAGGCAGGAGTTAGACTTCTCACCTGTACTGCACATAGACCTGAGGTGGCTGCCCTGTTCCGTTTGCTTTGTCTTAGATTGATTTCTTCCATATTTGGACACAACAGATGTAACTTTGATGGGTTTTTTTACAACATTAGAAAAAATGCAATGTCTCTGTGTTTCCCCCCCAACCACTCCAGTCCAGACCATTACAGAAAAAAAATGGTCACTTCTGCTGGAAATGACAAGAATATGACATCAGGAATTCCAACAAAAATGAAAAACGAAGAAAAAAACACATCTCCACTTTTCCAGGCAGACTGGAGATATAAATTATAAGCCAAGGGCCTAAGAGGCCTCGGAGCCTGGCCTGTCTGACTCCCTTCAGAGGAATAGAAAGAGAGAAAAAGAAAAGTAATTTCATTGAAGGCCCAGCTTCCTCCTATGCCCCCGTAGCCAGCGTGCGATAGGATTTAAGCTCAATACATTTGCTATGGATATTAATATGAAATAATGCAGCATTATTTTTTCCATGAAGGCCTAAGGGGCTTAACCAGCCTTGCCACATTGATCCCAATTCCAATTTCATCAAAATTTCACCCTAATCTTTTTACGACATTGACGGCGTCTAGTGGTCTCGTGACCCTGTATGCCCGTGACCGTGTGTGTATGTGTATGTGTGTATGTGTGTGTTCAGGAATACTCATCATTATGAGGACAGCGGATGGAGGTGAAAGGTTATTCACGTGGCGTCTGTTTCATTTCCGTCATTCCTAGCAAATGAGCTGTGCTGTGTCTCATCCAGGAAATGGAAAGTGGGAAAAAGAGTTTCTTTTTTTTCCACAGCTAGTGTCCACCAAGTCATTCTCCAGGACCCATGGGACGTTCTGTTTTTTCACTGAGTGTGCTTGCAAAGTCTGCACATGGGTCTGTGTAAGTGTTTGTAATGTAATGCTTTTCTGTTCTTTCATATATTATGATATATTGTGGGGTGCCAGACAGTTCCACTGGGGTCACGTCAAGGAAAAAGACAATATTTTAAGAATACATTGATCAGCAAGTGTGTGTGATAACATGTAGCCTTTGATTCTGGCAGTAAGGCGTGTTATGAATTATGCAGTTTATCGATGTATTAATTGCCATTTGATGATTTGTGTAGAGTAAAACATCGCAATGGATGTTGGTTGGGGGCCTTTCGCTAGGCCTAGCAAAAAAGCTACTACTACTACTATTGCGGTCACTCATCTAAAATCTTCAGTAGTCTGTCCCTCATACGCAACGCATCTCACACCACGTTATTACCAGCCATGCCGACTATGAGCAGGGGCAGCGGAAAGTGAAAGTTACAGTGCTTACACACAGTTGCGTTCCGTCACCGCATGGCAGTGGGTGTTCCTGATGGTAGGGGGTGTGTAGCCTACTATGCAAATGCCTTAAAGTAGGCCTATAACTGTAATTTGATTGGCTGGTGCCTTCCGTTGCTCTCTGTCGGTGCAGCAAAAGTTGAACTTTCCGACGGGACCAACGCGACGCAACGGACCCACAATTCAGTTCAGGAACGGATGACGTAAGCCCATATAAAGTGAACGGGATGCATCTCCAGCACTGCACGCAATGCAGCTGTGTGTAACACAGGGGTGCACCTGCGCGGCAAACAACTTTTAAAAAGAACAAATCCCGATTTTCCACCCCACTGCTGCCTGGGGCTTTTGCCAAAAGCACGAAATGCCAGCCATAGTGAAAGACAGAGGTCTTCTGATCCTGTAACTCTAACGAAAGAAATGGTTTCTTTTACAGTAATATGGTGGAGAATAGTGCATTTGGCACTTCAGTGCTGTAGCCTTTGAAAAACATTAGAACTATATGTGATAATCCTCTAATTGTAACAATAACAAGAATTCATTAGGACTATTTTAGCTGAAACATGAAATATTTTGAAGTTCAATGTACAGTGCGAGAAAAAAACACAATAACAATGTCACAATCAGGAATTATTTGAATAAGACGGTAGTTTCACATCCTACTGTATAAGACGGTAGTTTCACAAGTCCTTCATTTTTTCATTATCTGGCTGACAGTCTTTAAAGTAGCCACCCTGCACATCCACCAGTTCTAGACTCAGTTTCATTTTCAAGGAATCGTTTGTATGTTTTATTAAAGCAGGGTCTATAGAATTAGTGCGTGTCTGGCTTGTGGGGGCGTGGCATCACGATGGTTGCTTTCCATCGTAATGTCGGTCAACCATCACGATGGACAATCGGCCCAACCCTACAAACAACACAGCAAAACATGTCCATATAAAGTCAACTTCCAGTCACGCTGTCTGTGTGTGTGTGTTTGTTTTCACGTGAATATGTGGTCATTTGTCAACTGTAGGTGCAACAGAAACGAAAACAGATTGGTTGTTTACACATACACGTGTGTGTGGGTGTGTATGTGTGTACATTCAACTTGTTTTCCAGTTGGAGGTAAAAAAGATTACCGGAACATCCATTAGCGGTATTCTGGTTTGAGCAAATGGCATTCCAGCATCAGTCAGGCCCAATTAGATCTAATTATCCTCATATCCGTACACAGGTATTGCTTAAGTGAAGTCATTGGGGACATGTTTTAATGAAATGACTGAAGTGGAGTATCCTTCTCCATCCTCTATCACTGAACAGTGTGTGATGGATATGTTGAGCTCACCCCCCTCAAATGGGACTTAAGCGTTCCTGCTGCATTCATCAAAGCTGTAAACAAACCACTCATAGTTTTTCCGTTTGGGTGACGTTTGGTTGGCAGATTTGGCACAGCGGAGAGGTTGGCAGAGCATAATTAAATTTGGTCCAAAAATTGGCTTTATTTCTGTCATCATGTCAAAAATGGTAGGGAAAATTCCTGTCATCCAGATTTGTATG
>NC_055961.1:15147494-15154994 GCF_018492685.1 Alosa sapidissima | reverse complement strand
ATTTTAGAACTTTCAATTGTTGTGGAACTTAGAACGTTCAAAAACCTACACCTTTAAGGGTTAACAGTCTTTCTCCATCTCTTTTTATTCCATTACTTTTCCTTAAAAGGCTTTCAGCATATCCTAAATTCATAGCATAGATCTCTCACGTTCCCTTGATGTTATGGAGTTGACCTTACCTAAAGTCTGAATGCTAAATCTTTCCTGTCAAACCACTTCTTTATGATTTTCATCATGAATTCATTATGATTCCATCATGAATTAATCACTAACCTGAAACTGTAGTACAAAGGCTATCTGAACAAAAGCCTTGCTTTTTTAGTTGTTTTATATTTGTTTTATACTCAAATACACTTGAACCGTATGTCATATTATACAGCAAAAATCATTAGAATCGCAGAAGAAAAAACCATAGACTGTATATATAGAACTATACAGTCTATGGAAAAAACATTTCAGTTGAACTTACTGTAACCCAAGGAAAATATGAAATAAGAAATGTATTTGATCTAACAAGCACCCCCCTTATCACCATAAATACCCCAGAGCGGAGCAGAATTCCCGTAAGTACAACCATTTTTTTTTGGCAGTCAGCATCCCCCCCCCCCTCCTCCTCTCTCCTCTTATCTGCATTCAAAAGTGGAAGATTTTTTCCGGATCTTTACTGATGGCCGTAGACTCTGTCTGAGGCCACCACACTGACTCACGCCACTCAGGGCCACTGAGTTCGTCTCTGTGTGGAGTCGAAATTGAGAGCAAGTTTACAGTTATCCCTCTCTCTCTCTCTCTCTCTCTCTCTCTCTCTGTCTCTTTCTCTTCCACTTACGCTCTCTTTCCCTATCCCTCTCCATGACTTTTCCTCATGTCCCTATCGGCTGAGCATAGCCCCCTTGCTGAGTGCATAATCTAATGGAGATGCTAACCTTAGGGTTGGCAGAGGCCCCATTGAGGCAGAATGAGACTGAGTGTATTAGGCCGTCCGGGGCTATTTATGGCCCAGACATCATTACTGTATAGCCGCGCAGCAATGGAATCCTCATCAGCCTTAAAGAGAGCACTACAGCATTGTAAACCCACGCCAAAGTCTCAGAGTAAACAAGAAACGGTAAACACATAAACAAGGCTTTGTGTAATGTCTCTCGCTGGAGTATGTTTCCATGTGTTGGTGGTCCGATATGGGGCTTTGTGAGACATGTGTGTATTTGTGTGTGTGTGTGTGTGTGTGTGTGTGTTGTCTGTGTGGAATGGCGACGGATTTGTGAACATGTGTGTGTGTGGGGTGTGTGTTGGGGGGGTTGGGGTGGCTAGTTGTATTTGTGTGGCGTACATCTGTGTAGCTATTCATCAGATGTGTACGTGTGACTGTATGTGTGGGGGAGGGGGATCCATAATGCCTCAGAGCAGTGGGATCCAACAAAATTACTGGACAGAAAAGGATCATCCCTCATGAGGAACACAGGCAGCTGATCTGTGGGGGTGCCTTTTACACACACACACACACACACACACACACACACACACACACAGTAGCAACATATGTTTTGAACCATGCCTCACATGACTTATCCTCTCCTTTCTCTCCCCTCTCTCCCGATGCAAATCTGTGAGAAACTTCTCAAAATGTTTTTTTTTTTTATTTAATTCTCTATGCCCACCTCCAACCCCAAGCCAAGGACTTTTTATGGAAAACACACCAAAAAGCAAAGCAAGGGATATAGATAGAGGAGAGAGAAGCCGGCTTAGGACTCTGAAGGATTCGCCCTCCCTGTAGCCCCCCGGGGGAGAAAGAGCCCAGTCAAGTGGCCAAAACAAACAGCTGGGCTTTGCGTGGCTAAAGGGGAAGCGCTCACATGTCCAGTGTTTTTTCCGCGGGCTCCATTAGCTATTGTTTCAACCCCTGCATGCCCCCTTGGCGCGGCCACTGCCCCAGTCCCCCCCCCCCTCTAATCCTCACCTCCACGATAATAATCTGACCAGTGTTATTAAATGCTTCAGCAACCAATTAAAACGGCCCCGGGGCCCTGGAAACAATGCGAGTGTGTGTTATTGCTGTGCACTCCAGTACTACTTCAAGAGGATGGGCAGTGGGGGTTTTTTTTGGGAGGGGTGAGATTCCGAGATGCCGAAAGGAAAAAACTTCCAAAAGTGCTCCTGACCCATTTTGGAGAGGAGTGCAGAGGAGCCTGTGTCTGTGTTCATAACAGCTGATTGGAAGGGAACGTATAAGAGGTAAATATTAAAGGTCAAGATAGCGAGCTGGAAATGATTATGTATGTTTGGAGAATGAATGAACTCCAACTCCAAAGGAAATACATCTCCATCAAACACATCCTGTTGTTTCAATGTACTGGTTTACTGATATGAAAGCAATTAGGGTTTACAGAATAACCACTTTGGACCAAATCACTCTGCGCTCAGTACCACACGTTAATGCATTGGGGGTCAGTACACAGGCCTTGCGCTGATGCTTTCTGAGTGGTGCCCGAGTCCGCCTAAAAACAATGCAAACATTTGCGTTCATGCTGTCTTATTGGCCCATTAAGGGAGGGCGCCTGCTGTTAGTAGTGCTTTTCCATTCTGTCAGCAGTCCCAATCCCACACCCATCACCAATACAACACACAAATGCCCACAGCGGTGGAGACTTAACGTGTGCCGCCAATCAGAAGAGGCAACCAGCAAATAAGGTCAATGCAAACACCGCCATCTGTCCGACAGTTTGCCTTAATCCTAATGAGATTCACTTAAAATGAGTCTGCGCAGCAGGGGTGGAGGGGTGGGTACTAGCCAGGGTTAGAGGTGAGATGCTGGGGGGTTAGGTTGGGGTTGCGGACTGAGACTACGTACCTGAGTGTCTGGTGGTGGGGTTGCTGGAAGAACGGGGCACAAGGGTGGTGCAGTGATGCTTGAAGGAGTCAGGAGCCAAAAATAGATCCATCTGTAGTTATGCATGGGGGTGGGGTGAAGGGTGTGGGTGTGTGTGTGTGAGTGCGTGTGTGTGTGCATGTGTATGTGTCTGAGAAAGTGAGAGAGCGTGAAAGTCTGTGTGTGTGTGCACATGTGTGTGTGTGTGTGTATGTGTGTGTGTGAGAGAGAGAATAGATTAAGCACAGAACTAGAGGGAAGAAAGAAGGGGTGAGGCAGTAAGGCAAAATGAAAGAAAGAGGGCAATTGCTAGTTCATGGACCAGCCGGAGTTACTCAGCCATAAACACAGCCCCGTAACCTGAGGGGATTAGCACCTAGAGAACACACACACGAAACAGTGCAGCTCCCCGCAGCCACTCAGCCAATGGATGTCTCGCCCAATCTCTTCCCTTAATCCTAGCATAGGCCAGAAACTAAGACGCAAGAGCAGGTTCTTATTAGGTGATAAATCGCATGTGATTTCTAAGGATGAAAAATGTGTAAACATAACTGATCTGAAAAAAATATCACTTCTATTTGTATGTCTTAGCTTAAACAGTGAAGTATTTTACCTGTGACATAAAGTTTTGAGTGTGCATATTTTTAATTATTAACTCTCTGGAATTCCCTCGTCGCCTGTTCCCATGGTCAATCGTTGAGTGATTGCTGGGAAAATTATTAGCGGTTTGTAGGAATGGCAGCCTCTACCCTCTGAGCACACTTCACAGCTGTGTTTTCTTTTTTTCTGTTTTTCCCCCTGACATGACACCGTGATGGTGTGGTCGAGTCGGTGAAAGGGTTAAATGGCAAACCCCCTAGCAGATTTTTACGGCGTGTTACTCATTTACCCGTCGCGCTTACCGAGGGCCACTCTCTCCCACTTTCCCCTTCAGCTCGCCCACTCTCGTAATGTGTGGTCCTGGCTCCTTATGATTTGAAACACTATCCCAATGTGCAAAGACCCCTATCTTTCTATCTTTCTATCTCTCTCTCTCTCTCTCTCTCTCTCTCTCAGTCTCCTCTGTGGGAGAACTGACTGTTGTGAACAAATACAAAAAAAAGGATGAAGGAGAAACCAAAACATTGGAATTTCCAGAGATGAGCGATGATGGTCCAGAGGCCACATAATTCCCCCCTTTCTCTACCCCTAACCCACCCACCCAGCCATCGATTCTGTAAACATTCTCCTATCCTTTTCCCATCCGATTACACGCCTGCGCCTCGACAGTGTGTTTGGGCATAGAAGAGGGCAGGGCAGGCTGTTTGGCTTGGCCTGCCATGTTCTGCAGGGCATGCGGCTATAGTGGGAGTTTGTTCTGCGTGTGATTGCCCTGTAAGATCCGAGAGGTTCTCAGGTGGCCAGGGAAACAACCCCTTGTGTGTGTGTGTGTGTGTGTGTGTCTTTGTGTGTGTGTGTGTGTGTGTGTGTGTATGTAAGTGTGTGTGTGAACCGTGCGGAACAGTGTGTGTGTGTATGTAAGTGTGTGTGTGAACCGTGCGGAAACAATGTGTGTGTGGTGAAAAACATGTCAGAAAAAAAAACCCATCAACGGATGCCAGAGTTGAGCAACAACCCTCCACAAAAGCCCACGGCCTCTCAGATGCATATTCATGAGGGGTCACCTAAAAGGGGCCCCGAGTGACTCAGTAGCCCCCCACCCCCACCCCATTCCACCCTTACCCCATCCCCATCGCTCCTGCAGCTATCATGGGGGACAGAGGTGCTGATCAGACACACCACTCCACCAGCACACACAAGTACACAACAAGTCACATGCAGAGGAAGCAGAACCAAAAACCTGGGACTGCAAACAGTCAGCGTTCACACAGAGAGAGTCATGCGCCGTCCTTGGGTTCTGTTTATCTCTCTTCCAGTCACTGTGTAACTCACTTCTGCATTCCTCTCTCGCTTCACTCTATCTCTGCCGTCCTTCCACTCTTCATCTGTTCATCTGAAATGACTTCACACCCATAACTGATGTGTGAGCAAAGAAATGCAGACTTCTTTTTCACATGGTCAGCAAAAAGACCCCAACCGTTTGGTGAGATGCTCCTGTTCATTGAGAGTCTTTCAGGGGGCTTCATGCTGGCTCCGAGCCCCCTCCTGGATACCAGGATAAAGTTACAGCCCTGTTTTATTTTGAGGGTCTCGCTTGTGTAAAAGATCCCTCCTCTGGTGTGTTTGCCATTCAGGTCAAAGAAAGCTCCACTGACCTGCGTACAGGCTTCCTTCAGACTGTCTGTCTCACACTCCGACGTATCTGGTTTTAAGGCATTCCGCCAGCCTCTCCGTCTGTTGGCATAATTCACTTCTGTGGTATTAGCTTTCTTTCCTTCCTTACTTCGTTACACACGCACACTCACACATCCACACCCTACCCCCACCCACCCCACACGACATCTCATGTCAACACCCAGTGATGGGACTCTCACCCATATATTTCCTGGCCAGGACACCCCTACAAGGAGCAGAAACTTCCTATGTGTATGAGTGTGTGTGTGCATGCATGTCTGAGTGTGTTTGTGAGTGTGATTGAGAGTATGTGTGTGTGTGTGTGTGTGTGTGTGTGTGTGTGTGTGTGTGTGTGTTTCTGAGCATGTCTTTTTGCTTATGTGAGTGTGTCAGTGTGTATGTGTCAAACCATATGTGCCCAAATTGATTCTCCTTGGCTGTTTTCCCTTCGCGCCACTACGTGGGACACTTTCTTATTGTCCACTGAGGAACGGGTGACACTTGTGAGGCGCGAGCCTGGGATTCCATTCACATTTACCGCCATTCAGTCCACAGCCAATGACACGCATTCATTCTACAGCCTCCAGTTATGCAATGGTTTCTCTGTGGAAAATCTGCCCCTTTAGTAACACTGCTCAGAAGAATGGATGACCAGTCCTTGGAACCATAGGTCATGAAGAAAACAACAGTTCATCTGTTTGCTGAGCCCTAAAGATTCCTTTAGGAATTTCACCAATAACTGGCTGCAGGACTACCCTTCCGATGTTCCATCCGAAGTCTTTATTCTAAATTTCTTTAGCATTGGTATCAGAGGGACAGTGGACCTGTGCAGAATGCTCATAGTCACTGAAGTGAACATGCATGTAGATGACCTTTGTATGTTATGAAAATCTGAAGTGCAGTTTTCCCAGATAATGCAGGAATGCACTGAATAAGCATAAACAATGGACTATGCAGTACGTGAGATCTGTTAATTTACGCAAACCCCTCATTGCTTTTGTATACGATAGGCTTTCGTGTAATAATCATAACGAGTCATTACAAACTTGTCTGTCACCACTAGCGCGAAAGAGGGAGGGAGAGAAAAAGAGGGACAGAAAGAGAGAGATAGAGTGTGTGTGTGTGTGTGTCTTGTTTGGGGGTAGAGACCAGAGACGCTGCTCATACGTAATCAGATGAAGTGGAAACTTCACACACATCTGGTCCTGGCTGGCTGGCTGAGAGCTCCCGTACGCAGCGGTACGAGAGCCGAGACATACTATATGAACTGCACCGAACTGGCATACTCTTAGGCAATTAAGCTTTATTACACAGGAAAGACTCGCGTTGGAATTACTCTGTATTTCAGCAAGATGTAACCCGGCTTCATGGGCGCCTGGTGCATGGTGACGCAACGCCTCGAATCAGGTGGAGTGACGACTATTGCGGCAACAGTGTCCGGTCTTGGAAGATAACGGTTTGGTGTGCACACCGGTGCCCCGTTACTATGAGTCACGATTTACAATGACAACGAAAAGAAAGTCAACAAAGCTACAGCTCCGGCGGTCAATCAGCGAGCAGCTGCGCGACTCCACATCTAAGGCTTGGGATTTACTGTGGAGAAATGTCAGAGAGAGGCGGCTTGCAGGTTAGTAGCCTACCACACGGAAAGTTGCGGTATGCCCGTGGTGTTAGGCTAAATGATTTAGGTAGCCCACTCCTGTTAATCGACATAACAAATGTAACATTACATTCAAGTAAACGCAGCATCGTTGCTGAGGAATCCTGAAATCCGCTTTCATTGGGGAAGGTCAAAATATTATAGCCTACCGTTATTCGCTTTTTGCAAACAGCTAAGAGATGCCGAAGACGGCACATCTGCTTTGTTCTCCATAACTGAATCCTTGAACTGAATTTGAATCTAACTGAGTCTAACACTTGTGCTTGGGGAAGTGTGGAGGACAACATGAGGAACTTTTTTCCAGGCTACTAGTCTCTGTGATCAAATGTTCACGTATGTTGCAAAACGTATGTGTAATGCACATAAGGATTTTTTTTTTTTTTTTTTTTGCGCGTCAGGTGTTTAAGTTAATTTTATGCACTGGAACTATTTGATATGAAACAGTTCACATTGAAAACAGAGAGCACACAGGCCTAGTATGGTAGGCAATGAACCATGATAGGCAGATGAAGATTTTCGTTCCTGTCAGCAGAGTTCCAAGCTGTTCACGTTGCTTGATATTATTTAGGCTCTAGGCTATGTCACTTCATTTGTGAATTTGACTGTAATTTGTAGGGCTGTAGCTCAGTATCCTTATTTTACTTTTCATATACCTTGTCCTACCTATTTCAGTTTCTTAACAATAACCAGCATTCATTCGTTC
>NC_055961.1:15122494-15142494 GCF_018492685.1 Alosa sapidissima | reverse complement strand
CGAAATTAATCAGTTATTTTGACAGCCCTATCCTTTAATACTCTTTATGTGAAGTATGGTGCAATTCAGACTGGTAATGTCAGTCTGTCAGTCGATTTGTGCAATTACTCCAAATCCTGCTGGCTTTGAATTCACAAATGCAATATATCCAAGGCATTTTTATGTCATTTTTATCACTGTGATGTGAGCTATTATGTGTGTCAACCATATGATTTTCACAGTTGCAGTGAAACTGAAATGAGCATTTTCCTGCCCTGCTTTGAAGGTGTCTGAGTCTGATCACTACTGTAAATGATACAGCTACAGCTGCTGTTCCTACTCATCTCGCACACATCTCATCTTTTGTCTAAGATCATTCTGGGAGAATTACCACTGAGAGACTGCTAATAGGCAATTTCCATTCTTCTATTTCCCTCATTGCCTGCTATAATTCACACCTCAGGAGCATGATATTTATCTCAAATGTATGTTTGTAGTTCGACACTGTGAATTGTCTAGTAGCTCTAGACTACTTCTTGCTGTTTCTGTAGCCATGAAGAATGTGGATGACTGTCAGAGAATTGTGAAAGCAGAGACATGCCCCATCTTGACTCTGGCCTGTGCTTGCATGCGCAGCTTTGAAAGTTATTCACCTGTTGACGCTGCCCTGGAACAGACTAGCACCACGGGAGATTTTCAGAGCCACATTCTTCCCTGAGTAGCTGATGGAGTGTTTATCTTTGTGCACTTTGAGTCTTCTGTCTCTGCTGTTGAGTAACTGGCCTTAGGAACTCCCCTGCAGTAAATGTTAGCCCTCAGTCAACAGGTTACGAGGAAACCCTCCTCTCCTTCATGAAACAACTCATGTCACATCTGGATTGTCAGATGGCAACATTGATAGATGGAATGAGGTGATGTAAACTTTGTACACACATATTGACTTCCAATTTAGAAAGGAGTGCCTCTATTTAACAAAGGCCTGCCATGTTTTATGGTGGAAATAATTTAGTTAGGGACAGGTTTTACTTGGAAAGTTTTAATTTAGAGGAATTAAGGGCTTGTTTTAACGTACAAACAGACCTTGTTTTGTAATTATGTAATTATTAGTACACTTACCCCCTTTATGTATTTTATCCATAACATGTACATTATTCTGTTTATTATTCAAGTTTATGTGGCTGGATGTATAGTTTTGCCTTCATGGCAACACTCGGTCTAACCTTCTCGAGAGAATCTATGATATTGATACCATTTTCACATGAATTCCTAATCTGATAAAGTAAATACTGCCTCTGCCAAAACACATCCTCGTACTAGAGTAGGCGGAGAACTCCACCCTTGCTCCCATTTCTCCATGTGGTTGCCATAACAACTGCAATGCTGTTTGGTTGTCCTCCTCACCCTCCCCTCAATCAGAGAAAGATTTGCTTCCGATCTCTCAATACTTAACACAAACACGCACACACAGAGAGTGTGTTTGAGTATTTATGTTTGGACACTTTTAGATCTGTTGGCTACTGTAGATTTTTAGAGTCTAAGCTTCATACTGCTGACCACACCCAGCTGGCCATGGATCTCCTAATGGCTCTGTATGGGAATACATCTGGTAGTGTGTTCCAATGTCACAACTACTCACTCACTACTACTCTCACTACTGCTAAACAAACATTGCCTAAAACTAATCTGTTTAATCTGTTAGTTTATTTAGTATATATATATATATATATCCTGTGAGGAAAATTTGGTCTCTGCATTTATCCCAATCTGTGAATTAGTGAAACACACTCAGCACACACTAATCCCAGCGCAGTGAGCTGCCTGCAACAACAGCGGTGAGGGGTTAGGTGCCTTGCTCAATAATAGCACTGCCTACGTACTGACTACGTATAGCACCAGCTACTGATTGAATCACACATCTATTCGCCTGCTTTCTTTATTCTACTTGTAAATTGGGGCAGCCGTGCCTACTGGTCGGGGTTCGAACCGGCAACCCTCCGGTTATAAGTCCGAAGCGCTAACCAGTAGGCCACGGCTGCCCCAATTTACAAGTAGAATAAAGAAAGCAGGCGAATAGATGTGTGATTCAATCAGTAGCTGGTGCTATACAGGCAGTGCTATTAAGTCTGGAGTATATTTTTCATTAGACAAAAACTGTGAAAAACACACAGTAGAACAGAGAAGAAAGTGTGGCCCCAGGGCGACAGTGCTGCTGTGGCAGAGTACACTGTGTCTGGATATGTGTCATACAGTGTCATCCAAAGAGTTCTGTGTCATCCCAACATTATTTATCCTTTAGGGAATGGATCCACCTCAACCATCTGTCTTCCAAATATGACTAGAGGGAGATTTATGTATGGACCTGATTCAAGCCAAAGCATACCAAAGATTACAGTATTTCACATTTTTGTCATGGTGCTTAGTGTGTGCGGTTTGAGTGTGTCTGTGTGTGTTTGTGGGTGTGTGTATGTGAGAGAGAGAGAGAAAGAGAGAGAGTCTGTTGTGGTATAGAGCTCAAGAGATCATTTTATTGGCAGACATGTAGCAAATCTATATGGCACTTTTATTTCTTTGTGTTCCTTGGCATTACATTGTGCGCATATACATATGTTAAGCCGTCCTTTCATGTATTTATTTATTTTTTGGCAGTGATGTACTGTGCTTTGGCAACTGCAAAAAAGCCTCCTGTTGAATTTCAGAGAGAGGTTATATTTACTGAAACAATTTCCCGTCTTACAGCTGCTGACAGAGCTCAATATGTGTGGAGAATGTGTGGAGCAATGAGCCTGAAATATCATGGATTCTTGACCAGCTTTGACATGTAGGCTATTGCTCAACTGTGAGTGTTTTGTGAGTCGGTCATGGGCAAGCTGTGATTCTGATTTGCTACCTAATGCAATATCTTTCATCAGATTCAGCTCTTTGTTTATTCAGCTCAAAGTCAGCCAGCCCTGTATTCCCATTTGTCACATCTTCATCTGGAGTATGTTATTGGAAGAAAAGACAAGAAAAAACAAAGAACCAAATCTTCAGAGTGCTCCCATACTGAAGGGAATGGGAATGTTTGCCTGTTGATAACAGTTTGTTTGCTCTTCAGGTGAGCCATTGAGTCATTTGTTCACACCACTAAAGACTCTGCCAGGCCTGTCTGAAGATAAGTGTTGGTGAAAGGTTGATTTTTGGATGGTGATGAATGGCTCGTGGCTCATTTCTTCTGCTCACTGCTTCCCCCTGTTGGTGTTAAAGAGTCACAGCTTGCGCTCACAGGGAGCACAGGATATTTTCCCAAACTAACCTTTATTGTTTTGGCACAGTGTTTGGTCTGTCAAACTGTTCATTAAGCTGTGAAATTTCCTTTAATAAGTGGAGAGACTCTTTAGTCAAGGCTGAACCTTTGTCACCAGGGGAACAGGAGCAGGATTTTGGTAGGCGTTAGTGAAGTCCAACCAAAGGAGACTGAGATGGTGGGAGTTTACAATCCACCTCCATTTTGGAGGGGTTAACCCTGTTACAATCCCCTCCATGTTTTTAATAGTTGAATTCTGTTCTTAAGGGCCTCCTCTCTCTGTCACTATTTTTGTATCTTTCTCTCTTTTTATGTCATATTCCATTGCTATGTTTCTATGGTGCTGTCAGAGCCCTCAGTGTCAGCATGTCACCTGCCAATGTGTCCGTGACCACAGAAGACGCTTTAGTGACCGATTTCTCTTTGGGTTTCGAGTCGTCCCTTCAGGATAGTCTGTTGCAACCTATCATAGCTGATCATGACTCTAAGGTTATGATCAATCTACCATAACTTCATTTCTAACTATGTTTTCATTTATTGGTCTCACCACTGTATGGTTTTCTCTCCAGATGTGTGTGTGTGTGTGTGTGTGTGTGTGTGTGTGTGTGTGTGTGTGTGTGTGTGTGTGTGTGTGTGTGTGTGTGTGTGAGAGAGAGTGTGTGTGTGTGTGTGTGTGAGAGTGTGAGAGAGAGACTTTGTTTATGTGTATATGTGCAATAGATCATAATGGGACCCTGGGGGTTTGGGAGACACACATGAAAATGAACAGCATGAACACATTGGGGCTCAGATGGGGTGGGGGCTCACCGCTCGCTATACATGATCCAGCTGTGCTTTACAGAGGAGGAGTTTGGAACATTTGAGACAGGAGGAGGGAAAGAGAAATAGAGAGAGAGAAATGTAGAGAGGGAGAGAGAGAGAGAGAGAGAGACACATGGCAAGGGGAATGGGAAAGGGGAAGACATAGAGAGAGGGAAGGAGTGGAGTCAGGAAATATATTGCCATAATCAGAGAGAGACAGAGAACCATTAAGAGGCTGAGTAAAGAACTGACAGAAAAGTTCAGCCAGCTGCATAGCTACTTACGAGACAGGACTACATTCATCTATTTATGCCTGCAGGTATGTCATATTCCTTGGTTTTTACTAGTTTATGTATCTTTCTATTTAGGATATGCATATACATGTATGACCAAAGATGTCTGATATGATCTGCCTAGTGGCACTGAATGTCTAAGCTACTTTTGATGTTGTTATATTTGAGAATTGGCGTTGAACTCTAAGTGCCTACAGTTCTTGGCCGTGTCAGTCAGTGTGGGACTGAAATTAATGTTTGTCTTCGCCTCACAAAGAATAAAATAAACATTATGAGATTCTTCACAGTTTCAGGGAAAACAGTGTTTATATTTCATCACTCGGAATCAGGATAACATTTAAGGTTTTGTCCTTCTTAGAGTGCTACACTGTTTTCATCTTGACTTTTAAGGCTTACTGTACTTCCTACTGCTTCATGTCACTAAATATGTTTAAAAAGTAGCAATAATAACTATCACAATATCAATTCAGTTCTTTGAGAACATCATCTATACATTGTCAAACTAATTTCAGTTTCATGTTTTGTACAGCAGAGAGAGAGAGAGAGAGAGAGAGAGAGAAGTCAAGATTATCCCTTCCCAAAAACGGATGTCAAAGCACTTTAGCATGTGTGGGAAAATGGCCCGGGGCCAAAGAGCATAAGTGTTTATGCGGAGCTGCAGGGTCCGTCCAGGACTGTCCACATGGACTCTGTCTGATGGGCTTAGCTGCCTGTTTAGTAGCCTGGGAGTCTGAGCAGGCTGGCTGGTGTGGGGACATCCATGCAGGTGTCTCCTCTCATGGACAGCTGAGGGTATTGTATGTGAGAGAGTGGTGGTAAGGAGATGGCGTTCACCCCACTTGCAGTTTCTAGTTATTTCCTATTTTGGCAGATCTTTATCTTAGTGGTCAGTATGCATATTTTGACCTTGCGAGGTTTACACAGAAGGGTGAAGGATTGTTTATTTCAAAGCATTAGTAGAGAAGAGCGTGTCCAGTACATTTGTGTGTTTCTGCGTGTAACTGTGTGTGTGTGTGTGTGTGTGTGTGTGTGTGTGTGTGTGTGTGTGTGTGCACGCAGATGTGCGTGTGTGTCTATGTGCACGTGCCGGCAAGCAATTCTACTCTGATGTTTATGATTGCGATCCAAAGTGCTGTCTGTTGTTTTAAAACAATCACAAGTGATTTTCCACCTCTCGTCTTCAGTTCCCACCGTAGGAGCAGCATCCATGCCCAGCCTCTCCTATAGGCTCCTTCAAACCATGACCTCATGACCCCTACTGTTTACACACACACATCTGACCTCATTAGGGCTCAGGCCATGGACATAAAAAGACACTTATACTCCAGTTAGTAGCTTTAGTCAGTAGGTTATAGTTTGTTTTTGCTTATGACTAATAGGATTTGTCTGTAGTCAACTGTTTGGATTGGGGCAATAGAAGGTTTCAGTGTTTTGTAAAAGGAATATCATGTAGCCTAGTAAAACCAGACAGTGCTTTTCGGATATCCACACATTGACTCCTGCTCTTGCTACTCTTTGGCTGAGCCACGGCTCTTATTGATGCTCTGATCTCGTCATACACCCGCAAAGTCCCAGTGCTTGGTTAAGACTCTGCGCTCGGCATTGTCAATATCTTTCAATTTAGTCCAGGAAGCTTTAGCTCTGTCTCCTGGGGCAGTGTATATTAATTCCTGGCTGGAAGCTGAGTGGACAGGAAGTGGCTTAGTGACATGGGGGGCTTTGAGGCCCCTCGGGCTGCCGTGGGTCCCTTCTCTCTGGCGTCGGCTCAAAGAGATGGAGGCAGGTAATAAGAGTGGGCCGAAGAGAGGGAGCAGGGTTCCAAGAGAGACAGAAAAAGACCTGAAAGAATCATGGATGAGGAGGGAAGAAAGGGAGAGAAATTTCAGAGGAGAAAGACATCACCCACCCACGATTGGTGATATTTGAGGACACAGAAAAGGAGTAAAACTTGGCCTATGTAAGTAAGCGACAGGCCCCTGGCTCTCTCTTTCTCTCTCTCTCTCTCTCTCTCTCTCTCTCTCCCTCTCTTCTCTCTCTCTCTCTCTCTCTCTCTCTCTCTCCCTCTCTTTCTCTCTCTCTCTCTCTCTCTCTCTCTTTTCTCTCTCTCTCCCTCTCTTTCCTCTCTCTCGCTCTTCTCTTTCTCTCAGGAGAATGCTTTTGATTTCGTCCTCTGCCCGCCTTTCAAACACCTTCAGTGTCTCTGCCCGCCAGGCGGGAGACTCCTGCTGTGCCCTCTCATGGCGCGCTGCCTGTTGTCACGTCACGCCAGCCAGGAATGCTGGGGAGAGGTGGCAAGGTGGTGCGGATGGAGGGATGGGGGAGGGGGGGGGGGTGTCGGGCCGCACTGCCCATGAACGAGGGGAAGGATTAGCGAAGTGGCACCTTGTCGAGAGGGTTATTTGTCCGCGGGGGCAGCTTTGTGCTTTGCCCCCTGTCCCCGAAAAAAAACGAATGAGGGAGAGGGAGGGAGTCGGGGTGGAGGTCCTCTGCTCTCCGAGAGATGCCAGGAGGGGCTCCCGGGTTAATTAAACCCCTCATTGCGGAGGAAAACAGAGGGGGGGGGGCCTGTTATTCCCACGGCACCGGAGGGCAGTGACTCAAGGACGCCTTTTGGCTCCAGCCTGCGGTGCTCCCCTCCTGTGCTTTTGGAGCGGCCCGGATGGAGCCTGTTTAATGTGCCGCAAAAAAGGCTCCCAGGGGTCTTTCTACCACCCCCCACCACCACCACCACCACCACCACCACCACCTCCAGCCCCAAGAATTACCCCCACCAAACCACACGCCGGGTTGTCTGAGGAAGGACAGAAAGAATGCCCCCTCCCAAAACAAAAACCTCTCTTCTCACTCTCTCAGAGCACCCACCACCACTACCACCACCGCCACCCACCCCTCTATGTGTTGGCAAAGCACAAATTGGAAGCAGAGGTTTGGGAGGGATGTGAAGGTGGTGAAGGATTGGTGAAGGGGGGGGGGGAGGCTTTTGGATGCCGTCAATCTCCTCCATGATTCATTCTTCTTCATTACAAGCTGGCAGGTGAGGGATATAATAGTTATCAGCCCTGACACGGAAAGGGAGTAATGGAGTGTGGTGACATGTGGAAATGATGGTTTCGTGTCAGAGGAGGACTCAGATTTAAGTGTGGGGCAGGGGGGTGAGAGGAGGAAAGGACGCAACAGCACAACACAGGGGCAGGAAGAAGGGGTTTTCACCCCATTTAATACCCCCATTATGTCACCCTAATCACTCCCACATGCAGCCCAAGCCACTGAGCACTTCTGACAGCTCACCGCCTGCTCAAGAGTTTTTCTGGAAGTCACCGACAGACTGCACTGGTAGCAAGTAGGCAGGGAGGTTTGGTTTGAGGCTGACCCAGGATCAGTCCCCAGTTTAACGGGTGCCTGAGAGGAGCAGAGGAAGCGCTGAAAGAGGGCTTCTGGTTTGGCAGATGAAGTGACATGCTCTGCTGCCTGTGGGAGAATGAAGGATTACAAGAAGCATGGTGCTGTATTAATGAGAGCAGATGTTTGTGTGTGTGTGTGTGTGTGTGTCTGTGTGTGTGTGTGTGTGTGAGTGTGTGTGCGTGTATGTGTGTGTGTGTGTGTGTGTGTGAATGGGTGTGTGTGTTTGTGGAAGTTCAACGGGCCCAGGTTATCATCATCATCAGCGTGCCAAGTCTTTACGTCACCAGGGCTGAGGAAGATGAGTACAGCTGGGACTGAGGCCTGTCTGTGTGATTGAGTGATTCTAGGGACAACATCTGGATAGTGTGACAAAGAGAGAGAGAGAGAAAGAGAGAGAGAGAGAGAGGGAGGGGAGAGTGGCACAGAAACAAATAGATTGAATAAAATATTGAGAGGCAGACATGTTAAGGGACAGAAATCAGGAAAGTAGATGGAGAAAAAGAGATGGATGGATAAACAGACAGAAAGATAAAGTGTTCTGACACACTGATAGAGGAAGACGTAACGTTGGGAGGTAAAAGGCCAGCTGACTGTGTCTGTCTGAGAGGCTCTGTATGTGAGTGAAGCAGCAGTCAAGTCAAGTAAAGTCAAGTCAAGTTTATTTATATAGCACATTTCATACACAGAGGTCATTCAATGTGCTTTACATAAACAAAACCAAACAATAATAACAAATAAAAGCATAGAAAGGCAATATAGTCAAAGAATAGTTAAAAGGTAAAGATCATAATAAAAAGAAATCATAAGGTAAAATCATTTAAAAATAAAGAATAACTAGATGTACCGCAGAGCGGTACAAAATATGACCGCCGCCCAGTCCAGCACATTTTTTCCACAAAAATAAATCACGCTGAAAGGCCTATATGATTCTAACTGTCTCACTAAATTGCATTATCCACACTCAATTCTCACTGGTATCTGCTAGACAACAAGTACCAAAACATGATTAGTTATAATCCATTTTATACAACCCCACCCCCATCTTGCCTGTTCATAATTCTGAGAAATTCTTGAATTGTGTGCATATGTGCGTGTACACGTTTATGTTTATGTGTGTGGGTGTGTGTGTGTATGTGTGTGTCCGTGCTTGTGTGTTTGCCTGCGTATGTGTGTTTGTGCATGTGCATGCATGCGTACATATGTCTACTGTGTGAGTATGTGTCATACATATGATTACTGTGAATGTATGTGTGTGCGTGTGTATCTGTTTATGCACATGTGTGCACATGGAATGGGTTAACATGACCCCTGGAGGCAAACATACGGAAAAAATTGGTCATCCTAGGCCCTACGGTTCTCAAGATATTCACAGAAAACTGTGTCTGCCCTACCCTCCTTTCGGGGGGTCCAGTACAGCGGGGGGGGGGGCTACAGATCAAAACGAAAAACGATGGTTCCATGCTATCCATATGGGGTTACATGCCCACCAAGTTTCATCTATTTATAAACAAGCAATAGTGCTTTAAAGTCAATTCTGTGACTTACTGGAAGCCAGTGCAGGGATTTAAGAATTGGAGTAATGTGGTCAGTTCTCTTCAGTTTTTGTTAGAATCCTAGCTGCTGCATTTTGTGTCACCTGAAGCTGTTTAATAGTCTTTTTAGGAAAACCTGTGAACAGTCCATTGCATTAATCAACCCTGCTGGAGATAAATGCATGAATAAGTTTTTCTAAGTCATGTTTTGACATCAGCCCTCTGAGTTTGGCAATATTTTTGAGGTGGTAAAAAGCTGATTTAGTTATCGCTTTCATGTGGCTGTTGAAATTTAGATCACTGTCAATTAATACACCAAGATTTTTAACAGTATCCTTTGCCTTCAACCCTTTTGTGTGCCCTATAGCATGGGACGAAAAACAGCCTGAGAAATGCTGATGAGGTGCTCAGTACCTTAGGTGGCACATGTTCTATGTGAGGCTAGCTGGAAGGATATGGACATCTAAAAAGATTTGTTAGTGGAATTCTTCACCTGATTCTCTTTTACGGTACATACGGTCATTTGCAGAATCTCCATATTGCTTCCGATATCTGTTTAGATTTGCATTGTATTCATTCCTTTAGCAGACGTGTTTGGCCAGACTGACTGACTGACTAATAGGACAGTTCAGACATACAGGAGGACATTTTCATACTGTATGTATGCTGAGTATGCCCATTGCCTTTGGTCCAAATTTAAGCACTTCTCATTTCTACAGTCTCCGTCAGCTCAGTACAGCCCAGGGGCCAGATCCGGCCATCCAGCAGCCTTCATAAGGCCCTCCCAGATACTCACATCCAGTTGTCTTTGACAATTATGTGTAATAAGCAATACCTAAATTATATGATAAATTGATTAAACCTAGCCGACGTAAAAATCCATTCTAAAGCCTGGTCTTAACAAAGACCAACTTAGCAGTTAAGACTAGGCTTAGCAAATACCAGTTGGTGCAACCAGCTCCAAGCATCTTTTTATTGTTTCAGACGAGAACCTCTTGAGACATTAAACACATTTTCAGCACTTATCTCCAAGTGCTGACAACAACAATGCAAAGAATTTTGTGTAGACGTTATAATTATTACGTGTGGTTAAGATTTCCCTCCGAATGTCTGGTTGCGCTTTGAAATGAAAAGGCCTCTGTAGGCAAGTGTAGAGTTTCTGCAGAAATCTTCCTGGAGCTCTTTGTCCTCGACAGACTTTGCTGTACGTGCTATTGTTGTGGTACTCGTAAAAAGAGAGGTGGAGGGGTTTATGTAATCACTCACATGCTACTGGTCGCATCCTGTTTAGATGGAAATAGAAAGCCCTTGTCATCTCCTAGCTGGGCCATAATACAAAATTCAAAGTCATTAACTTCCCACTAAACAATCATTTTTTTACCCTCAAGTAGGATGTTGTTTCCATGGTCCTCCAGCCAAAAGTAAAGAGCAGTTTAAACAACACAGCCAAGGCACGAGAAGTATGACCTTAATGGATTTCAAAACCACTGATTATAATAGCTATTTCAAATTAAAATGCAAATTGCATTGTCAAGCTGCTCTGTCATATCTTGTATGGGATGGTTGTGACAAGTATTGTTGACATGAAGCTGTCTCAATCCATTTGACTTGCCACAGTACACCCTCATGCTTAGACTCTTAGTAACTTGCTGTGACAGATTGTTGCTTTGTTGAATTGCACACTCCATGTTATTTGAAGTAATATCGCATATAAATGTATGAAAAAAAATCAGCGCATTATGTGTGACTTGACACGGTGTCTTTTCTCGTCTTTTGTTTTGCAGAAATCGAGGCGAAGGAAGCATGCGATTGGTTGAGGGCTGCGGGGTTCCCACAGTACGCCCAGCTGTATGAAGGTAGGCCAGAGCTACTGCACACACACACACACACACACACACACACACACACACACACACACACACACACACACACACACACACTGCGCTGGCTCCTCTGGTGCACGGGTGCCCTCAAAGTGACCACGGCTACTCAAGTCCCTCTGGCAGAATCACAGATGCACAAAAACACACATGCATTCCATCAAACTCAATTTTACACCTACAACAGGCACTAAAGTGACGAAGGGGCAGGAAAAGCTTCCCTTTTAACAGGAAACCCTCAACTCATAAGGGGCCAGCAAGGAGGAGTGGGTGTGTGTGTGTGGGGGGGGGGGGGGGGGGGGGGGGGCGGTTGCATCTGCTTTGCATTTGCGAGCAAAAGTCCTACTTTAAAGGAGCGAACAGACATAACAGATTAGAAGGCAGAGTATCAAGTGTACACACACAGAGACAGCAGCAGGTAATATGGCCAATTCAGTAAGAATATCTCAGCATGATGTGTAGAGACAGGAGGGAGGACAGGGTGAGCTTGTCTTGCATGAGGTGTGGAATTATAGTTGTACAAGTATAGCAAGGGCAGCAGGAGATAACATGTACACACACACACACACACACACACACACGCACACACACACACACACACACACACACACACACACACACACACACACACACACACACAGCCGTGCCCACAGACACACACAAAATACCCAGCTGCATACTGACAGACTCACATATGCACTCAATAAAACATAACACACACACACACACACACACACAAACACACACACTGACACACCTTCCCACACACAACATGTTCACACACATAAAAACAATAGTACATTTCATTGCCAACCCCACCCCTCACACACAAATGGACACTTGAAAACACCAGATCAGTCTCCAGATCAAGCACAGCTGTGGGGTCAAGTGACAGTAGAAAATCAGGAATTTGTGGGTCTGATGGGATTTCCTACGCAGTGCTGGACAACCCAGTCATCTCATCCCATATGGTTCACAGTTGCTGTTCCTAAAACTCAAAACTATCCACCAAAGATTCTAGAACAGAGCTCTGTTCTAGAATCTTTGCTATCCACTGTGGACATTGTGTCCTCCTAGCACTATGTCTTTACAATATTAAGCATATTGTGATCTAAACTTTATGGCGTTACCATAAACATCTCCAACACATTATATCTGTACAATTACTGTGAGTAACTGTCAAACACCCTTTCCTCATTTGAATGATAGTCTGGGAGACCAAAACCAAAGAGAGAGAGAGAGAGAGAGGGAGGGAGGGAGAGAGAGAGAGAGAGGGAGGGAGAGAAAGACAGGGGGTTGAGATATGGGAAGTGAAAGATTGAGGGGTGACTGAATAAGGGAGAAAGAGAGAGAGAGAGGAAGAGAGAAAGATGGAGAGAGAGAGAGAGAGAGAGAGAGAGAGAGAGAGAATGAACACCACATTTACACAGCTGTGTGCTCTCAGTCGAGGACTCCGCTTCATTTTTCCCCCTCTCTCCTCTCCTCTCCTCTCCGCTCGGGAGCCACGGAGGAGGTGAGCTATTTGCAGACGAGCGTTTCTGGTGGCGGGGAGGAGGTCATGGGAAAGGGGCCCGGTCTTATCTCCGCATGGAAAACTCAGGCCCTTCCCTCTGTCTTCCGCCTGGGCTAGCGCAGGGGTCACAGGGGTCGAGGGACTGAGTGAGGAGAATTCATCAGAATGCTTCATTCCCCCCTTTGTTTCAATATGTTTATTTATTTACACCAGTGTGGTTTTTTTGGGAGGTATGAAGTTAAATGCATCTCATTCGTGTAAGAATAGGTGTGTCTTATATATCTCTATGTATCTGTATGTAAATTTGTGAGGAGATGCTTTAGCTCCATGTGAAGAGATATTCTATGAAATGAGTGAATGGCATTTAGCAGATGCTTTTATTCAAAGCAACAGGGATTTGCATCGTCAGGTTTAGGTTGTGAACCCGGGCAGACTATTTCTCCACCTGCAGTGTCGTTTGTCAGAGTTATTTTGTCATTTTGTAGGAACCTAGTTAATTGCTTTTTTCATGATCAGACAAAAGCCATAGGATTCATTATGAAGGTTCAATATGAAGATTATGCCGAAATGAGCATGACAACATTAGCCAAAATGGACACTTTCATGACAGTTTAGTTAGTTGTCAGTTGTTATAATTGTTCTAATTGCAGCGTTAGTGCAGGCGGTGTGCTTACTGTTCTTACTCTTTTCATCATCTCAAAGGTTTGTTTTGAAAGGGTGGCAAGAAACTGTGGCACACTTTAAACCACCCTCAGTAACACATAGTCACACACCGCTACCGCACGAGAATTAGTACATACCGCTCACATGCCACGTCTTGTTTGTTACTGAATACCCTATGAAACCCCCACTGTCTCATGTGTGCATCTGTGGAATGAATACCTGCTTCTGAAACGCAGCCCTGGTGATCTGTTTTCTATGTCCCTGTCTATCCTCCCACAGACTCCCAGTTTCCCATCGACATATCGGCTGTCAAAAGGGACCACGACTTCCTGGACAAAGACCTTGTGGAGCCCCTGTGCCGGTAAGGGACTGAACCGGCTTTTACGAGCTTGATGACAAACAGGCGTGCAATGGATCCGCTGTCCTGTGGGGATGCCTGGTGGATATGGTGGTGGCATGTGTGGGTCAGTTCTGTCCCATGTTGCATTGCGGGTGTTTTGGGAAAAGTCAGAAGGGCTCTCCTCCCCACAGAGACCTCCAGGTGCAGCAAATGTAGAAGAGTAAAAGAATCGATGAATTGTTGACTGACAGGAGTCAGGGCCTTTAAGGAGTTGGGATGCCAAGCCTCTATTAAAGTAGTCGAACTGACAGTGGGCGTCAAACATAATTCCTATTTGATTCTGCCAACCACATGTTAAAGCTGCACATTAGCCGTGATTTGATTAGCAGTTCAAATTCAAATTCATTTATTAGAGGATAACCCCTTGAGATGGACATCGCTCTTCCTCACAACCAACCACCCCAGCCTGTCCCACTACTGTCCAAAGCATATTCACATAATCAGTATGGTAAGATAGAAAGATATTACAGGAGAGAACCATATTTAGAAAACAGTTAAAGGAACCGTATGTAAGAAAAATATTTCAATTAATCATAAAATGGCCCTGATATGTCACTAGACATTAAGAAATCATGTTCATTTCAAATACTTATATCACTGACAACAGTAGTCCAGCCAGGATATTGTCATTTAAAAAGTGAAGTTGCAGCCCTCAGTTGTTGATGTTATGTTTTGTCATGTCATGTTGTGTTTTGGCTAAATAATCTAATAATCACAAAGTCAGTAGTGTTTCTCCATCCGCGTGTGCAACCTCGAGTCAGGGGGGAGGGGGAGGGGATATACCGCTCTTCAGTATTTTGAAAGTGATTGCAGTACCAGTTTTGGCCACAATCTTACATATGGTTCCTTTAAGAATGGATAGGAGAGCGGTTAGCACCAATGGAGTGAGGAATGAGACTGAAACGAATGAGCGGGTGTCCTGCTCGTCTCAAGGGCCGCTCTGATCTCCAACGTCCCGTCCATCTGTCTCCCCACGAGAGGCTGCGTGAAAACTGTGTCCCGGGCCCCTTAGCAGCACCACCACCCCCCCCCCCCCTTTACACTGGGGCAAACTCCACCTCTGTAGATCCCTGTCTCGCGCATCCTCTATAAACCAGTGTCCCTGTCCCTTGGCCCCTTTGATCCCTGTGCTGTCTGTGCCCTCTGCTCTCTAAAGTGGGATTCAAAGGCCAGGGCAGCCTCGGAGAGCCTGGGGTGGTGGGGTGGGGTGGGGTGGGGTGGGGTGGTTGGGGGGGGGTTCTGAGGGAGAGACCAACAGATGGCCGTGTGTGTCCGTGTTTTAGGCTGAAGGGCCCGACAGCGGTAGATGTGAGCTTTTACAGCAGGTTCTCTGTCCCTCTTGGGCTCTTTGGCTCATGCGGTCCCAGTCTGTTGCTATGAGGAGCTCTGCTTATGCTCTGCTTTGGTCGTTTACCTTGTGGTCAGGGTTTGATGTTTGTAAATATTCCTAATGAGATAAAATAAGCTGTTATGTTGTGGTGCAATTAAAAGTGCAGTCAGTGATTGTGCAGGAAGTTACATTTGTTTATGTTTATGTGTTATATGTTTAAATTCATTACCACACGCTTTTGTCCAAAACAGCGTAGATTATATTTTAACCAAGGACCAAATGAAGCACAAGTTTCCAGTTTTCGGAGCCTGGGCTGCCTACAAAGACCAGTTGTCTTTACAGTGTACTCACAGAATGGGCAGCTAGCAGTCGCCAGGAGATGATTGCTGAATGTGACAAAAAAATGTATGGGCTTGAAATCGTGTACGATTGCTGATTGCACCTTTAAGTGTCATTGGGTAAAAAAGGTCAAGCCTTTGCTGTTCTCCTTCAGTGGTCCCTTTTCTGAACAGTCTCTTCATCCGAAGCTGTCTTGGTCTTTTCACCGTTTCTTCTCTCAGTTTTTCTCCAGTTGACATTTTTTCCATTTAGTTATTTCCTTTGTCGTCTTTCACACACTTTTTCTTTTTGTCACCATTTTCTAGTCCCCTATGTTTTGATTTTCATTCTCCTCTTTCTTTCATGCGCATTTTCTTTCTTTCTTTTTTCTTTCTCTCTGTCTTGCCCTTTTCTACACTTTTCCCTCTCTCTGACACTAATGACAGTATTAGTAGGATCTGACAGCTTTACTGTCAGAGAAAACACAACCCCCCCCCCCCCCCCCCCCCCCCCACACACACACACACAAACACACACACACACACTTCACGCCCTCACTAGAACAGTGCCTGGATTCTCACACACACACACACACACACACACACACACACACACACACACACACAGCTTTTATGTGGCAACACTTTAATTCTCCGTACTTACTGCTGCCTAATCAAGTTGGGTCATGCTCTGACAGATTTGCATGCCAGGGAAACTCAGGGGAATTCTTCTGCATGTAGTGTCAGTGGAGAAAGAATAGAAACGCATATCTGAATGAAGGAGTGCATGGAAAAATGGGAGATTTTTTTATTTAGGACAGACGTGGAGAGATATTGCCGTTTTTGCTAAATGGAATGGCAGTGGTATGTGCTGATCTTGTAGTCAGTGTTATTTTTCTGGGCATCCAGCACATGTTTAGTGTCTCCTGGCACCCTTGTGATAGCGGTGTGACCCCAGCTGGTGGCCTGTGTGTGTGTGTGTGTGTGTGTGTGTGTGTGTGTGTGTGTGTGTGTGTGTGTGCCGAGTCCCTGTGGTGAAGATCAGACAGATGAGAGTTTAAGAGGTGCTTTAAGATCACATCAAAGACTCACAGGAAGAGGATCTCTGTCTTTCTGTCTGTCTCACTTGCATGCTTTTATTCCCCTTTACTCCCTCTCTTTTCTCTCTCTCTCTCTCTCTCTCTGTCTCTCTCTGTCTCTCTCTCTCTGTCGCTCTCTCTCACACCCACTCATGTATAAACTCTTTCTCTCTTTCTCTGTCTCAGTTTCAGTCCCACCTTCATCTCTTGAGTGTTTTCGTGCATCTTTTCCCCGAACCCTTGCGTGGGAGGACCTCAGCCTAAGGATTATAATGCTAGAACAGCACAGCCAATCAGATGTGTGTTTGTTTGTTTTTTTGAGAAAATGGACTGCTCTAGGCGATTAGAGAGGAGAGAGTGTGTGGGTAGTAGAGAACCTGTGTGTGGTGCTGACCTAAGGACTGTGTCTGCTCTAGGCGGCTCAACACGCTGAACAAGTGTGCCTCCATGAAACTGGACGTCAGCCTCCCCAAGAAGAGAGTGAGTAGAACTTTACCACATATACTGATGATCAGTGGTTTGTGTATTTAGTTTTGATGTTCTTTGTTGGTATTATGTCCCGTATTTAATCACCAAAAACAAACTAAAATGATTTAGAATATTAAATCTGTTTTGTTTGTTCAGTTTGTTCAGTCCCATCTTAAATGAGGTGTGTGATGTGTAGTACGGTGGGCTTAGATAAATTAATTCAAAAACAATATACTTCCCATGTAAGCACTATTGTACTTCTAATCTATTGCGTTTTTAATCCTAACTTTAAACCTACAGTAATCCTAACTTCAACCCTCAGTAAGTTTTATAACAACGTGTACCTGTATTTATATAAGAACTACATCACACTTGTCATTTTTAGTGTTAAGTTCACAGTACCCAAGGATGCACCTGAAGTAAACTGGGATCCGTTGGTCTTAGTTTTGGTTGTTTGTAAAGTATTGTTTGTAAAAAGCATGATATACACTACAGCAGAATAAACATGAGTATCATATTCTCACCTAGATGGGCCCTTTACGACTCCCTACTCTTCTAGCTTGAAGGAACTCATTGATGCCATAGACTGTTGATGTACTGCAGAACTCTGTTTTGTCTTGCATCACTTTATGTGTTTTGAAAGAACTATCATCCCTTTAATCCCATGTAACCTAGTTTTGTGGATACTTGATAATTTGACCATTGTTATTTCTTTATTCATCTTGAAAAGTAACACTTGAGCATCTCTGCAGGAATGTGACCTATTGTGACCTGACTTTTGACTTATTTTCACCGTAGCCTACTATGTCTCTTTACTCATTCAGAGCAAGTGTAACGTTTTATATTAAGAATTCCTTGACAGACATTAATAATGTATAGTCCTTAACATATACATATTGCTGTAACTACTGCAATTAATATTACTTCATATATATTTTTCTGATGCATTTTAACAATTGTGTAGCATAGTAGGATTTCTACTACTTCTATCATATTGTTCAATATTACTAAAGCCAGCGAGTTGTTTATGGTAATAGTATACTTACTGATGTCAGTGTTACTAAAATAATGGAGCAATTATAGTTTGTTATGTAATGTTATTTGAACATATCAAACTATATAAGTAGTATAAAGAGTACACATTTGTAGTGGTATAAAAAATGTAGTGGTCTAGACTAGGGAGCGCTGGTATCTGGAACTAGTTGGGTATGTTTCAAGCTGAACGTTTGGTTGTGTGTGTCTCTGCCAGAGCGAAGACTCTGATGAGGACGACCTGCTGGCGATTAGCAACCGATGGACATTTGAGCCGAGCAGCCGTCGCTGGTCCCGCCTGCATGACATTGACCTCCTCCTGGGCAGCGACCCTCAGCGGCGGAGCCTGTCGGACGGCGGCAGTGGCAGCGGCGCGGACGGCGGTGACGGCATGGGCTCGGGCATGCGGCCCACGGTGAGCAGCGAGAGCGTGCTGACGGACCTGAGCGAGCCCGAGGTGTGCTCGCTGCACAGCGAGGACTCGGCCTCCGTGCTCATGCCGGACTCGCTCTCCCTGACGCCGTCGCCGGGCGCCTACTCCGCTCACGCGTCCCAGCACTCGCCGGGCGACTTCCCGCACTACCACTCCCTGCCGGCGAAGGTCAGTCGTCACGGGCGCACGCGGGCCAAGGACTTCATGCGGCGTATGGAGACGCTGCGCTCGTGGGGCAGCTCACTGGGCCGGCCTGACCGGCGCTCGCTGGTCATCAGCGGACCCGTTCTGCAGCGAGAGCCGGACGCTCTGCGGACGCTGCGCTGCGTCCAGATCGCCGACGGCGAGGAGCTCCCCCTCCCGCCGCTCTACAGCACCATGCCACGTCTCCGGCACCACAGCACGCCGGTCAGCGGCTGCGGGGCCACTGCGCGGTCTCCCACCGATGAGGACCTCGTTGACCGTTCAGAGAGCACCGCCGGCGGCGCGGATGACACCGCTGGTGTCTCCGAGGGCAACAGTGTGGCCGAGCTGCTGCCCACGCAGACGGACCTGCTCAGCAAGCGTGGGGGCGTCTACCTGGAGGGCATGGATGTGCTCTCGACTGGACATGAACACGCTGAACCGACCGAGGACCGGAACAACACCAGCACTAGCCCCAACACCAGCACTAACACTGATATTAACACTGACTCTAAAACAAACGCTAGCACTTCCACCACCAACACCACCACCACCACCACCACCACTTCCACCCCCAAAAGAGCTGGTGCTGTGCGGAGGAACCAGTTCCGCTCCTACGACGACCTGGTGGTGCACGTGCCCAAAGACCACAAGCCAGGCACCTTCCCCAAAGCACTGTCCATCGAGAGCCTGGCGCCCTCCAGCAATGACATGATAAACTGGAGGGCCAGTGGTGATAGCCAGACGCGGGGGGGAAGAGGAGGAGGAGGGGGGCGGTTGTCCGGCCGCTGCTGCCCGCACGGCAGCCGCATCAGCGTCTACGACAACGTGCCCGGCTCGCACCTGTACGCCAGCACCGGCGACCTGATGGACCTGGAGAAGGAGGACCTCTTCCCACACCTGGACGACATCCTGCAACACGTCAACGGCCTGCAGCAAATCGTCGACCACTGGTCCAGGAACGTGCTCCCGCCCGACGGCGAGGGGGAGGGTCACCTTCACGAGGAGGATGAGGAGGGGGAGGAAGACGAGGACGGGATGAAAGGGGTGGGGTCTGCGAGCCAGATCACACTGGACTTTGAGGGACTGGCCACGCCAAGTGACGGCGAACGGGACGGGGTGTCGCTGAACGACACGGACTCAACCAGCACGCGAGAGAGGAGAGACTCGGGGGTCGGGGCTTCGCTGACCAGACCGAGGTGAGTAAGGCGTTCTACATACTCGACGCACCCGACTGGTAGCGCGACACCGTGACGTCAAAATGACGTAGATCTTGCTGGCGCGCCAGGATTTTAGCCAGGTAGCGCGAGGTAGCGCACCACTCATTTTTTTTCAGACGAGCGCGACAAAGCGGAAACAGGAAGATGGACTAGTTCGAGGGCAAGCGAGAGTTGCAGTGTTTTGTTACAGTC
>NC_055961.1:15077494-15117494 GCF_018492685.1 Alosa sapidissima | reverse complement strand
ACATGGTCATAATAAAATGGTCCTAAACTTTTACAGTGTTTAACAATTTACAGCTTGAAAAAGTGTGATAGTTAACAGAGATAAGAGACTTCACAGAGCTTTCCCACATGCTTTTGGTCCAGCTGTCTCTCAATCTACATCCCTAATCTTTAAACTTTAATCAGAAATCCCACAGCAGACATCACGCAGGAAAAAGTCTCCTTGTATATATCTGAGTTCATATTTATGAGATAGTTGAAGGGCATTTTTTAAGCAGTACTCATGTGGTCTGTCTCGGGATGCTTGCAGATCCCCCAGGAGATGGTGGCCCAGTCAAGGAACTCGTATATGGAGGCTGAGCTTTTGGCGCCCCCTCTGGATGAGTTGTACAAACAGCAGCACCATCACCATCAGCAGCAGCAACAGCAGCAGCAGCTCCAGGAGGAGGAGGAGGAGGAAGAGGAGGGAGAGGAGGACATGGAGGAGGAGGCCTCGTATCTCACTCAGGTGGAGAGGCTGACCCAGAACCTGCTGAAAGAGACGCGGGAGAAGACGAAGGGCTGGGTGAGCCGGCCGAGTCTGGACAACACAGAACTGGCCTTCAGGAAGGTTAGTCTGATGGTATACACCCATACACTAATACACAATACATATGCATGTATATATACACACACCACACACACACACACACACACACACACACACACACACACACTCAGACACACACACGCTTTAAACTACCGACTGTCTTTTTCAGGTGGAGGATGGGACTCCGTTGCGGAGGTGGCGTGTGTCTGTAGAGGTAGAGGCCCCTCCATCAGTCGTGCTGAACCGCCTACTACGAGAGCGCCACCTGTGGGACAGTGACCTGCTGCAGTGGAAGATTCTGGAAACGCTGGACAAGCAGACAGAGGTGTACCAGTACGCACTCAACAGCATGGCTCCTCACCCCAGCAGGGACTTTGTGGTTCTCAGGTCAGTTCAGTGGACACCATCCAATGAGAATAATACATCTGTGTGTGCGTGTGTGTGTGTGTGTGTGTGTGTGTGTGTGTGTGTGTGTGTGTGTGTGTGTGTGTGTGTGTGTGACTGTTAGATCTGCATTACTCCTTGTCCCCTTTCCTCCGAAGCACAGCTCTGAGGGGCCTCTTCAACTTGTCACCCTTGGACTTGTTTATTGTCTGTTTGTACTGCAAACTTGTTTACTGCATTGCTGTTTATATGAGGCATTTACTGTATGTGCCATTTGGATAATGTGCTCCCAAAACACTGTAACAAATGCAGGGGGAAAAATCACCATGTTGATAACCTTAGAGGCTACATATTCTAACAACATCATATACCTTAATAAGGCTAATAGTCAAGGGACAAGTGACAGCAAGGCTGTTCTTTCATCAACATATAAATGACCTTTTCTTTCAGTAGCAGTCATCCCTTCACATTTTAAACTTGTTTCTAACCTCAAGTGTTCAGGATCTCTGCAGAGGTCATTCACACAGTCTCGCACACATCTGTTTTTGTTTCAAGCTAGCATCTGCAGATCAGTTAGCGGGGGGAAATTGGGTTTAGACATTAGGGCAGCCATGAATGATGCTTGCTTCTTGAAATCTAATTCGAGGCTAGCTCTTGGCAGGCTGTGTGTGAGCACGAGTGTGAGTAGTGAGGTTTCCTTGGATGACCTCTTGTTAAGCCGGTTCATTCAGCCTGACCAGCCCTCTGTGCTGGACGTTGACACATTATATCCCTTGTGTTGTGTTTATATTTGAATTGATGGGTTTATAAAGCCTATAGGAAAACAATATCAGAATATGGACATACCATTTGTGTAGTTATATTGTTTATATTATATTATATTTATTAATGCAATACATCCCTTATACAGTATAGGTTCAATGTTGGGTTACATGTTGGGTTCTCTCTCTGTTTCAGGTCATGGAGGACTGACCTGCAAAAGGGAGTGTGTACACTTGTGTCAATCTCTGTGGATCACGAGGACAGTCCGCCCATGGGTGGGGTCCGAGGAGTGGTTCTGGAGTCACAGTACTTGCTAGAGCCATGTGGGTCAGGGAAGTCCAGACTTACTCACATCTGCAGGATTGACCTCAAGTAAGTTTGTGTACGCATGTATCTCTGTGTGCGTGTGTTTGTTTCTCACTCTCTCTCAGAGAGCATGCTATACTATATGTCAGCATTGCTGACTTTAGCTTTTTTTACCTCTTCTGCCTCTTCTACCCCCTCAAAAGATGTATGGTGTTGGTATGCTGTTTCTGCCTAGATGAATTCCAGGGTGTAAGAGAATATGTTCATGAAACATGTAACGATGACTAATGTGTGTGTGTGTGTGTGTGTGTGTGTGTGTGTGTGTGTGTGTGTGTGTGTGTGTGTGTGTGTGTGTGTGGCTGTGTGGCTGTGTGGGTGCTTGTGTGTGTGTGTTTTTTCTATGACTACAGAGGACGGTCTCCGGAATGGTATAACAAAGCCTTTGGTCATCTCTGTTCTGCTGAAGCTGCCCGCATCCGCAACTCCTTCCAGAGTCTGGACTCTGAGGGGCCAGAAACCAAGATCTGAGACCTGACGCCACTACCGGCATAGGCCAGACTGGAGACTGGGGACAGGACCTACAAAATGTAAGAGACTGAATGTCGTGGAATGGAAGACGACAAGCAAACATTGGTTCGACTTGACAAAGGTCTAACTGCCAGACTTCCTGCTGTCCCAGTTGAGTCTTAGTCTGTGTACACCATTTAGTTCTCATCTGCATAGTATGTATCACTGCCACCTGGTGGTATATGCAGGTCTTGCAACAATTATACAAAAGCATGGTTTCACATTGAATATGTGTAACAGTGAGATAAATAGTGGAATGAATGCTAAAAATAATGAAAACCACAATTGTGTCCATTCATTATGTAATCCTACTTTAGACAGAGAGATATTCTGCAATGGGATGAACCAAATTATCTGGGTTTTCTAAGTAGCATTAAAGAACATATTGCCATGTTCATTTGCGGCTCAGTTTCAACTAACGACGTGTGTGTACTTTTGTAAGAACCGGCAGTTCTAGTGCTGTGATTTTGCCTAATGCTGAGCATTTGAAGTAAACCCATTTTTGACTGCTTTATATGCACATTTCTGTGGCTTGGGAAAGCAATGACCAATAGCTTTAATAAGTTTAATATTATGTGAGTCTGTCTTGTGACACCTGTATTGCTTCTGTTGTCAATTGCAATTACAGTAATAATTTGTGTTAGATGCAATATCAGTAGAGCAGCCTTATAGTGGGATACTGATGCCATTTTCAAGACAAATGTGTTGTTGTTGTTTTTTTTTTTTGTGAAAATACTGTATTGAATTGGATGTTTTGGTAGTGACAATAGAGTTCACATAAATGCATTCAATTCAGGATAAATATGCTGACAGTAACTTCCATGGGATTACCAAGAAGGCTTGTAAATTTGAGAACAAGTTAATTGTGTGAACAAGGTAATTATATACATGAGGGAGTAATGGAACAGTACCGTTACCATATGTTCATGTCAATACATCACCACTGCCAAGAACTGAAATTTGTTGAAAGTAATCCTACATTATTATTATTATTATTATTATTATTATTATTATTATTATTATTATTATTATTATTCATGTTGTTTACTGTTTTGTCTCTACAATGTCTAGGACATTTAACCATTTCACTGCTTCTGGGAAGCATTTACATTATATTAATTTCTTCCACAGTGATATATAGATAAATATGAGTCTGTAAGCCCCATGTATGTAGAAGTCTGTGTCTAGATACCTGTTGCCATTTTTGTATAAATGTTGTAAATATGCCATGCTTACTGACAGATTCAACTGCTTCTTTGCCCATTATGGCTGCGTGTTGACGTTGATACATTTTTGAATGGTGTTGTATGTATAAATCTCCAGTACCAAACTATAGGCTGGTGCTGTCTGCTGTGGTGCCATGATGATGTTTGATCCAGGGGTTTTGACAGGGAGCCTAAGACCTACAGGTAAGGTGCTAAAGGCTCCAGACATTATGTGATGAGCGGAACAACAGGGTGTCTGATCATAACAGTTTATAGGAGGGAGGGGGAGAAGAATCTCTTACTTGATTAAACTGTCAGAAACTCTTCCACCTCTGGTCTGTGTCCTTCCCTTTGAGCTCCACACCTCCACCGTTCCCACAATGCTTTTCTTCCAACACTAGATGTCAGTGAGGAAACACAGAAGTGGTGTTAGTCGCAGAGTTGTGGGGGTTGTCTATGCCATCTGGCAACTGTGCTTTTGTGAAGAAAGCAAAAGAATCAATGAGCTACCAGAGAATTTAAATGCTCTTGAAAACAATACAATACCTTGTCCAATACCTCTATCGCAAGTCTAATGCTTCAACAGAACAAATGATCAATATTAATTTCCAATGGTACATCTAAATCAGAAGAGTCCTGCACTAAAGCGGACACTCTCTCCTGGCAGTTCATCTTTATTTACAAACTGACAGCTGGGTTGTGTCCTCCACTCGGGACTCTTGGTGACGTGATGTCCATAGTAAAGCAGCCAGGGCCAAATGTGTGACACATTTACACAATCACACCATGTTCCCTTCCCTCTGGTCTAACTGAAGGTTCTTTGTATTGGCTTTTCTTTTAGCCTGGAAAGACCTTCTGATCTGTACTGCCAGCTATGGATTGAAACCTACTCTTGGTGAAGAAGGCCATTGGGGGGGGGGGGGGTGTCACTAAAATAGGATATTGTTAAAAGAGGATATTAGTTCACCACACATAAAAATATTATTCGAACGTATGATTTCAAATTTAGTGTTGCTGCTGTTGCCACTGATACCATATTCTTTGGGTTACTTTTGTCTCATCCTAACCCATGTTGTCGCAGCAGTTTTTGGAAGTAAGATGGCGTTACACTGCCCTCTGTCAGAAGCCTAATGTACTGCATTGTGCAGTTTTGGACCATCACTTAAAAACACATCATAATAGTTTTAAAGGGTTAATAATGAGGACATATTGAATATACTTCAATATAACATCAGAATCTAAGGTCAGACCAAGACTAATATCTTTCCTGTTCCTTCATATACAAAAGAGACTTTGAGAATTGAGAGGAAAGCAATAGGTGGATGAAAAACAGGAAAGCTGACTGATTGGAGCCAACTGGTTTTAAGCTCAGCAACAACACGTCCCTTAGATTCTCTGCACAGATTATACTGATGGCCACAACATTCAATCAGGCATTCATCCATTATTTTCATTCATTCGTCATATTCCATCATGCCTTAATGAATAATAAACAGTTAAACTGTATGACAGTGGAGGCAAATTCATCAGGCGAATTACAAATGTGCATGACACAAGACGCATGCATGCTGAACATGCAGGCTGCTATTGGGTGCATCTTTGAGTAGCAGCTATATAACACTCAGTGTTCAAATGAACCTTAATGTAAGTTAGTGTCTTCCACAGTGCATGGTTTGAGTAGGTTATGAGTTCAGGCAGACACACTTTGAAGACAGAGGTGCATAAATTCTTACAAAGACAGATATGTATTAAAGAGCTGTGTGTTCATCTAATGTAGGCATTGTTTGTTGTTTTCACTTAAAGACTGAAAATATATCCCCCACACCACTGAGATGGAAAAGATTTCTTTTAGTATAAAATTCTGCCTCCGAGTAAGACCTAAATAAAAAGGTCATTAATAAATAAAAGACGAACTGGGTGAATTATTGATCGGGATGTGGCCGTGTGTATGTGTGTGTGTGTGTGTGTATGTGTCTGTGTGTCTTTGTCTGTGTATGAGTGTCTGTGTGTGTGATGGAGGGGGGTGAACTGGGGTGTCTCTGTGTGTGTCTGTCTGTCTGTGAGCTAGAATCACTAATGAGGAGGTCAGCCTACTTGCCATATCTTCCACTGCTAGCGCAACAACCCCCCACTACCACCTTCCCAGGTGTGAGTTCATTGGGTTTAGAGGGAGCCTCTGACAATGCGGCATGTATATATATCTATGCTAGCCTATGGGCATGGCTAGTGTGACGTCGGGAAGCATTCGAAGTCACTTCCGTGTCCATTAGTATTTTTAGGACCCTTTCAACAAGAAAAACAAAAATTTTGGACGTTCTATTTTGTTCCCAATCTACTTCCACTTCATTAAGATAACATATGGAATGTTAAAACGGAAGCCTTGTGGGAACAACTATGATGCTGATAATGGAACTCTCTTGAAACGGTCAATATGTTTGTCATGAAAATCTACAGACAGTGAAAAGAGGAAACTGACTGGCAGAGGGGAAAAAAATAGTGAAAGGATGGAGGTGCAGGCAGTGTCATACAGAGTGTGTGAGAGAGAGAGATACAGAAAGAAAGAGATGAAGAAAGAGAGATGAAAGAAAGAGATGCAGTTGCCTTGACTACGGTCAATCTATTCTCTTTCCTCCTGCTCTTCATCCTCCCATCCTGTTGACCTGCCTTTATCTATGTTTAGATTCCTACAATGGGATCAGCTGTGTGGCTTGGGCTCTGTACACTAGACAGAGGACTGAGGGCCTTTTATTTCTGTCTAAAGGACAGATAGAAACACTCGTATTCATTTGCTTCATCTCAGTTCACTTCTAAAAGGACCCTGAAATGTCAGCAGTCAACACATTTCTACTTAGACGATAGCGTAGTCTAAGTGTTGAGCACTAAAGGCAGACGCAGCCATGTTTGCCCCTGTAGTAAGAGGACTGTCAGTTTGTCGGCTTTGTCTCTTTGCCCAGACTGTGGGGGCTGGCTGTGTAAATGGGCTCTGCTGGACCGTACCGCAGTGACTCAGACTTCTCTCGTGTGCTCAGAGTGACGAGTCCGGAAACACTCGCCGGTGTGATTGCTCACCCTGTTCTGGCTGTACGTCCCTCAGGGAAAGCGACTGCTGTTTTCCTCTGCGGATGTGCCTATACTACAATCCAGTTATAAGCCTATCTCTGAAATTCTGTGTATGTGTGTGTGTGTGTGTGTGTGTGTAAACTACCAAAATGATCATGTGTGCATGATGTGTATGGAGAAGAAGAGAGAGAGAGAGAGAGAGAGAGAGAGAGAGAGCAGATATTAAAGGATACCAATAATATCATGTGTGCTGTTTGCTAAATGTGTCATTGTATTGTGGTGTCTTGGGCCTAATTCAATAAAACACCAATGAAGGAAGGTGCCTGGTTGATAACCGCAGTGAAATGCTACTGCAGGATGTTCTGTTGATGTTTTCTGCCCACAAAGGTTGCTTTTCTAGAAATGTTGTTTTCAAGGGTATACTGTATGCTTGGTAGTTGATAAGCCACTGTGTAAAATCCCCTACCTATATCAGTAGGAATTTAACATCTCTCCTGTGTATAACTGAAAATTGTGTGCATATGTGTGAAGCTACCACTTCCCTGGTAGGGAAGGGTACAATGATCTATGTGCTCTCCACAGTCTCACTGACACTGACTAACTTCTAAAGCACCCGGAGACAGACAGGAGCACAGTGATGGCCACTCCATTTTCACTCACCCTCCGCAAAAGAACACAGTAATTTCCTCTACTGCTGCTCACTCGATTTTGTGGGGTTTTCCACCGGAGCAAACCTGAAGGCAATTGTGGCTGTCCAGAGAGGAATACTCGGCTCTCTTCTGCTGGCCTCTTGAAAGGCGATAGCCTATTGGAGTCTTTTGTGCATCAGCTTGCCCTGCTTTTATGCATAAAATGCACCATGGAAACCAAATGTAGACATTTTCTGGTCTGCAGAAGTGTGAATTTGACCTCATCAGAGTACCTGTAGTAGACATCCCCCAACACAGATGTGTCCTTTCACTGAAACGCATTGTGTCTGTGTGTGTGTGTGTGTGTGTGTTTGTGTGTCTTTACGTACATTATGGCTTACCCAGGGGGATAAATATGACCTGGGGTAACTAGAAAACAGATGTCCAACCATACTAAGTCAACCGACTCAAACCTGCATGTGTGTTTATTTGAGAAAATAAGCACAAAGACAAAGACACACACATGTATACATCCACGCACCACAATGGAAGAATTCCCATGGGTGCTTTCTGCAATAGTCACGGGTGATCAAATGAATACAAAGCAGTGGGCAGGGAGGTTGATTAAGCAAGCTTAGAGGATTGCATACCTCCCAAGCTTACGGCCATGTGTCACCATAACATCTTAATTCACCCTTGGATCAACGGCATTGGGTCTGTCTCATAAAGAGAAAAAGAAGCAATTCAATGACTGCAACTAGACAATCAAACTATCCTTTAGAATGTTTTGTGATTCCCTTTTCACTCAAGAATTCTGTAAAATGGTCAAACTACTGTCTGATAATAGACTGTAAGTCTGTAACTTGGCATCAGGGTTTACCTTTTCTGTCGCACACAGCATGCAAGGACCCCTAATGGCATGTCAGCCAATGGAATAGGCTACCATGAGTTTCCCTTAACGTATCAATGGGAATGGGTCAAGCACAAGCCTGTCACTCAAGCCCATTCACAGTCAAAGACTTGTGGTGGAGATAGGGAGGAAGTATGCTGCTGAGCACTCCAAAGCTATTATTAAAGAACAACACTCCATATCTTCAACTGGACCTTGCGGCTGTGTTTGAATGACTACTTGAGTCTTTTTTTAGTTTAGAATGACAGTGTGTTTATGGGAAAGCTCATTTTCCATATCCATCAAAATGATAAGAAAGTTGTCCTATCTGTCTCTGCCCCAACCTCTCCTTCTCTTTCACTCATTCCAGTCACCTTTCTCTCTCTCTCTCTCTCTCTGAGGAGATTGTGTGCCAGTGTGTTCACTTAGGAGGTATAGTGGCTTAAGTGAGCCCCACACATGCCGAGTCAGCCTTTTGGCTGTCACTGTGAAAGCTGGACTGGAGAGGGCAGGACATCACATCTGCAGTCCCTCTCTCTCTCTTTCTCTCTCTCTCCCTCTCTCTCTTTCTCTCTCTCCCTCTTTTCTGCCAGCATATTCACAGCAGGGGCCACTTGCTCAGCAGTCGCCCATCCCCCGCACCTCCTCCGTTTCCCCTCCCCCTATCCCCCTCTTTCCAAAGGACATGCCCCCCCCCCCCTCTCTCCTGGCCTCTTGAACACACTCTTTCATGTGTATATGGAAACATAGCAATAGAAACATAGCAATCAAGAAACACCACCAAACCCTAATTCACAAATACCTAAACATAATATTTTGGTAATTGTGAAGTAAATCGCTGGAAGCTGGTTGTGAAACTCTATTATGAACATCCCTGATTACTGATAACTAATGTAAGGCCAGCAAATTCCCGGACTGTATATCTTGTTTGGAGTAATAATGGGGCTAGAGAGGAGATATGGTGGCGTGGAGAGAATATGGCCATTGGGTGACTCACCAGCAAGTAACAGAGATATGATAATTACTGGGATGAATCATGAAATTGCAGGTCACAGGAAGTCATTAGCTGATAGAGCCCAGAGAAATAAATGCCTAACAAAGCAATGGAAGCTGATAGAGACAATATGCTGTTAATGTCTAGGCACTGTCTGTATGTAGGTCCTCCAAATGTAAATAAAGTCGAAAAGAAAAACTGAATAAGTCAACAGTGAATACATAAACTGTGGTGCATGAAAGAAGAGCCTCAGTCACATAGAGGGCTTTAGCTTTTAACTGTCTGGTATAAACAGAAAAACCACACCCTGTCACTTCACACCCGTAGTGATTTTCTCAGTATGAAATGCCAGGGCAGAAGTCAATAAGTCAATGGTGGAGATTACCAGTGTGAAAGACAGAATCTTAGATAGATTTGTGTGAACCTTCAGAATAGGACAAAGCCATGAAAGTTGCAAAATGTGATAAAATGCATAGGACACATCATAAATGTAGTATACCATCATTGTCATATACTGTACATCATAGGCCTATACACCAGGCCTATTAACTCAGTTGGGTCGGTTCCATAATGCTGAATGTCTTGGTAAGTAAGGGGTTAATATGAGGTAATGTATTTGCATTGCTTGGTTTAAGATTAAGAGGCCTGATAGACATGGACATGTGGGATAGTATACCCTGCACGGTATACTATACTATTCTATACTAAGCTATTCATTTGCCCACCATATGTTGAACTGGATTTGAGCATCTCAGGCCTATGTGAGAGCCTCACCATTCAGAGACTGAACATACAGCTTATTCTGCAATCAGAGTGATGTTTATTTCTGGACCAGCAGAAAGAGTGTAGAGTGTGGTGAAATAGGGCTTTGCTAAAAGCTTTCCGTGGTTAGCCTTATACGCCAATAGCTGTATGCGAGGATGCATTTGGACCGTCTAATGTCTTAAAGCAACACCAAAGCACTTTTCCTGTCGCATGCACGCTATTTGTTTATCCAGCACTGGCTTTGGAAATAACGAGGTCTACAGACAAGGTAGAGTAGGTTGCATGATTTTATGAAAGTATGATGTATTGCGACATCAGAAGCAAGTCAAATTTGTAGTTTCTTATGTCTCATTCCATCGAACTACAGATCCGCTACCTGATCTGGCAAACTTGCATAGTGCGGTTATAGCCGATAGAGGGTCGCGAAGAGAATGCAGAAGTGCCGTTCACCCTGTTACGAGTTGATGAACCACTGAAACGATTTTGGAAACAATATTGTAAGGTACACAAAGCTCTTTGGTGTTGCTTTAATTTTCAATACGGACACAAGAATGATGCGCTACCATTTCAGTGGTGTTCTGCTCAGTATATCACTCACTGAATTCAGTCACACAATGCAGGCCTGGCGTATTGACAAATTCAGCTAAACAGCCCCTCACACTGGGTCATCAACTTTACATTGATCAATCTACTGTTTGATATTGTAAACTAAATGTATATACCTACATTACATACTTTATTTTAGACAAAAATAAGTCATCCATAAATGTTGTCAAATAGTAGCCTACTGATTCCATGACATTCCATCCAGTAAAAAAAGCACGTGTTCACAGCGTTTATCGCTCAATTGAAATTTAACCAACGCCTCAACACGCAGGCGTGGTGAACACAACCGCAGACAGGGGGCGTCAACATGGCGCCCTGAGAACGACAACACTAGCTCAAGACTGCACCGCACACTGGTTGACATCAGGAGAGGAGAGGAGAGGAGATAGCAAGAGGGTACCATTTCTTCAAGCACAGAGAGAGATTCCTGCTTGTTTGCTGTATGCATCATTTTATATCAGCAGGGAAATAGGGAGGACTTAAAATTAAACACGGATTAACCCTATTTTATCATATTTAAAAGTTTATATTTCCCTCTGTTTGATGCTTTTGTACGAACACTGGTGATACAAAGCAGGTGAGACCGAGGCGGCCGCTCCTTGAGGATTCGGGTGGAAATGTCGAGCGAGAAGCCGGTTTCAGCACCGGGTTCCGGCTCGCTCTCGGACCGAGAAGCTCCCCCGGGTCCTGGGCAGCAAGTCGTTACAGGTTCTGCTTCAGGGGAGATAATGGTGTCTGGATCCGGCTCCATGGTTCTCCCCGCCGGGGTGATCAACCCCTCGGTTCCGATCCGGAATATCAAGATGAAATTCGCCGTCCTTATTGGTCTAATACAGGTCGGAGAGGTTAGCAACAGAGACATCGTCGAAACAGTCCTAAATCTGGTAAGAGCGATGAAAAGTCAACACATTGTTAGGCTACCAATATTGGGCTACACTGTAGCGCCAAAGCTGAGATCCATAGGCTGTATAGCCTTGTCTGCTTTATTTCATTTGCAGCACACGCTAGCTACACGAAATTATGTCATGTTGTTTGTGTAGCCTAATGGAAGAAAATGGGATAAAAGATGAATACATGAATAAATCAGTTTTGTCCATAGCCTCTTGACTTTAAAGCAGACGTGTCCATTCAATTGAGTTAATGGGCGCTTCTTTTGTTGACAATACGACCTGGACTGGTAGTATCTAAAGACCATTTATTGAAAAACAGTAACCTATAGCCTTAAAGCCCTGAACATTTATAATTTATTTCATTTCGTTTGAAAAACAAATGGTTTAACAGCATCTCGAGTTGGCCAATGGACAAATTATGCGATACAGATCGGGATAGCGTTAAATTATTACACCACCGGCCTGTCACAGTGACTCGCCTTTGAACATCTCATCTCTGCAGTGTATTAATGTTTTGTTTGTCCCAAAATAGTCAGAGAAACTCTTAGCACAATGAGTTATAGATACGGAATGCTTGTTTATTGTGCTATAACAGGGGGCCTAGTCGAATGCATGGTGCATTTCAGACAGACCGTGTGCTAGGTGATCTGTGCATCACGCTGTTGTAGCAGAGGCTTTTCATTGCCAGGCATCACTAGGACAAGCGATAGGCTATATGAACCTCTGAACGATTGGGCCTACCGTTAGTTGTACGTTCGCGCAATTATGGCACCTGTTCTTTGTGGTGGAGCCATACGTCATTATTGTAGGCTAGCGGATATAGGTGGTTAAAGTTGTGGGCTATGGCTCATTGCGGCGTTTCCAGATATAGGCCGCAGATAGTCTGGTGAATAGAGGTGGATTAAGACTGTTTTTTTCCACGAATGTTAACTCTTGTTACGAAACAGCTCAGAAAACGTATTAACACAGATTCAGTAACCTAATGCGCTCGGTAGAGGGTGGGAGGGACTTTCCTATCGCACGTTGAAAAGCAGTCTGGACGTAGTTCTCCGTAAAACTGGCCATTATTTACTGGGGCAATAATGCTGATATCACTGGCCTAGATTGTAGCGCTTCATTATCCAGTATTAACCAGAAGAAGCGTGGGCCTAGCTTATGTTTTCATTGCCGAACAAATTGCGATATCTTTTACTTTAATTGCAATGTCGGTGGCTGTCGTCTTAAAGTGGAGGCTCGCTGTTTCATCTTAGAGAGATTACATTTAGTCTCGGAGAGAACATCCATCTGCAAATGATGGACAGAATGGACACTCACTCCTCCGAGGTTGTTGTTGCAGCAGCCTCCCGCTGACTGCTGAATGCGCACGAATGCAGAGTGCTGTGCCTTCTACAGCGGGGGAGCGCCGTGCATGTGAAAGCAGGTGGCAGTAGAGGGTGTGGGGGCTGCTGCAGTGGGGATGTGCTCAGAAACCACGAGCTGACACGAATAAATGAGCCCTAAAGAGAATCCTTTGGGGGGCAATGTGGCTTAGTAGGACAGATGCAAGGCCTACATGTCGGTTTTTCCATATCCACTTGGAAATACTTTCCATATTTCCTTATGGATCAGGGGTGTAGTGGTAAAATAAGAGGCGGGTAAACTATGAATTCTGTGATCATAGTAAGGTGGACTGCGCCATCGGATAAAAAAAGGCATTCAGAACATGTTTGATAGTGGAGGTTATTGTCCAATGTTTATAACAATACCAGTGGTATTAAATGGTTCCTATAATGTTGATGAGTGTACATATTGTGAATGTGGATAATATAAATAATAAACTAAACTGTAATAAGAGGTGGACAAAATTCTATTTTTTAAATTTCAGAGGCAGATAAACTGTGTTTACTTACACAGTTTACTTATGGTGTAACGGGCCATAGGCCCCATTTGTTTTCAACTTTTTCTTTAGTGGCTTGCTTTACCAGCTTTTTTTCTCGGATTTTCTATCAGAAGGCCATGGTGATTTTTGTGTCTGCGTTGAGTACATCCTCGGAAATACTGAGCAGGAAGTCAGCAGTTTATGACCACCTTATTGTTGGGACCGTAACAGGTTGAGTCAAGAATGTTGTGTCTGTGCAGATGATGACAAACCCATAGCCTATTCACTGCAACTCTAGTCCCTCTTTCTCACCGAGAACTTGGTCGTGGAAAACGTATGTATTATTCAAGCCAGTCTGAAACCACATCTTGTGTTGCACACCGCCCTTATTGATCGGGTGAACACCACTGAGGGCAGATGTACCGATCCGGTTAATTAATAGGCTATTCTGTAAAGCCATAGCCAGCCTGTTTTTTATATGATGGGTCCCTTGTGCTCTGATTGAACTGAAGGGCGCGCTCTTTAAAAGAAATTAACAAAAGGGAGATACATTTCTGAATAGCAGCCCCCAGATTTAGCTTGTAGTCTATGTTCATGGTGATCACATTTTAAACAGCGTTAGGGAGGCCTGCTTTCCACAAAGGATGTATGCTTTTCATACCTATTGAGGAGAAGGTTGTTATTATGGTATGGGACCCCTTTGGAATCAGTTAATACCCCTAGCTTGATGACCTTCTGGAAAAGCCCTATTCCAAAAATCATGATCAAATAATGATTGCACTAAAAGTAATGGACCTACTCTTTAAATGCCATTGTTTTATTGTTCATTGTTTTTTTTTTCTTTATATCATTTTTCTTGTGGGTTGTAGGCCTTGTAGGTCTTGTCTTATTTTCTTGTAAATGTGTAAAGTGTATTGATCCCATGTTGCATAGTGATACTGCACTATGAACAGTAAATGAATTCATTGAAGAGGGTGAGGGTATACAGACAGACTGGCACACATGGTTTCTGAAAATAATTCCATGGAGAGGGAGAGGCTTTGAATTACCTTATATTTACCTAAATGCACATGATCGTTAATAGCCATTGATGACCTATTGGAAAAACTAAAATCCAATATACTGCCATGGTATTAAGCATTTTCAGTTAGTGTAAGGCAAGTTTAACAGACACAAACACACTTTTTGAACAAGCATAAGTGTTACCTCACTCTATAAAGTTTACTGCTACCAGGCTTGCAAGGAACCTGAGAGGGAGCTAGATATCCTCTGTTAATTGTAATTATTGGATGGATAACATCCCAGGAGTACTGCCAGGATTTGGATTGGTCCAGGTACCTGTCTGAGGAAGTTTGGTGGCCTCGCAAATAATTCCTGATGTGGCACTCAGCAGGATGTGGAGTAGCTTAAACAATACTCTATCAGATTTTGTGTTACCACCCTCGGCACAGTATATTGATTCCTTACTGATTTGGTTGTAAATCCACTGCGATTATGGTTATGGAAGTGTGGTCTGATAGTGGAAATATCTACTCACTGTTCGTGTGACACTGGCAAAGGTTGTTAAAGGCGCTCTAAGCGATGCTGGGTAACGTCAGTTACGTCACTTCTGTTGACGTTCAAACAAAACAGAAAGCTAGCTCGCTACTTCCTCCCCCTCCCTCCCGTGCAATTGAAACTCTCCTAAACGGTGAGTGATTTGCTGGAAGAGTTTATGTTTTTATGTGCAAGGTTTGCCCAAGTTGTTTTGTGGCTTTTTTTGGAGCCTGGGTGGTCCACAGAGATCGTGTTTTTTTTACAGTTTATTCAGGACACAGGCAGCTAGCAGATGGTGAGGTGATGTTTGCTGTAAGTGACAAAAAATGCTTTATCTTAAAATGTATGACATCGCTTATAGCACCTTTTAAAGGAAGAAATATTCTGGCAATAATAAGAATGTGGGGATAGGCATTGTTTGCGTGATGGGAAGGCTTTTGCTGAAAATAAAAAAGCAGTGTTTTTTTTATTCAGAAATGTTTTCACTTGGTATTTTGGTATTCGTGTTGCATGCCCAAAATATGTGATTTAAGATCTAGCTCTCTGTGTGTTTTTGTTGACGGCACAGCTCTCACACTCACACTCAGAAGCACACATGCTGTTGCACAGGACCTGACGATCAGCACACTCCTGTCATAAGCATCATTGTTGCCGTGGAAACACACTCGGGGGATTTTTTGCCACTTTCATCTCCCCATACCAACTGTTGTCATCAGTTTCCGGCCAGCTGCGCTGATTTCAGGCGGATGGCTCTGGATGTACTGCCAGTATGGATGCATTTATTTGGCTATAATAATTTTTAGACCGTCCTTGCATCTGTTTTTAACCAATGTCTGAGACAGTTTCTCTGCTTTGGTTATTAAAACCATTGTCAACATGGCATGACGGCATGGAGCAATTCACTGACTTTGACAAGAAATGGATTTCATTAGATTTGTAGCTTTCACCTATGTTTCGTTGTTGAACAGAATGTGGTAGGGGCGGTCGTAGTGCAGTGACTAAGGAGCTGGCTTAGTATGCAGCGGTCTGAAGTCGTGGGTTCGATTGCTGGCTTCAACTGTTGTGCACTTGAGCAAGGTACATAACCCTGAGTTGACTCTGCTATTAATTGACATAAGTAAGATGCTTTGAATGAAAGTGTCAGCAAATAGATGGATAAATAAAATATAGAATAAAATGGATATAGAATGTGCATGAATGAATAATAAGAGAGCATTGCTTTTCCATAGAACTTCATAAAACCTCTCGTCCATCTTTATTTCCCTCTCGGGCAAAATATGTCTATCTGAGAGGGAACGTCTCATTATTCTCATCCGCACTCTACAGAACAACCAAGGTCATAAAACTGTGCTTTGGGTCCAGAGCCAAGATCACACTGTCAGCACATTTGTGCTTTTCAGAGTCGGGGATAGCACAGGACAGGTGAATTAAGGATCCCCCTGTTGGTCTTAAGACGTGTAAAATATTGCAGACAGTACTTACAAAGATGTGAGGGCACCAGGATAACAGAAAAAAAACAAACAAAGGAAAAAGGAAAATGGCCCAGAACAAGCAGATTAGCCTGGCTAATCAATTAATTAATCATTTCTAATCACAAGGAGCCAAACAGATGTGGCAGTTCCTAATGAAAGCAGGGCAAATGCTAATCCTCGCTACTTGCCTCAACCATCAGGAATCCAATGGACGTTAATGAAAGTACCTACTTTCCCCGGCCCCTGTCCTCTGTTCTGATGACATTGCAGGAGTGTGTGTGTGTGTGTGTGTGTGTGTGTGTGTGTGCGTGCAGAAGAGAGAAAGGACCCTCTCTGCCTGGGGCTGGGCTGTCCCGGTGTGAAAGACATGATTAATTTAGTGAGTTGGTAGTCCAAAATGGTAATGAATATTTGTGTGTGTGTGTGTGTGTGTGTGTCTATCCGTATGTGTACCAGTTCAATCCCTGCTTTGTTGTCTTTTCATTGTGGACAGAAAATTATCTCATTACAGTCGTCGGCCATTTCATTAGGTAGGTGTGCCAATGACATGTGCATCTTGTTGCTGACTGAGAGCACAACATATTTCCTATGGCAATTTCACCTTGACTGGAATGATGTGTGATTGCTCATTCAAGGATTGCTATTTCACCGTGGCCAAGAAATTTGTCATGTAAACACAAGTCTGTAAACCACTCCGCAGCACTGTTGTGCTGATTGCAAATTGATTGTACCAAAAACCTCATCACGTTGGCACACTATCAAGAGATTTCTGGTCGGATCCTCCAAGGTTGCATGTCGTTTATGATGGCAAGTCATGTAATAGAGAAGCTACAACCTTTCAGAATGTCTAATGCCATCAGGAACCATAATAATTGGATGGAGAAATGATGTGTTGTTTCAACATATTTTCCATTTCCCCCCCAAACCATGCTCAAGTCTCAAGAAATGTTTTTCATGATCTACCAGAGAATACATCATCTACCATTGTATTGGGCCTAGCTTTAGAACAATAGCTTGTCATACTCCACGGCGGTTTGGCATTTCTCCAGACTTTCTATTGTTTCTTTGTTGTTTGTCAGGGTACACTGCGGGCACTGTATTTTTCTCTGGTAGTTATGCCCTCTCCTCCACATTCATTGTTGCAATGATGAATGTTCTGCGTGCAGTGACCTGTTAACTGCCCACACAAAGTGAGACCAGAGGCTATTTCACACCTTCACAGTAGCCTGCCCACGCGCAGAGCTGCTGACATCCCCGACCATCATGTCTGTAAGTGACCGAGCATTAACGCTGCCATTGCAGGCCCTCCTACATGTGTATTCTTGGCTTTTGGTACTTAGTGCGCTCCCTGTACTCAGCCTAGTGTGTGGGACAACATCGTTATGGATCATCAGTAGCTGTGGCAAGACTGGACTTGCCTTTGTGTAGAGGTTGACAACGAAGGCACAGTTTTGTGTTGTGTGAGCGTTAGCTCATGTGTTAATTCGGAGACTGAGAGATCGATGTGTGCTCTGCTCTGTGCGAAGACTTTTTTTTTTTGTGTGTGTGTTGCTGGTTTAAAAATAGCCAGAGCGAGTGCTACCCCGGAGAGCATTGCGCACACTTTAGCAAGTGGGCACATTTTTAGCGAGAAGTTCATCGGCTGCTGGGAGGCTGAGCGGGCTGTGCATCGGATGCTTGTGGGGCCGAGATGGAAGTCCAGTCGGCGCTCGGAGCTAGAGCCACTGACTAGCGTCCCTCAGCCACATCCAACTAAAGGAGTTTCAAGGCAGCGTCCACAAACACCTGAGGGGTTTTTGTGTAGTAGATTCTAAGAGAGAGGCAGAGAGAAAACATACACACGAATGGCTGGAGAAAGTGTGAGAACACACACTGTACTCTGCACACTGTATAAGCAGTGACCAGATGTCTGTGCTGTCTGGGCAGCCATGGGTGTGCGGTGGCCGTGTCTTTTGTGAGCGAGCTCTGCCCTTTCACCGTGTCTTATCTGGGCTAATGAGGGGTGTCTGTGCGCCTAATCTGCCCCTGCCAATTTAAAGCTGCTGGAGGAGAGATAAGATGCTTTTCTGCGGAGGGGAATCAAGCTCCTTGTAACCCTGTAGTCCGCAGTGTAACTCCTGAGAGGAGCAATCCCAATCTCTTCACTGGATGGGCGCCAAGATTTGGGGCATTGCAGCAGTTTAGCGAAAGATGATTTTGTTTTGTCTCCTGTTTTTGTAGTGTAATGAGTGGTATGAGCTGATCAATTCAGATTTGAATAAGCCCCTTCACAACGCTTGATAATTGATTATGCACCTCCCATCAGCTTGGCCTGCATTAGCTGGTTTTTGTGCAGTTAAGTGTGTCGGATGGGATGGGGGGGGGGGTCTCTGCCCACTTACCTTTAGCCCATCACCGGTGAGGATGGCCAATTAAAGTCACGCCATGCCACCCTACCTCTTGTTACCCTCATTATTTATTTCCTATTGCACAAACGGTTGACGGCAGGGGAAGGGAAGCGAGGCTCCTTGCTCCAAGGTCAAAATGGAAGCTGTTATTTAATATGCTGCTACGGGACACGGGACGGCGCTTGCTCGCTGGGGATTTTGTGTCGAACGCTGGCGTGCCTTCCGAGGCGATGTTTGGGTTGAGTGATGGGTGGGATGTGTGATAAGTTGGAGAGGGATAAGAAGGAAAAAATGAAAATGAAAAAAGGGGGCTAGGAGAGAGAGAGAGAGAGAGAGAGAGAGAGAGAGAGAACGAACGAGAACTCAAAAGGCATTTCTTATATGAGGACATTCAAGGGGGTATTAAATTTGATTGGTCAAGATTATTGGCAGGGCAAATGAAGGACACTGGTCTTAATTCCTTACTAGTAGCCTTGCTGGCAGTCTCGGGGATCCTCACAAGGTCTGAACAGACAAAGCCTCATCGGAATGAAAAAGAATTTTAATAGATTGGGAAGAAATTCCAGTTTCCAAATTCCAATTATAGAAATACTGTACGTATTGTCGGTAAAGCAGTGACTAAAAGGTTCTGCATTTCACAACTGTAGGCCTACATCTTGTCTTAGAAATATCATTGTAATAGTAAACATTGTCTACTATATGGGTATATCCGTGTATATTCTTTGCACAGTTTATTCCGAGTTTACTTGGTGTTGCTACTAGATCTAACACACATGAAGCAATGTATTACAAATGGAAAGAACAAAACCCATAATCACCAAATATAACAGGCTATGGACAATCTGATTCCACTAGACTTTTTTCACCCTAAGAATTAGAAGGTGGAATTTGGATAAGGAATTCTTTGAGATAGAGGGCTCCCCGTTGTGAGTTGTCATTTGCTCTCATTCTTCTTTATCCTTGCTTTAACACATTCATCCGACTCCTTTTCCATGCGCTTAAAGGCCCTATGGCAAGTTCATCTGGTGCCCAGTAGGCCTGCTCTGTGGGAACAGAGATTAGGTCATTGTGTGGAGTAATTGAGGCCTTTGGAGTGCTTTGGGAGGATTGTTGTTGGGCCTGGCCGCACCGATGCACATTGAGTTTGGCTAACTTTGCTCTGATGCTTCGCCTCAACAAAAGCAAACCAAGTGCCATGGTCTGTTGTCAAATGTGAACTGAACACGGGCCTATTCAGTCAAAAGTGTTGCTGCCCATAAAGTTAATGGGAGGTTTCAGACAGAAAAAAAGAGATTTGAAAGACAACGGATTTCTTCAAAAGTGATTCAAACTGGAGAGAACTGACCAAGAAAAGGGAGACATGAGCAACAGTGACTGGATTAGAAGCGTGTACAGAGTGTACAAGGTACAAGGCACCAAAAAGATGCAGTTTTTAACAGATGTGTGTCTGAAGAAATGGAGTGCGAAGTGTGTGTGTGTGTGTGTGCAGGTGCAGGCATGAGGTTAGATAACAGAGAGACAGAAATAGAGGCGCCTAGCTGTGACACCCTGCTATGTCCTCTTCAGCACTCTCTCTGCAACAGCTGTGCAAAGATAGCCCTCTGGGTCCGAGTGAAATGTTTTGGAGATTTTGATACAAGTTTTCTAGTGTCTGATGCTGTTCAGCCACCCTCACCTCTCTCTCTCTCTCTCTCTCTCTCTCTCTCTCTCTCTCTCTCTCGCTCTCTCTCCGCGCAGCCTGTGCTGTTCTAGCACCAGCTCTGAGTCAGTCACATCGACATCCAGACACACACAGACACACACATGCAAACAGCCCAGGGCTCACAGGCCTCCTTCTCAAGCCCATCCTGCTCAAACCAGTGTGACTCAAGGAGTCATGGAGGATATGTGCATGTGTAAAACTACTCAACACACACGCACACACGCACACACGCACACACACACACACACACACACACACACACACACACGCACACATTCAGCTCTTCTTCGTTTCCACTGAGCGGGTGATGTCGACATAGCACATGCACACACACACACACACACTCCACCACCTCCTCTTCCATCCTTCCTCCATCCAGCACCCACTGCCTTTGTACTTGGCAGGAGTCATTTGAAATTCATGTTGCCCTACTTTTTCAGTGACTCTTGCCTTACGGCAGACATTAAAAGTGTGTTGTCTCTTGTGGTTGTCAGATGGTAGGAAGAGATGCAATGTGATTATTCCTTAAACACACATGCTGCAAGTTTTCTGCCCCCCCCCCGTCCCCCCCCCCCACCCCCAAACCTTCACCTCCCCTCTCCCAAATATTCTGTGTTTATCAAAGACTCAGCTATTTGAATACCTTGTCATCGTTTGATGCTTACTTTTCTCCATAGATGCTGACGTACGGCATATGAACGTAGCAGGAGAATGCAAAGAAAGCACAAAGACAGAAATCATGACAACACGGGCTTCTCAGAGTCACCTTCCAAACTTGAGTTATTTTGATCAGACGTGTTTGTTTTGGACGAACAGGACAGTAAAAAGTGATATGCTGCTGGTTTTTGGATGCCCGTGTGGATGAGGGTAGAAATGACAATGGGACCTCGTATCCTATAGCACTGCCACTTAACTGCAATACGCTTTTCCTGTTATGTTGAACTGTGGGAAGTGGAGTTCCAGAGGCTGGAACATCAAAAGCCCTCTTCATGAGTGCCCCTTTGGTGCGATGCCGCGCAAGTCGAGTCAGCTACTGGCCGGCGCACATGTAGCCGAGAACATTCTAGAAAGCGAGCCTACTAAGTGCCTCGATGAGAGCCAACCCTCTGCAGAAGACGAGGGCATAAACAGCTCAAGCGGGTTTACTCTGCTGCAATAGCAGCAGCAGCAGCAGCAACAACAATAGCAGCAGCAGCAATAGCAATAGCAGCAGCTACAGCGGCACCAAAACAACAACAATGCCATTCCAACTGGGGAGGGGGAGAGTAAGCAGGTCGTGGGTTGGAAGGGGGAGATAAGCTGGAAAGCTACTGGCGGAGACAAGAGGATTTGAGTAGGCTTTGTTGGAGCGGAATGCTGATCTTTGACTCACTGTCACAACACACCAGCGTGAAAAAAATCAATGCATTTCATATTTTCCTCCCGAATGCTTGTACAAGCGATTACCACCCCCCCCCCCCCCCCCCCCATTACACTTTATTTCATTCCAAGCACATGAGTAGATTATAGAAATGGAGAATTGAGAAGGGGAAAGGAAGGGGTTCTGGACGAAGCATTTCAGAGAAAAACGAAGACACAGGCAAAGCATCAAGTGAGAAAACACACACAGGCCTGAGATGGAGGTGATGGTGAGGAAGACCTTGAGTGAGATGAATGGAAGGATCCTCCATGATCCTCAAATTCAACTCATGTGGAGATAAAGGCAGACACCGACTAATGGGTTGCCATTGCATTGTCAAGAGTATGTCGCTGTTGTGAAGCAAGGTTGGCAGTAGGAATAGAGGGGGGATGGTGTTTGCCTCAGTCGGGCCAATTGTAGATGGAGAAAGCGGCCTATGGTCTTAAAGGCACACTATGCAGGCTTTTTAGCTTAATATGCAAGTTTTTTAGCTTAATTTACCTTCATTTAACAGCTTCAGAGTAATTGGAATGGTTATATAACTTTTTTTGGGTTGAATAGTGGCCGTGTCTCTTCCTCCTAGCACCTGTGAGCAGGAAAAACCACATTTGCAACTGTGGGCCGGCGGGCCGACAGCCTCAGTGTCAGGAAGTATAACGAGTGTAACGAATTGCTTTACTGCATTCAAATACACATACACGCCAGGCACCGGCTAGAAAAAGGTAGCGATGGAGTTTCTCAGACATTCGTCATGACAGAGCCAGCGAAAAAGAAGCAAAAACCGAGAAAACAGTAAGGAAATTGCCAATACTGCATAGTTTACCTTTAACACTGGCTTAATGTATTTAGTGCACTCATTATTAGAAAAATGACATTGCACGCTTTTGTCTTATGCTGGACCATTATTTGAATGTCAAATGACAACAGCTTGCCATAGTTAGCTGTTAGCGATATTGTAACAAATGCCGCTGTGCGTCTGTGTACTACACTGGCTTGTCTGCACACACACACACACACACACACACACACACACAGTGTGCCAGTCTCAATGGGTCTCAGGCAATGCACCCACTCAACTGGTCGTCTCGTGTTTCCTGCCCATTCTGGCAATCACTCTTTCCCCTATTCAGCTGCGCTGGCCTCATGTCGGTGGTTGCTGTGTTCCACAAGCTGCCCGAGGTGCATTTAAGCAGCATTAGAGGTGAGGGCATGAGGAAAAAGGCATCCGGTGAAACACAGCACACATTTCTCTCTCTCTCTCTCTCGCTCTCTCTCTCTCTCTCGCTCTCACTCTCTCTCTCTCACTTCATGGCCAGACCCCAGGGCTTCCTGGGCCTCCTCCTCCGCAGCCTCTGGTTAATTCATAAGTGAAGAGGTGCTGCTTTGGGATACCGTTAAGGCAAAGTGGAGGCAGGCAGGCAGGCAGCCTCTTGGTTGCATTCACATTTGCAGTCAACATTCTGGACACTTTTTGCCTCAGGCTGTCCCCTCCTCCTGGTTCTTGTCAAATAGGCATGCGCTGAGGAAAAAACAAAATGACCCCCACACCCTTTTCCTCCCATGAAGAACATCCTCACTCTTGTCCAGGCAGCCAGCCTGAGATTTCCTCTGGCAGCCTCGGCTTTGGCTGATGGGGAGGTTCTGTTGATGGAGAGACAACAGGGTGGAGGGGTGTGTTTTTGTCGGTGTGCTTTTTAGTGGATAAATATGTTTCCCTGCAGTAGTCATGATACCCCCCCCCCCCCCACACACACACACTATACATTTTTGAGTGTTGAGATCTTCATCATCCCCCCATGTGTGTAAAATTGAATTTCTCATAAAAGTGATTTGTCGGAGCACAGCTCCTGAACAACCTGTGCCTCAGAATTCTATTTACACGATTAGCCATATCACTAAAAGGACAGATGGATGGATGTTGTTCTCCCTTTGTGCCGACTCCTTGCGCCTCCATTTGAAAATCAAACATCACGGGTACCCCTGCGCTTTTTGTGTGGAAGTGCTTTTCTTCAGCTGTATCTTAACCATTTGACTTTTCCACAACATATACAATGCTGTCACATATTACTACGCCAGAAAAAAAAAAAAATGGTTTTCTAGATTGTGGACAGCTTTATGGAAATGGCTTAGATAGAAACCACATTTGAGCAATGGACAATGAGCTTATTTTATTGCAGGCCATTAAGTATGAAAGCAAATATGGACACGCCCCTTTAAATAGCTACTAGAGACAGATTCTATATGTGGCTGTAGGATTTTAGGTACACAATCATATTCTTGTGTGCATGCAGGTAGTCATAATTGAACTGGTTTGTAGTCATTGTCCTCATTGTTGGTCAAATGCCCCCCTGCTCCAGTTGTGATTTTTTTAATGGAAATGTTCCACATTGGACCAGCAGGCCCAACACTGTCATCATGGTGGTTTTGCCTGTTTTTTTGTTTTTTTTCTTTCATCGTGGGCCAGTATTTTGCTAGTCGTTTCTGATTATCCTCCTCTTTCTCCTTCTGTATGGTAATTGACAGGATTTGGCTGTATGTAAGGATGCTGCAGTAAGTAAGAGGGGGGATGTGCGTTTCTTCCACCGGCCCACTCACTCTCCTCTCTCTCTCTCTCTCTCTCTCTCTCTCTCTCTCTATCTCTCTCTCTATCTCTCTCTCTCTCTATCTCTCTCTCTCTCTCTCTCTCTGCCGCCCACTCTTACCAGCCCTCGTTTGGCCCGAGCTGATGCAGTCTATGGCTCGAATGCTAATGGACTGGCTAATGTCCCAGCGCAATGTTGAGGCGTGCCTGAGTGTTGTGCTCGCGCTGAAAGGAGGGTTTTCAGATGGAGGGGGGAAATTATTGGTTTAAAGAGCTTCGAGGAGCTGATCAGAGTGGAAGCACACCATCTCTCTCTGTAGGGTTAGGACTCTTTTGCTAAAATAGGAAAAATAATGAATTGTCTGAGTAATCAGAGACATTGGAACTTGATTTTGACTGATTTGAAATTTTCATATATTACTTGTACCTTTCAGGTCCCTGAAAGCCCAAGCATTTGAACTAAAAAAAACATCTATAATTGTGTGCAAACAGATATTTTTAACCTTCCACAAGCAGATGGCACAGTAATTTGAACAGACAGATGGCAAGAATACCTCATAGCGGTATACAAATGTATACCTAAATTGATACCTCTAATGGTATACTAATGTAGGGTTCCAAATCTTAAAGAAAATCCTAGTGTATAAAAATTGACAAATTACATATTTTCAGGATAGAAAGAACTGCATCCAGCAGGGAAGCACTGCCAAGGTCCTCTGCCAAGTGCCAGGAATGGGTTGCCACACCTCAGATGTGTCGCTGAAATTATTTCCTCCATTGAAAGCAAAACCAAATGAATCATCTGCAGTATTTGTAATTAAACAGATGTAGAACCTTGTTCTTGCACTCCAGTATCCAGGACAAAACTGTAACCACTATGTTATGGCAATATACAAATCTATCCTATCGCAATGCATTATCGCTCCTAGTCATTTTTAGTTGGTTTAAAATAGCATTGGGTGATGTACTGCTACCTTTGGTCGCTTTTTCTCCCTGTTACATTGTAACAACAGGCCGGTAAAAGGCAGGACCATCCAGGTTAATGGACAGCATGAGGAGCCAGCCTCTCGGAAAACAGAATTCTTGTGTTGCCTAGCAACAGCACAGGGCCATGATAGGATGGCAACTGGCCCATGCAGCTTACAGTGATGTGAAATGCATTATGGGCCATGTTTGTCCAGAGGGGCCTCCACGGTACATTCTGTATTAGTTAGGGAACACAAAATGATGATAGTTGGTGATTGTTGTGTTGAAGACATCATTGTTGTGAAACAAACAAAAGAAGGGAAATAAATGAAAATGTTTTGCGTTTTATAAGGATGTATGCAATAAAATGATACCATGTTTTGCATTAGGGCGTATAGGGCAATGCCTGTTTGACGTTGTTTGTGTTGTGTATTTAGAGTCTTGGATGCATCATTTGTCTCAAGTCAGCATAAAGTCTGTTGTATTTCCCAAAGGGTTTCTGGAGACTGATCTAATGTATTTGTATGTGCAAACATGCAATGTTACATCACAGAGTGCTGCTGCAGTATGACTTACACAGCAAGCATTCATCAGTAGAGCATCAAAACTCCCCACAACATGCGCACCACACACAGGTCATTGACAGGTTTACACCCACGTAAGTCAGAGCAGCTATGTAAAGTCAGGACTGGGTCATTTGCACATACGCTAGCTTGCCTTGCACTGCAGCTCTCAGCTATGGTGCATTTATACCAAGTGATTGTAACATTTCTTTGTGCTGGTTTTGTTTTCTATTGTCATGTATTTGCATCATCTGTTTGTAAACCCCACACACTGTTGCAGACAGATTTGTTTCCTAAACAACACTTATTCAAACAACATGTTTTTTGTCGTTTTTCAGGATTCGGAGAACACACACCTGAGACAAATGCACAGTGTCTGCGCTAATGTAGCATTTAACACATTATTTGTAATTCAAGACACCCTGACCAAAACAAATACCTTTAGAGGATGATTCACATGAAAGTTACATGCAACTGTAGTTCACAGTCTTAGGCAGCGGTTTGCAATTCATTTGTTTATTTATGTGCTTAAGTTTAGACAGTAGTGGTTGCTAATTGATTCCATGTCGAATGACCTTTGTGCAACCTATCTCTCCTCATTAGAGACAGTTAATAAGTCTCCAGAGGCAAATGTGTATTGCCTTTTTGATTTTGGATCAATCGGAGAGTTCTCTGTCTCCCAGAGCTTGCATGAAAAGTCTGTTTGTTGTTGTCCTCCTCTTCACACGCTCTCATTTTTTTTAAGTGCTCAAGGGCCTCAAGTTTGACTCCAGGCAAGGTGATATGTGGCCACTAATGGTTATTACGAATACGAAGGCAGCCAGTGTTGCCAAAGCGCTTTATCCAGAGCACAGTCCTGGGGAAAGAACCTGTGGGGTGTGGACGCACAGACCATTTTCATTTTTTTTTTATGGTGAGGCTGGGGCATATTAAAAAGTCAAAACAAATGTCATCAGCAAACTTAACACGCCGCCTGCGCACTATGAAGCCTATCAAACATTTGGGAATACAAGTGTAAACAAAATAGGTATGGTGTAGTCTCAACAAATCCTTACCAAGGGAAACCGAAGAACCTGTCTGTAATAATAAATCAATAAAGGTCTCAGGAGCATCGGAACAGATCTGGCCCAAATACGTGCTCACTTATAGGAACGAGCAAGAAGTGGACCTGTTCTAGGTGGCTAGTTTGAACAGAGATGATGGAGAGCTGGTGCAGAGGGGGTGTACAGGATGAGGAAGGAGGATAGGTGTGTGTGGGAGGGGGGGATGGAGGTGTCCACTGTTTCAGCCATGACTACAAATAGTGCCGTCTCAGGCCTGTCTTGTGATGATGGATTGCCGGGGCTTTACTGGAAGCAGCTCCAGGTTTTGTTGCACATTTGATTGGTTATATTTCTCTCTCCTCTGCAACAGAAGAGGTTATTGTTCTTGAGACTGCATATTTATTTGGAAACCTTATTTTGCCTTGGCTAGTAGCACTGAGCTTATACTATTGTCTTAAGCTGCTAATGAAGTGGCAAATCCTAAGAATACTCCTCTGTGAACAGCTTGGAAAACCACACACATACTGTATTATTATGACATATTCTGTAAACAAATCAGCACTCCTGAAATAATAGTCGTTGTAGAAGTATGTTGTTGATTTTACACTTCACATCTGTTCTGCACACTCCATGGTTTCTCCAAACTCAAAGCACAAGATCTAAACCCCTCCTGTCTTCTGCTGACAGTCCAACTCGGATCACGATCCGTGCCTCTTCTGCCACTGGAGGGGTCGTAACGTAGATCACTATAGAACTACGACTGACCTGCTCCACTTGAACACAGCGCGTGTACTGTTTGCAATATCTCCTTGACAGTGTCTTATGTCACAATGCCCCTTGCTCCTTCACAGCTAACAAACAATAAATAAAAAAGTGATGCTGCTTTTTCTCTTCAGCACCAAATCATACACCTATCCTAGTATCCATCTAAACAACATGGAGGTCTACTGTGAATATCTATGTCTGGCCATGTAGTCATTTTTGTTTCCATATTTACATATATGAATGAAGTATTGGGAATTGTGACTTAAGTATAGATTTCTCAAATGCTTTCACATATCACATGTCTTATTGCCCTTGGGTCTGACCGGTCTGTTGGTCACCAGCACAAGTTATCTGAACAATGTCATTAAAACCTGCCATTAGAAAAAGAAAGCATTTTCAAAAAGTCAAATATTTTGGCATCCAGCTATTGTTCTAATATTAGCAAGCTAGGTTGCCAAACTTAATCAAGTTAGCTGGTATTAGTGTTGAAATTACATTAACTCTATCAGTGGATTTGGCAGCTACACTAGGCTCTACAATAGACGTGGTGTATTGAGTGGAAGCCCTTAAAGTGGATCAGACTTTGTCTGAGTTCAGCGATGGGTCAGTCATCTGACACATGGATTACGGCACGGTCTGTTTGTCTAAAGTTGATCAACCACTTTCACCGTGTACACAGACAGCTGATGGTTGCACCCTCTCACACAATAACACAATTTCATAACCTTTTTGAAAAAGTCCTGACTGAATATAAATGCAATACTTTATGCACACAACTGGTTTTATGACAAATTTTGAAATATCGAATGGCAAAACGTTAGTTTGTGGTCATTCAGAATGAAACAATGAATATAATAACATGTCATGCATTATCAGATCATTTGATACGGAGATGAAAATGTTTAAAATCAATGTGAATATGTTCAGACGTTGCTCAGCAGATGCACAGTAACAGCTGTAAAAGAGACAAACCTATGAAAGTTTCCTCTTGTCTTTGCCAAGTTGCTGTCATATCTACTGTAGCCGTAAGTGGACTTGTTCTGCAGTCCCCCCGCCTGGTTTACGACGCTTGCTGGGCCCACTGAGGCATGTTTATGCCCTGCTGGGAGCTGGTTTACATTTCCTGCTGGGTTTATTTCAAATATATAGCTCAGCAGATCTCTTCTGTCATTTGGAAATGGCACACTTAGCTGTAGATGAAAGTCATGTTTCCGTGGATGTATGAGAAAAGACATGTTTCCGTGGATGTATGAGAAATTAGCAGTGGGCCAATGATTGGACAATTTGATGATTGGATCGCTCACTGAAAAGACAGAAGTGGAAACCAATGCCAGTTTCATGTACATTTTTGTGATTTATTGTAGCGTTTTATTTTCATAAAAGCAAGCCTCGACACAACTGGAATGAGATGTTCAAAAAGGATTTCTGTTACAGTTATGTCTAGAATCACTCCCCTCTTTTTAAGATTTACTATCAATCACTTGATAGTAAAAAAATCACTTTTTAGCGTTTTCTCCTTCATAAAATGAGCTGCACGGCTGAATATAAAGTGCACTTTTACTCTGGATTTGCGTCTCGCTGAAGGCTAATGGTCGATGAAAGTAGAGGAGACCGAGTTGGAGCTTGCCGTTTTGCCAGACAACAGCTTCCCCCTGTGCAGGTGTGGTGTGGCGTGGCGTGATGTGAGGACATGAGACGACTGACATGCCGCAGGTCCGATCACAGCCAAGCTTTCGCATTGCAATTGTGGCATTGTATGCTCTCTTTTCTTTGCTTTCATGCAATCGCAGCATTGCTCTCTCTCTCTCCCTCTCCCTCTCTCTCTCTCTCTCTCTCTCTCTCTCTCTCTCTCTCTCTCTCTCTCTCTCCTCTCTCTCTCTCTCTCTCTCTCTCTCTCTCTCACACACACACAAAACATTTTTTGTGTCTTATATGAAGATATATATATATATATATATATATATATATATATATATATATATATATATATATATATATATATATATATATATATATAATTTTATTTTTATTTATTTATTTATTTTTTTTTTTGCAGACATGGAAATCCTGTGCTTCCTTCCTTCTCTGTTGCACACCCTTCTCCTTTGCCTCTCTTGCAGTGAGTGAAGCAGCACTGTCAATAAATGATGCATGAGCGGTTGGTTGTAGGGGGAGAGGGGGCGGGGGAGGGAGCCCAGTGAAGGCTGCAGTATAAAGATAGCCCAATACACACGGCCAGGATTCCGAGTAAATGGCAACCCTCAGCCTGTCTCTGATAGGCCTCGACTGCCACCCAGTATGAACTAGGAGCAGGCCAGCTTCTGGGGTTCAACATCTTTTAATTGGTTTACTACCAATTTGGACCACCTCAAAAGTGTCTGACAGGCCTGAGACTCTGAAGTGTTGATGTAGCCTTTGTTCTGTCTGTATTCTGATAACCACAGACTATAGCTTTGACTATTTACCTGATTCAAAGAAAGGTTATATAACTTAATAAATGAATCTATATGAAATGTTTGGAATAGACCATATTGTTTCAGCATGTTGTTTGTAGTGTGTAGTCCATTCGGATCATGGACTGATTTCAAGTTTAGTGTTTTGTGATATTAGCTGCTCTTTCACATAGACAGTGGCAAGACATTGCCAAGATGTTTTATTAACATACTCATATTCCTTGTGTGTGTGTGTGTGATTTTATAAGGGTGTGTCTGTCTGTCTCACAATGAGACAGCGAATTATTAAAAACGGGGCTAAAGTGTGCACTTTGCTGCTGGTGGTTTTTTAAGGTAAGAGAATTTATGAGTATGCTTTCACGTTTCATATCCTGGCAATGTAGAATTCAGTGTTAGGTGGATGTTTCAGTGGTAATCCTTATTTGAGGATTCTTTCACAGAATTACTTATCTTTGGAGATTGCGTCCATTTAATACAGTCAATTAGCATGTATTGTTATATCATTAAGCATTTTAGTTGAAAAATAACCTGTCACAGCCAATTAGAAAATTGCTATTTTTCACAAAGCCTGTATTTTTAATGGTGTATAGTTAATTATTAATAATATCTTGATTTATTAAACTTTAATGAGCATTCTCGTAAGAAGAACTATTGCATTATAAATATATGCATTATAATATATGCATACTATATGCAATATAATGCATTATAATATATAATGTACTGTATGTTCTCCTTATACCATATAGATGTATTCTTTTCAGTATCACCTCACATTGCTTATTGACAATTTAAGCTGCCATTCCTTCACACACACACACACACACACACACACACACACACACACACACACACAGATATGTGTGTGTGCACGTGGCGTAGGGTGTGTCTCATGAGGTCAGCAGTAGGCATGCGTTAACAGAAGTGGCACACCAACTGTCTAGACTGCTGCAGAGCCTGCATCCTCACAGTGGGCTGATGCTGAGAGTGCTTTATTTGGGTTCTCCTTCATTTCTTTTGTGTCTGAGCTGCTTGCACTGAGAGCTCTTCATCTCTTTCCCCCTCTCTCTCTCTCTCTCTCTCTCTCTCTCTCTCTCTCTCTCTCTCCTGTCCTCCCTGTCTGACAAAGAATTATATCGTGAAGTGTAGGCGAGTGGGAGAGACAATGCACTTACACTAAATGGGAATCATTGTTTAGAAAAAGCAGATGTCTTGTGATCACAATGGCTTTATGTGCTGAGATGACAATGGGAGGTTGTGGAATATCTCGCTTTGCAAAAATGCCTCACCATGGTGGTATGCAAAGGAAAAACTCCAGGTTTACTTTTTTATATATTGTAGCATTGGTACAAGCAGTAAGATGGTTAGATAAAAAAATAAAACAAAATATTTGAAAGACACAAAGATGGAAATATAGAAACATACAGAAGAGAGAATGCATTACCATCTCTTACAATAGCTTAAATGTACGTCAGTTGTAACAAAAGAACCATGCCCTACAAAATACTTGATTAGTTGTTCACTACAAAAATACAGTACCCTCCAGAATTATTGTTAACTAAAAACAGGTATAAAAAATAATCTTTTGAAGATTCATTGTACTCTTACAATGAAAACAATGAGGAAAAATCCACCCTTGAATGGAAGAAAAATACATAGAGAAATAAATATGTTTAATGAAAACACGTTGCTCACAATTATTGGCACCCCTAGAAAAATGTTATATACAGAACCTAACAGAAGCATTTCTTATTTAAGTTAATCAGAGTGTCTGTGAACTTTCAGAAGTAGTTCATGACTTTCTTTTTCACTAAGGTATGAAAATAAAGTGACACAGAGACTAATGGTGCTTTTGGGTTGTCTCGTAAATCCGCCGCCCGAGTTGGAAAGTGTAAATTACCCAGCTTTCTTGCGGCAATTTGGGCAGGCACGCCCACTTTACCTCGGAGTACTTGAGGGTACCCCGAGGTGGACGTACGACCTTACAACAAACATGGCTGCGCCCATAGTTGAGATGAGATGACATGTATTTGTTTGCATATGTACTGTGTTGGTCATGTTAATGTTGATGTAATGCTTTTACACACTAGATTACATTGCTGCTTCAATCCGGTCACCAATTCATGCATTGCACGGTCTTGCTGTGCCTGCAATACAATGTAACAATTTGTTTTCCAGCCGTTTAGCTAGAGGCTACAGGTAGCACAAAACAATAACAATGACTAGCCTCCTGCTAATGCCCCTCGTGGCTCGAGAGAAAGGCGTTCCTAAAGCCACTCATTCCTACATGTTGTACGGGTGGGCGTACGATGATTTACGAGACAACCCGAAAGCACCATATATCCTCTAGTCATTTTTCAACATCAGAAAGACAAGAGAATACACTAAATTTAAATAAAAAAGAAAGTGTGTTGACATGTTGTAAATCAGGGAATGTCTATACAAACTAGGTACTTTGTTGAAAATGCCTATATTTACAGTTAAACAACGATTAAATGGTTCTAATCAACTGGAAATGTGACAAACTTGCTTGGACAAAGACCCAAGGTTATCTTGCCTCCACGTACAGTATGGAGGATGGTAATATAGGCAAAAATATCCATAAGAACCACTGTTGGAGAGTTACAGACAAAGGTGTCATCTTGGGGTTACCAAGTCCCCCAAAAAATCTTCAAAAGTGACTTATTGCTAATAGCTTATTTAGAGGGCATGCTAGGTAACAGCCTGTCCAGTCATTTAATTACCAATGTAAACGGCAGGAGTTACTGAATGATACAGTGGCTTTGTCTGGAAGTGTGGTCTATTGTCGGATGAAATGAAAATTGCGCTCTTTGGCTAGAAACATGTTAGGTGTGTTTGGCATATTTAGAAGAATGACTATACTGAAAAGAACCCCATACCTAATGAGAATTATGGTGGAGGCGCTGTGCTATTGTGGGGCTGTTTTTTTTTTTTTCTCAAAGGCCCTGGGAATCTATTTAAGGTGCATGGTATCCTGAACAACAAGAAGAACCTGAACATTTTCAAAGCAAATCTGTCTATCTCTGACAAGACACTAAAAGTTGGTCATGATTGGATCATTCATCAAGTCAATGAACCAAAACAATCGTCCAGATCAAAACAAATATGGTTTACTGAACACAAAATCAAGCTTCTGCCATTGCCATCTCAGTCCCCTGATCTGAACTCCATAGAAAAATAGTGGGGTGAGTCAAAGAGGAGAATGCACAAGTGTGCACCTAGGAATCTGGACGATCTGGGGAGGTTTTGTTAATACGAACAGTCTTAAATCTCTTGCTTTGTATTCTCCAACTTTATGGGGTGTCATAGGTGAATATTACAAGCTGTTTTATTGGCAATAGGAGGCTTAAGAAGGTATTATAAGCAGGGGTGCCATTAATTGTGAGCAATGTGTTTTTGTTAAAAATATTTATTTCTTTATGAGATTTTCCTTTTTCTCAAAATAAATTTGCTTCCCTTCAAGGTTGGATTTTTCATTGTAAGATTACAATAAATCACCAAGAGATTATTTTTTTATACCCATTTACTTTATCTTTAGCAGAGGTGCCAATAATTCTGGAGGGTACTGTATTTGTGATAAGACTAAAGATTAGTTTTAGATAGATAGATAGATAGATAGATAGATACTTTATAACATAAATGAGGCTTTACAGTGCTCCGGTTGTCTGGTGTACTTCATTGAGCTGGTTCTAAACCCACATGGTTCATCAGTGGATGACATTTCAGATCTACTTGTCCATAGGCTTAGCCAAGTGGAGTTTAATGCTCAGTAGGAAATAAAACATCAAGATGCCTATTCTGACTTGATCTTACACTCCTACGCTTGCTGTTAACAATATAGAGCACAGATGGAGTTTTCTATAAGTAGAGCAGGTGGACAGACAGACCTGATTGACTACATTATCTGAATAAGCCTGTTGCCCCCTCAATTCCTCTAAATTAGTCATACCTGTGTGTGGTCTTGATTATTTAGCCTAGAGCTTGAGAATGACAGACCAATGGGGCATGATACTTTCTGTGCACACCACACTCCTGTATAATTCTCCAGAATGCTTTGTCTAATCTGAGAGAGATGTGTTTTTTATTCCTTGGAATACTGCTGTATTCTGTATTCCTGTTCTGTTTATGAATGGGATACCTGTATGCTTGAATGAACACCGCTTGCACCCATGTCATGATCTGTGTATGGGAGAGATTGTGTGTGTGTGTGTGTGTGTGTGTGTGTGTGTGTGTGAGAGAGAGGGGTTGCTGAGCATGAAGTTGGAGGAAACACCACCAGTTGTTGATCTGGTCTTGTGTACAGTTGAAAGGATTTGGGATACTGGGAAGAAATCTCCCTGAGGAATACTAATGCACTTATTAAGTTTCATATAACTGTGTGTGTGTGTTTGTGTGTGTGTGTGTGTGTGACATACATATGACATTATTGCTATTATTATAGGAGATGCTGATGCTGTCAACACTATGTGTGTGTGTGTGTGTGTGTGTGTGTGTGTGTGTGTGTGTGTGTGTGTGTGTGTATGTCTAGCTCTTTCTTTTGAAACTTTTGTGTGGCATGAAGCTAGCAGGAGAATCAAGGACCCCTTTTTTCAAAGGTGCCCGTTGCCTCCTGAACAGACTGGTCTGGTAGCAGTGAGGCCAGTATAATGAACCTGTGCAGTCAGAGTCCTTTAAAATGTGCTTGCATCAACCTAAACAAAACTATGGCTGTGCTACAAGTCACTTGCCATAAACATTGGTCCTTGATCCTTTCCGTATAAACCATGTGCTCAAATAAGTTAGCCTAGCCTAGCGACTAGGTAATAGGCCCCCTGGATTGGGTATTTCCCTGAGTGCAATACAAACTAGAAAAGCTTTGTCATGTGTTTTTTTCCCCCTCTCTCTTGTTGAGGGTCAATAAGAGAGACTATGGGGGTCTTTGTTTACTGCGAAAGCATGTGAATGAGCTTACTGTAAAATCCTGATGTAAGCTGTTTGATCCAATCAGGCGGAATTCGGTTCAAGTGGCCAATGAGCTGCCCTTTCACTTGTTTGGGGGATTGTGTTTGCTTGACATTCCCCGTTCACGGCTCCAGACTCCTGGGGAGTTTTTGGGGACTAGTGTGGGAAGCCAGCAGGTTTTAGGCAGCCTGGTGATCACAGCCTTCTGGGTCGCACAGTGCCCTCCTAGCTCGCACCTCCTGTCACACACACACACACACACACACACACACACACACACACACACACACACACACACACACACACACACACACACACACACACAGATGGCTCCCAGTGATGATGAATGTGTCCAGAGGTCTCCACCCTGCCCCATATGTGCCTAGTGATGGGATCAGACTTGAGTAGGCGTGTATGTGTGTCTTTGTGTGTGTGCTTCTGTGACTGTGTGTCTTTGTGCGTGTGTCTGTAACTGTGTGCGTTTATGTGAGAGAGAGTGTGTGTGTATATGTAATGTTTTTCTACCATGCAAGTTGTATCATCATGGCTCCCCGACTTAGAAAGTCACAGAAAAGGTGAGAATATGAGCAGCCAGGAGGCATCTGGAATCTGGCAGATGCTTAAGTTAATTAAGTGTCATCATTCCCATATGGTAATGCCTCTAATATCTGCACCTTTCTACACCCGTCAGTCTGATTGTGGTGGCTGATTTCAGTGCCTGTTTTACTCATAGAAATGTGGTCATTTGACTAATGAAACAATTACAGGGAGATTGTACAGTTATTATTGCAGCCTTATACACTTGAGACAATCTTACTGTCTTACGACTTATATACCTATATGATGACAAGAGGGAGAGAGTGATTGGGCAATGGAAAGAGAGAGAGAAAGAAAGAAAGAAAGAAAAAGAAAAAGAAAGAAAGAAAGCCAAACCAGATGTGCATATGATTAGATGGCTCAGGGCTGAGCTACACCAGGCACGTAACTGAAGCGTTCCGTTCCCGTTGTGTCTGCTGCAACAATTAGCTTCCATTATAATCAATGGAAGTAGCTACACCAGACGTGACAGTCGGGCGTACGTTCGAAAAAAATAGACCATTCATCTAAAATGGATTTTACGCGTCGCGAACGGAACGCTTAAGTTACGCGCCTGGTGTAGCTCATACCTTAATGATAAGAGATGGCCTAATGATAAAGTCTAATGGTTGCTACAGCTCTAGCTAAACACATGTCTCTCTCTTCGTCTGCCCACACTTATTCTGTTTATACTCACACAGCACACGCGGAACACCTGCCCCATTCATGAGTCCTCATGAGTCCTCTCCGCTAGCGGTCACCATCCTCCTATTGTGCCCACGTCAGTGTTACACAGATCGGGGTGATCTTGACCAGACCTCTGGCTCGCTCTTGGAGACTTTGACCTGTGTTACGAGTGCTCTGGGGTCTCTGGGGGCCAGTGGGGCCGAGCAGTGTGCTGTGTGTGAGAGGAGCGGAGCACCCCAGAGTGAAGGCCCCTGCTCTCTCTCTCTCTCTCTCTCTCTCTCTCTCTCTCTCTCTCTCTCTCTCTCTCTCTCTCTCTCTCTCTCTCTCTCTCTCTCTCTCTCTCTCTCTCTCTCTCTCTCTCTCTCTCTCTCTCTCTCTATCTATCTCTCTGTCCTGCAGGGTCGTGGGGCTGTCCCTGCGGCAGCATGGAGGGGTGATGGATGTCCCTGCGCTAGAGGCTCTCCACTTGCTTCACCCATGGGTCTGTTGGCACTGGAGCCCGTGTGGGGCTTAAAGACTGCGACTTTGGATGTGGGTTTTGTTTGTGGTGGTGGTTATTAGAGGGTGAGTGTTCAAATGCGATGGTAGCCAGAAACAAATGTCAAATGTGGAATCTTATACCTGCGTCCCACTTAAGAAGTTACACTTGTCAGGTAGTGGGTAGAATGGCTGGCTTAACCTCTCATTTTTTTATTATGCTCTTGTTTTGACAAGACAAAGACTGGAAAGAAAAACAAAAGCTATTCTTGGAGTATGGTTCAGTGCTGTTCTACCTCTTCTCACTCGCTCCTTCTCTACTCCTCTCTGTTTGTTTTGTTTTGTTTTGTTTGTGACCGCCACATACCGAGTGGACTATATGCAGATTAGGGGAATCCCAGCACTGCAATCCCCCCAGACTCCCTTAGAACCAGATATGTCATCCGCTACCCCCTGCATCCATCCATCATCTTAATAACCCCACACGTGTGTGTGTGTGTGTGTGTGTGTGTGTGTGTGGTGTGTGTGTGTGTGTGTGTGTGTGTTTCTGCACAGGTAAACTGTTGCCTTGCAGTGAGAGTACACACACGCGTGTATACGCCGTGTGCGTGTTCATGAGCTATTTCCCCCCGGCACACGAGCACACAAGCGGTTGCTCTCGCGGTCCTCTGTACCTGACAGAAGCCCTTACACGCTGAATAAATCAGTGCTCCAGATCTGGCTCCCATGCCTGTGCTAGTGGTGGTGACTGCTTCTCTGAGGGTGTCTTGACCGTGGGAACAGTTCCTTGTCAGAGTGGCGGCACTGTCTGTATGTGTGGGCTGGATCACAGATGCTGGTTCTGACAATGGTTCTGGTTCTGGCAGGTTCCTTATGAGTGCTTACTGCTCAGAGCAGACAGAGGCCTCCTGGTGTGCATGCGAGTCCAACAGGTTTTCCTCAGTCTCCTGTGATGTGTCCCTCCCCCACCCCTCTCTCTCTCTGTTTCTTTGTCTCTATGTTTCTCTCTGTGTTTCTTTGTCTCAATGTTTCTCTCTCTCTCTCTCTCTCTCTCTCTCTCTCTCTCTCCTCTCTCTCTCTCTCTCTCTCTCTCTCTCTCTCTCTCTCTCTCTCTATGGTATTGAAGTAGTTGCAGCATGGCTTCATAGTACGTTTTTTAGGTTGTCATGATCCATTAGCATATCAAGCATATATAAAAAACAGCATATCTTTCTTTTTTAGTTACTATCTTTCTTGTTCTTATCAAAGTGTGCGTGTGTGCGTGCGTGTGAGAGAGAGTGTGTGCATATGTGTGTGAATACATTATTTTACCTCTGCAGTGCTCTGTAATAACCAATCTGCTCATCACTCATCATCACTGAATCACTGAATCCTCTTCCAAACCACCCTATTGACTAGCTTATTAAGCTCTAGCCCTAAAGCTGGCTTGTGTTTGTCCAGCATTTTTTTCTGTATGCGTAATAATAATTCATTAATTGTCCACAGTACTGTTTAGACATCCTGGCACTCTAAAGGAGAAACAGTAAGAATATTGCAAAGTAGGTTGATTTAGATGTTGGTAGACAGAATTCTCTCTCCCTTTCTCCCTCTCTCCTCCACTCATTCTTTTAGTGCATCTACCAGAGACAACACACACACACCACACACACACACACACACCACACACCACACACACACCACACACACACATACACACACACATACAACACACACACACTGCTGTATATCCGTTTCCTGATGTATCTGCTTTTCACCGAAAACTCACCACCTGCTCTCCACTGAATATATAAAAAAACATGTTTTTTTTCCTCCTTCACCTTCCATCTCCTTTCTTGCAGCAAAAGGAGAGGGTCAGGTGCTAGCTCGCCCCATTATTCATTTTCCCCTGTGATAAGGAATAATTGGATCGTGTGAAGCATATTCTGCGCAGTGTCGGTGCTTGTATTTACTGTTGGAGATTGGCCCGGCGCCGCATGCGTGTGTATGGCTGGGGTTTTTAAACGAAGCTTGTGCATACAGTGCAGCCTTTTCCCCCCTCCCTGAAGATAGGTGAAGTGAAGAAGAACAGTAAATCACTGCAGTGTCCTCTCTGGGTGAGATCAATGCAGTGTAAAGCATAAAGCAGTACATTTATTTCTAATGCAGCCGCAGCGCTAGCGCAGCGCGGTCATATCGTTTTTTTTTTTTTGTTTTCCTAGTAATTTTTGGTTGACAATTCCCAGGACACCAGAACACTGAGGCACATGTAACTTGGTGGGCCTGCAGCCCCACTAGGCTGCTGATAAGGAATAGAAGCTTTTGGTCCCCAGGGGGCCACTCTCTCCCCATGCAGTAACCATACCAAAGGCCAAGTAGGGCGAAAGCCTTTTTTCGCAAAAGAATCATTGTGCCCGAGATGACACATTTTTTGTGGTATGTTTGTCTCAAGGAGCCGCAAGTGAAACGTAGTGAAAAGTGAAAAACGTAAATGCCAGTGTCCATCTCCATAACTACACCTTTAGGCTTCTAGAAGCTACTTGAAGGTCTGTGTGGTACTATATCAAGTAATGACACATAAGCTATGGCTTGAAGAGACAACCTGAAACCGCTGCTACTCCCAACAGGTTGTCAACATCAGAACAGTTATTTGCATTGGCAGGCAGTCCAGGATGTGGTCTACTGCAGGGGAAACCTGACAAGCTTCAAGATGGAGTAAAATGGCCTGTCAGTCAAACTGTATTCCCAAATACCATTACCATGAGGCAGTACAATGCTTCATGCACTTCTTACCTTCCCCACCCATTCTTTTCCCTTTTTCTGCTGTCAATGCCTGTTCGGATCTCTTTCTTCCCCAATGGACATTTTTTTTTTCAAATGTCTGAATGGAAGCTTTGGTGGTCTGTTTTTAATAGAAGTCCTCTGTTCCTTTTTAATTCCATTTGTAAGATCAAGTAACTGTCCGTGGAAAGC
>NC_055961.1:15032494-15074994 GCF_018492685.1 Alosa sapidissima | reverse complement strand
CATTTCAGGGGGGTCTCCAGATTGTGTGAAAACAAAAACAGAAAAAAAAAACTTTTAAATATATACTATATCCACCCTTTCAACTGTATTGCATCTTGATTGTGTCTGTTGAGAGGTCCACGACCATGGCACCCTTGACAGGGACAACTGTGTGCAGCTGCAGCTGTGTGTGATATCTATCTATCTATCTATCTATCTATCTATCTATCTATCTATGTCATCCACTGCAATTAAGACACACATGTACAAACAACATTGTTTTTCACAGTCTATACATTACCAGTTTGGCCTAAAGAAGCATCAGTTGGCTAAATTAGCAGTAGTAATAGTGCAGCTTTTGTGGATTAATAATTTTATGTCATGATACAGTCGTCCTTTGCCGTGTTGTTTTATTAGCTGTGCTTTGTTGTTTATGGTCAGGAATTGCTGTTATGACATAATGACATTGTCCTATGTATCACCTTTAAAAGTAGGTAAAGAGTAAAGTAGAAACCTCATCCACCACCTATGGAGATGGCTTCTCAGAAAGACTCCAATCCAAATCTAATAGCACAGCAGTGAAGCTAAAATGTAATTTATTATTTCTCTGTGGGCAGATTATTCTGAGGGGTCACGACTAAAAAAGGATGAGAACCTCTGGTCTAATTTGTTTATGACCCAGACTTACAAAGAACTTACTACATACATGCATACTCATGTCTCTACTGTTGTGCCATGTGTCAATTAACTGTACACATATCGCTGGCTTATTATGCTTGAACTTTATGGATTGCTCTAGGAAATATTGAAATATTTGGACTAGAGTGAATCATAATTGACATAGTTGATTTTCCACCCGGTGGTTTTATTTTGAGCCTCTATGGCTACAGAAGCTTTATAATGGCACTTAATTGTGGCTTATAAGAATAGACCAACACATGGTGTGTGTGTGAGGATACTGTGTACAGTGTAAATGCAGCCAGCACAATCTAAGGTTAGCCCTCTCATAGACAGCGAAACCAAAAGTGCAAAGAGCCGCAAAAAGTGCAAATATATATATCTAGCATGGGCCTAATTGGCTTTGTGCGAGTGTGTGGGTGTATTTATGTTCTGTATTCCTGTGGAATGTGCATCTATTTCTTTGTCGTTTAAGTAGCTGAAAATACTTAAGTAAGATTTAAGTTTTAGCCAAATACGATTAGTTAGATGCTAAGTGCCAACAAGCTGGTGTTGTTTGTCTACTAGTGACACAATCATAGCATCACACTGATGACCACTACTGTACACCTTTAAGCACACTGATGTGCACCAGCTTTAACAAATCATTGAAAGATTCGGCTTGCTACTGTATGTGAGTCATGAGGCCAACACGACATGCACCTGAGTCATTCATCAATATCTAGTGTGGACACCTGAGGCACTGTGGTGTGTGTGTGTGTGTGTGTGTACGGAAACTGCCTTGTAGATGTTCTCATTAGCCTGTATCTCTGTGCCTTATGGCTCTGCCACTTCCTCTGGCATCCTAAGAAAACCCCAGAGGTTTCCAGGGGCAACCGCAGCATTAGACAGCTGTGCTAATGGTCGAAACACATCAGGCTAAATCTCCAAGCTTGCTCATCTCTCTTCTTCAATGCAAGGTTCACACTACGGCTCACACTTTCAGCTAAAAATGAAAGCTGTTCAAGTGCTACTCTGTTCTTCAGTGTGAGGGTCAGGCTATGGCTTACCCATTCATCTTGTTATCCAAGCTCTTCAAGTGCTTCTCGGTTCATAAGCGATGCAGTCGTGTCTCTCTCTCTGACCTTTCAGATAGCGTCAAAGGCCAACATAGGGGTGGGAGGTCACCGTGTGCAAACTTTGATTCCTGAACCCTCTGCTCCGGGCTCAGTTGAGGTGGTGTGGTACACCAGCAAGGCTCAGCAGTCTGTTTGTCATGGTGAATTAGCGCAGCATTGCATCAGGTCGCACCGGGGTGACGCGTGCAGGTTCTTAATGAGTCAGGCTCTGGCCTGCTTGGCATATAAGTGCCCGTTTGATGACTGTAAACACTCGCCTGAGACGGAGCTGCCCGGCTGTGTGTGTGTGTAAGAGAGAGTGATATCTGCTTCCCCTTAAGCGCTAAGACAAATGTGATACTGATCAACTCTGACATGTTGACTGATTGCAGCTGAGCAGAGCTGACTGGGGAGGAGTAGGTTGGTAGTTGTGGTGGGGGTTGCAGTTGTGGGGTAATTTCCATAGAGCCTCCTGGACTACATTTCCCATGGGGCCATAGGAAGGGTCTGGCACCAGATGGCAGCTGGGGACTTCATGTAGGTCCTTCTTATGAAAATCTAATCAGAAACCTCATTGAGTGGTGGTGTTTGAGTGTGAGTGTTTGTGTTTGTGACTGTGAAGGTCATATTTGGTGCGTGTGTGTCTGTGTCTGTGTGTCTGTGTGTGTGTGTGTGTGTGAGAGAGAGAGCGACAGAGAGAGAAACTGCAAGAGGTAATATTTGTTATATTCTGTGTGTGTGTGTGAGAGAGAGAGAGAGAGAGAGACCGAGAGAGAAACTGCAAGAGGTAATATTTGTTATATTCTGTGTGTGTGTGAGAGAGAGAGAGAGAGAGAGAGACAGAGAGAGAAACTGCAAGAGGTAATATTTGTTATCTTCTGTGTGTGTGTGTGTGTGTGTGTGTGTGTGTATCTGTGTGTGTGTGTGTGTGTATCTCTCTCTGTGTGTGTGTGTGTTTATAGCAGCTATTGGATTAAGGGACCTGTGGGAACCTGTGAAAAGTGATGGGCAACTGTGACTGGAACCTTGAGCCTCTAAAGATGGCAGCTCTCAATGTGGTTTCTGTGTGAAGTCACCACAGCCAGAGCCTTTGGCCAGAGACTGTGTGTGTTGTCTGTGAAGTTCCTCACTATGTCTACATTATTGGTACTTTCTTTTCTTCTCTGACATCAACACAAACACAAGTTTAGTACACACACAAACAAACAACCGTGTGCAGACATAGAAAACGACAGTTAATGAGGTGTAGTGCTTATGCGGTGGTGGCCAATCCCTTGTGTGTGTGTGTGTGTGTGTGTGTGTGTGTGTGTGTTTCACAAAGGGTCCGGAGAGAGAGCCATCTGGCAGCCTTTTCCCTCCTACCCCCCACTGACTGTCCTTTCTGAACCAGACCTTCTGAACTGCACACACACTCTCACACACACTCTCACACACACACACACACACATTCACTCTCTCACACACTCCTACCATACACACATACATAAAAACATAAACACACACACACGCACACACACACACACACACACACACACACACACAGATCTGCCCATGCAGGACCACTGTCTGGCTTAGCTTCTGGTCGGTTGACCAGCCAACCTGACTCTTTTGTCCTCTCCCACGCCGTATGGCCTTGTCAGACCCTAGCACTTTTTAATTTCCTCCACACACCACACACACAATCTCTCTCTCTCTCTCTCTATTTCTCTCTCTCTCTCTCTCTCTCTCTCTCTCTCTCAATCCAATGTCATCTGTTTTTATTTTGTCCTTCACAAACAGATTGGATAGCCTGACCCGGTGAACTCCTCATATAGAGCTTTTCCGGCGTCAGTTCTCTCTGGGTAGCCACTGTTCTGTGCCCTCCTCTCTCTCTCTCTCTCTCTCCTTCTCTCTCTCCATAATCTTTACCAACCCCAGCGTAACCTCTGCCCCCACCCCCGCCATTTTCCATCTCCCTCGTCAGCCTCAACCCCCCCCCCCCCCCCCCCCCCCCCCCCCTCTGCTGCTGGTGGAGCTCTGCACCTCCCTGCTCTCCTCCCCGATCTCCCCATTACGGGAATCATCCGAGCAACCATCTAATTTGTGCAATCTGCGCCGACCATCCGAGCCAGCCGTAACGTAAACACGACGCCGCGCCGCTGAAAAGAGTCGGCCAGTTTGTTCACACATCGGGCCTCCCACTTGAGCTCCCCAAGAGCCCAGCAAGAGAGGGGCAGAATGGTAAACACTTTTTGGTAAAAGAGCTTCTGATGAATAGGAAAATGCTGCATAATTATCTCTTTCCCTCCTCCTTAACCACCCCCCTCCCTCTCTCTCTCTCTCTCTCTCTCTGCCACCCTCCCTCCTTTTCTCTGTGCGCTGAAAAAGGGCTCTCCTCTCCTCCACTCGCTTTAAGTGTTTAATCTGTGATCTCGTGTCTTGATTCGGCTCGCGGGCGCACAATGCCGCACAAATTACCCCGGGGGGGGGGGAACAGAATCCATAATTAGAGGGCCCCGGCACAGACACCACGGGGTGACGGAGAGCTTTGGAGGGCTGGGGGATTAATGATGCCGCCGCTGTTTTATTTGGTGTGTGTGTGTGTGTGTGTGTGTGTGTGTGTGTGTGTGTTGGGCTTTGTCCCTTGCCAGGCTAATGCCGACTAATGGCTGACCAACGAACCACTGGTGCACTTTGACCTCTGAACCCACACACACACACACAGCACTGGAAAACAGTCCAGGATTGAGATGGCTTAGAGTCTTAGAAAGCTGTTTAACTGCTGCTTTAACTGCTGATTTTTTTTAGATTGGATTCAACTTCATTGTCATTGTGCAGAATAGCTTTGCAAACCCAGTGAAAGGCATTCAGCAACTTACCTGAAGTGCAGAAAAGTATTGTTTATAGTAAAGTAAGTATAAGTATATATACTCTTTTGATCCAGTGAGGGAAATTTGGTCTCTGCATTTATCCCAATCCGTGAATTAGTGAAACACACTCAGCACACAGTGAACACACAGTGAGGTGAAGCACACACTAATCCCGGCACAGTGAGCTGCCTGCAACAACAGCGGCGCTCGGGGAGCAGTGAGGGGTTAGGTGCCTTGCTCAAGGGCGCTTCAGCCGTGCCTACTGGTCGGGGTTCGAACCGGCAACCCTCCGGTTACCCTCCGAAGCGCTAACCAGTAGGCCACGGCTGCCTGCTTCTGTTTGCAGAAGTGCTAGCATGAGGAAACACTACAGCCTAAGTGATGCTGTTCTACTATGCTAACTATTTACCTTAAGGGAGTGGTTATTCAAAATATTTGTTTTGTGTTTGTTTTGAAGGGTTGTTGACATTTCTGTCTCAATGGCGAGTTGATATGGAGTGGTGATGAGGTTGTTTTACTCACTAATATGGCGGTCCAGTGGCGGCCTTGTCCATGATCACAGAGACTGTCACACCACTGACAGCCGTCTTCCCAGCATGTGATCGTCTTGTTAACGCATGGATGGCCCTTCTCTCTCTCTCACACACACACATATACACACACACACACACACACACACACACACACACATACATACATACATACACACACACACACACACACACACACACACTCACTAGATCAGTTCCCAGAACAGTGTTAACATATTCAATATATTACTCTCTACTATATATATAACTCAGTAGCCTACTTTTTTTTTTTTATATATTTCTGTAAAAAACACACACGCACTGAATCCACCTCACTTCTCTCCATGACTACAGTCATATTGTATGTAGCTCCTCTTCTTTGCCCCCTTTCTTTCTCTCTCTCTCTCTCTCTCTCTCTGTCTCTCTCTCTCTCTCTCTCTCTCTCTCTCTCCCCCGCCTGCTGAGCTCTCCTGCCTTCCTGCCATGGCGTCTCTTGCTCCCTGGAGCTCGGCCCTTGCTGCTGCGTGTGGCGGCTGCAGATTGCGTGTGCCCTTCCTGGGGTTGGTGACTCCACAGTGTCCCTGAGCACTGAGCACTGAGCACACCCTCTGCTCTGCCGAGTCTCTGGGGATCAGCGTCTATCTAACCTTAAGTCTCCCTCTCAGCCCTCCTGTTTATCTCTCTCTTTTGTTCTTTCTTTCTTTCTTTCTTTCTTTCTTTCTTTCTTTCTTTCTTTCCATCTCTTTCTTTCTCTTTCTCTCTCTCTTTCTTTATCTCTCTTTCTCTCTCTCCACTGCCGTCATGACATGGCTCTCTTCATCAGCAGACCTCAGAAAGGCTCCGTGAGACTCACTGAAGATGTCTCTCTGTCTTGGCTGAGCCCAAGCAGAACTGCCGTTATCGTGCCTTTCCCAGGTTGGGCCACTCCACAGGCCTGTTGGCCATGTCTGGCCTGCCCGTACAGACACACACACACACACACACACACACACACACACACACACACACACACACACACACACACACAAACAAGAGCATGGTTTACTCAGGGGTTTTAGATATGGAAGTGGTGAAGCCAGGGGCATTGGGATTGTTGTTGTGGCTGCCTGGTGGTTTGACAGAGGGCAGCACTGGAGGGGAGAGTGGCTAGATGGCTGGTGCGGCTCTACTCTGTTCTGAAATCACAACACAAAACCTCCAAGTACTTTGGTCATTGACATTAACTGGATCGGTCAGTCAGACCACCATATTGCCTTTCTGAAGACTCCAGTAAGCTCTCCATCTAGTTGCCATTCACTAGTGGACCTCCCTAATTTCTCTCCCTTGACCATCATGACCACATCCATTCACTGTAAAGGGGAGGCTGCTGAGGACTCCTACTCCTGCAGGACTAAGTGCCAGTTTATTCGAAAGGTCACGGAGACCGCGTCCTTGTCTCGGCACGTCTCTGTGGGAGGACCGCAGTGTGCTCCGCGCCCGTGCCAAGGGGCTGAGTGCGGTGCCAGCTGCCTGCCCACTTGGCACTGGTCATGCTCTGGGCAGAACCATGAAGTTCCGAGAGACAGAGAGAGACGGAGAGAGTGCATTATTAGGTGCCAGATGGGTCTCTGGGAGTGGGCCTATTGCGGTCTCCAAAAGCTGGTGGAGCCCACAGGAATAGGCTATGGGGCTGATGTGAATGTGTTGTCAGTGTAATGTAGTGGCTCTTGTGTCTCCTCCATGTCTGTTTATTTACTTGTGTTTGTTTCTGTTTTGTTAAGCACATTGATGTTGTATATGGTATAATTGTGTGCATTTATACGCTTATAATTGTATGCATTTATACACATATTTAGGCATGGAAAAAATATATGCATATTTACTCAATTAAAATCAGCACTTTGTGTTTGTGTACATGCGTTCAGGTGGAAGATCATGTGTCTGGCTCACTGGTGCCAGCGCTGGGCATGTCCACCCGCGTGCGCGTGCCGGCCGGAGTGTGCCAAGTCTCATGGGATCAGTGGGCAGTGTGGCGCGAGGGTCCTTTTGAAGCACGCTGGTCCAGAATTGATAGGGTTTGTGATGTGGGCTTGTGATCGTGCTTAGTGAGCCTTTTGTCAACTGGTTGCCCTTTTGACTCCGAGAGGGAGAAGGAGAAGGAGGATCACGAGGGGCAGTGGAGAGGGCAGAGGGTGACCCATTCAGGCGGGCCCCTGCTGGCCCAGTGCGAGTGTTTCACCAGCTTGAATGAGTTTACACAACAAATAACACTTTGTGAATAATGCAGAATCTGCCTCCATTTTGTACATTTTTTTTTTTGTCTTTTGCTAGTCTTAAAGACAAGTGTGCACACAAAAAAGCTATTTGTTTAGCCTGAATAGGAAATCCAGGTAATGGGAGAAAGATTGTCTCGTCTGTTTGTTTTTTTTTGTTTTTTTTGTTGTTTGTTTGGTTTTTGCAGGAAGGGAATTCTGTGAAAATGAAAAAATGAACTTGATGTGTTCAGAACATGTGGAGGAGTGGATCACGATTAAAAAGCTCTATTACTGGGTCACCTGCGCTCGCGCCCACGTTTCATGATTACAGTCTGTTCCTACACGGTGGAAACGCACCATTTCCCCACCAACAGCCAGCCACAACGGCCAATTCATTGACCAACAACTGGAAAACAGAACGCCGGGGATTTTCGAGGATAAGCACCGGCTGCATGCACACATTCGCTGAACCTGTGTCCGCTCCAATCTCTTGTCCGTCTTCCCAGTGTCCACACTTCTTTAGTCCGGTGCCATTTTGTTGGCGCAGCCAGTCACATCTGCTTGGCTTCAGTGCGGCTGCCGAACCCCTTGGCAGAGAACAAAGGGACAGCGTGTCCTCAGCGAGACACACAGACACACTCTGCAATCCTGATCCTCCCATCTATGAAGGGCGTCCAATCGCCATCCTGAGTTTAATCAGATAATGATATGCGATCAAGGCACATCAAAGCCTCCATGTGGTCTGTGGTTTTTTTTTTTTAACCACACTGAAATTAATTTAAGGGACAAATTAGATTCATTAAGGGTCAAGTTTAGAAAATTCAGAACTGTCTCTGTGTGTCAGGTGACTTTTATGCGAAAACAAGGACACTTGGGCACAATGATGCTTGAAAGAGTGGAAGAGTGCACATCAGTGATGTAGTGTAATCAGCCAATGGAGGGATCAATACCCTTCTCTCATCCGCACCTACTGGATCTTAAGGACTATACAGTAGCCTTTCCCAGTGTCCCTGGTGACTCGGTTGATTCGTTGCAGGGCAGGTTGTTGATTGAGGTGAGTTGACCAGAGAGAGAGATGGACCTCGGGGAAGGTGAAGGGGCACCTCCATGATTGGGAGAGTTTCCTGGGGCAGTGGTGGCCTGGCTGGACTTTGAGCGAGCCATGCCAAGGTCAGGAGCAGCCCAAAGGCCCTCTCCTCCAGGAACGTCCTCCTGTGGACACCCCTAGACTCCCTGCCGGCTCTAGCCCTTGAGTTGAAAGCCGACAGAACCAGGGAAAGGTCACCCACAGGAGGGGGTGTGTGTTTGATGGAGGACGGGTCAGTCAGTCCACATAGAAGTTGGAGACTGGCCAATTGTTTACATTGATCTGGATTTAAATCTGTTTTGATGCTTACTATAGCAACATTCTCAGGATGGATTCTCAGAAAGGTGTATTCTTCACTGAAGAGCACCATCATTGTAGTTATACTGTTATGCATACTTATTTATTACACTGTTATGCATACCTTTATGCATTTATTTCTTGCTTCCATTCATAACGGATTCTTTACCACTAGAAAAGTGCTTGTTTGGACAAAAGATCTATACCCCACTGAGGTCAACCTTGAGAGGTTTGTGTGGTTGCACAGCAGTGCGTTATTGTGTGTGTCTGCCTGTACAGAGCATCTGTATCCCCCCTCGATCCCCTATTGAGATGTGGCAGAGTTGCGCTCTTTTTGCGTCATTCTTTCTTGTCACATGGTGAAACCCTCCAGAAGATTAACATGCTTCGTCTTCTTGTTAAAAACTGTTGCTTTAGATGCACAGAAAGCCCCCCGGTCCTTAATAACAGGTCACAGTTTCCACATCTGGAGCCTGACGGCAGAGCACGACGTGTAGGTGGTTGTGTACGTTTTTTTTTTTTTTTTGTGATTGTTGCCTAGCAACTCGGCATTTTTTTTTATGTCAATGCTTTCAACTCCCTTCATGAATTTGGATGGTGAGTTGTTCCATAGCTGATCAGTAAGCAGTGAAACTGATTTTTTTTTAATCATCTTCCGTTTCTCTTCTCAACAAAAAGTATGGCTCTGTATTTCGTGGTTTAAGGAATTGTCAAAGTAGAGGTGAAAAGTCAATGTTTGATGAATGAATTCTTTCCTTTCTTGCGTGGACAGATCTGTAATTGTTTGGCCTAATTTACGCTAATGGATTCTGTACCTTGTAGATCAATAATCTTATGCAGGCTTGGAGTGATAATGCCCTGCCGTCTGTCTTGCTCCATGAGCATATCATGTTTCAAACAGCACCACATTATCAGGATAAGCTCTACAGTAATTTCCTATGTATTAGCCGCATTGTGTATAAACTGCAGGACAGTGTTTTATGCAAGTTAAAAAAAAACATATTAATACTATATTAACTGCCCCCGTGTATTAACCTCATAGCTGAAGAAATTTTGCAAAATCAATGTATAAACCTCAGTTAATAGTTGGGAAATTACAGGTAGTTTCAAACAATACCACATTATCAGGATAAGCTTCACACTTTAGGAAGGTAGCCTATTAGATGGAACCACTGAATGTGTTGTCCTACCATAGCTTAGTATCATATACCATACTTAGAGTCCTACACCTTACATATGAAATCACATTCCCATTAATCAAAAATTCCTCAACTGTATCTAATGTGATCGATCAGCTTGCGGATGCATGGTGACGTCCATCTTGCCCAGTGAATGATAATGTGTTGTAAAGAGCACTTGTGATCTGTCTCATTTGGCCTGGCTCCAGGAGCTCTGCTTATTCAGAGGGGCGTGATTCATCTCCTCCGTTTATGGCGAGCTAGCGCTTTTGTCTCGCCGCCTCATTTGTGAGGGAATTCATTAATGGGAGGACTGAAGCCTGGACTGATTATCAGGACGCGGGAGGCTCAGGCAGAATAAATGACCAGAGGAGTGCTTGATGCTTAGGTGCTTGAAGGAGACGCACAGATACACACACCCACAGACACACACACGCACGTAGGTATCTGGGCTTACACTTACTCCAGAGCAAACACGCATACACCGTCACATAGAAAATAAAAAGCACACAGTGTCTTAAACACAGAGCCATTCTTTACTCCTACACTATATTTGTTTCTCAGTTCAAGTGTGTCTTCTTTCATGGTTGAATATGCACCAGCCACAGAGTTCAATTTTAAATGTAACAATTTTAGCAATCTCTGAGACTATTGATGGCTCAAGCTCAGATAATTAATCTTCCACTTCTTAATGGCCACTGCAGGCAGCCTAGCATGTGGGATCTATTGGATTGGACATACTCAGCCTCCATAGCTCTGCACGGATAAAGTTTCATTAGGCAGATGAGGAAGTGATAGGCAAATGCCACGGACGACCTCGGGTCCTGCAGTCATCTTCCCTCCAGGCCCATCACGTTTTTTTTTTTTTGTGGTTCTAAACGTGTGTGTTTACTAGAGAGACCGGTCCACACCAGCCAAACGAACTCCATCAATTTCCGACCAATGATGGTTGGGTTTTGTTTGATTAGTGTGGACTAGCTGACTGTCTGTGATTGATGGTACTTGTTGTGTCAGTTTGAATTGGGCTTGGATAGGCAGATCACTTGATTGAATGCAGAGGTCAGGCAATGCATTTTTGTGGCGCTTATCATGTATTATGTGTGTTTGTGTGTGCATGTACGTGTGTGCTGTGCATGCATGTGCGCCCTGCGTGTCATGCATGTGTGTGTGTGTGTGTGTGTGTGTGTGTGTGTGTGTGTGTGCTCATTGTAGGTGCAAAGTGATGCGGGGGAAATCTTGCGTGTGAGATTGACAGGCGTGCTAGGGAGGTGTCAAGCACCAAGGTGTGTTTGCGTGTGAGGCTGTCATGGTTGGCTTGTGTTATTCGTCTCAGCTATATGATTTGCTGTCGAGTGAAATCCTCTTTAAAACAGCCTGTAGCCTGGGGCCTCGTTTGCATCAGAGGTGGCCAATTTTATGCCCGCTGAGATGCAAGGATCTAGACATTGATGGCTGTTCAGATCTGTGTGGCGTTTCAATGTGTTTTTTATCTTTCTTTCTTCAACAGTGATAGAGCCAACTGTTTTCCACATGACTGATGAAGAATATGTTGAATAGAGATCAGCTAGCTAATCTTGAAATCAGTTAATATGGCAACGAAATTCTTACTATGAACCAGTCACTAAACTCTTTCCTTTTTCCCATTTTTTCTTTCCTTCCTTTCCCCTCCATGCATAATTCCTCCATCTCTCTCATATCTCCCCTCTCTCTTTCATCTGTATTACTCCCTTTCTATCTCTCCCTCCATCCTCCTCTCCCTCCCATCCCTCCTTCAATCCCTCCATTTCCCTCTCCTTTCTCTCTCCTTCCCTCTCTCTCTCTCTCTCTCTCTCTCTCTCTCTCCGCTGCAGCTGGTGGGTGGCGAGTTTGACCTGGAGATGAACTTCATCATCCAGGACGCGGAGAGCATCGGCTGCATGGTGGAGCTGCTGGAGCACTGCGAGGTGACGTGCCAGGCCGAGATCTGGAGCATGTTCACCGCCATCCTGCGCAAGAGCGTGCGCAACCTGCAGACCAGCACCGAGGTGGGCCTCATCCAGCAGGTGCTCAACAAGATGAGCTCTGTCGACGACATGATCGCAGGTGAGGCTGGAAGGCCCTGTGTGTCTGTGTGTCTGTGTGTCTGTGTCTGTGTCTGTGTCTTTGTGTGTGTGTGTCTGTCTGTGTGCGTGTGCGTGAGAGAGAGAGAGAAAGAGAGACAGACAGGTAGGCATACACAGAATGAGACACAGCTGCATACACACCATTGCCTATAAGATTTGATGACTGATGTCTCTAGTGCAATTTATAATTAACCATTTTTAATCTGTAGTAAGAAGCCAAACTATCTACCCATTATAAGAAATAATAATTTATGTTCCTCTAGCGTATTTCTATATAATTCAATGTCTGCTTTAAACAGAATGTTTGCTCCACACAGAGTTTTGTTTTTGTTTGGGGGACAGGCTGCCCACACTTTATTTGCTTCTAGTTTTCGGAGCCTGGCCTGCCTGAAGAGACTAGGTTTATTTACAGTGCACTGACGGAATGGGCAGCTAGTGGGTCATGAGAAGATGATTGCTGTTGTGGGCATCAACTTCCGTATGATCGCTGACTGCACCTTTTAACTTTATAGAAACAAACTCCATAGTACATACTGGGGAAATAAAGACACAAAACATCAAGATCTTATCTTTAGTTTTTATATACAACTCAATTTATTTCAAACATTTAGCTTGCTAACTGAACTTGCTATGGTCTCACAAGGTCAGGCAGACTGGGTTTCCATTTCTTTGAGTTCAGCATGCTGTGTTAATGGTCAATATGTCTCCGTAATTAGGTGCACTGAACTGTACAATTCATTTAATGCGTTGCTAATGTGCAAAATTGTCCTGGCGAGCATATTTCCTAAAAGGCTCGCCTCTGTGTCCTTTTGTCAGATCTACTTAGGAGTCCTTGTTACAGCGTTAATCTGCCTATTAGTCCTCGTATGTCTTTGGCTTTCATCTGTTTTAAAGGATGATTTATGTGTTTTAAAGGGCTAGAGTATGGTATTTCTGATAGTGCCCTCCTAAAAGCCTCTTTATAATTGAATCTTACTAGCTAGTAGTAGGATCACAAAGAAAAGGCCTTTGTCCTTTTAAACCAGTGCCTGCCATTCAGATCAGCTTGGGCGTCTGTCTTTTCTCTTTCATAATGTTAATGTTTCATCTGACGGTTTGCACAGAGGTGGCAGTTGACTGCCTTGTAGCTACCTGGTTTCTATTTATCTCTGCGTTCCCTCAGTGCCAACCATGTTTGTGTGTCGCCCTCATTATCCTCCATGTTTTTCTGTGAAGAGAGATCAATTCTGAACTGTTGTTGTGTGTAACTGATGAGTGTTCATATTTGGCCAGAGAGAAGCCTCTCCTGAGACAGATGAGTCTGCTTACGCCGGGCCGCAGAGATGGAGGGAAAGAGGGGGAGAAAGAGAGAGGGAGCGGCAGGGAGGAGTGATTGTCTGGGGATCACTCTGTGTCAGATCTCTCTCTCTCTCTCTCTCTCTCTCTCTCTCTCTTGCTTGTTTTTGCCCTTGCTGGGCTTGCTTGTCTCCTCATGAATCGGCAGACCTTGGGCTGACTTTCTGCTGAGTCATTGTGTTTTTTTTTTTTTTCTTGCCTTTCTTCTCCTCTTCTTTCTACCTTTCTTTCTCCCTCTTCCAATCCCTCTCTCTCAGACTTATTAGTGGACATGCTGGGTGTGCTGGCCAGCTACAGCATCACTGTAAAGGAGCTGAAGTATCTCTTCAGTATGCTTAGAGGAGACAATGGAATGTGGGTGAGTAAGCACATATAGTGTATGTTTTGTGTGTGTGTGCGCGCTCGTGTGTGTGTGTGTGTGTGTGTGTGTGTGTGTGTGTGTGTGTGTGTGTATCCTTGCGTGTGTTTGTATATGGGTTGAGCACAGCTGCTGATGGCTTCAGTCAATGCTCACCTCCAAGCCTGACCCACCCAGGCAACGATCTCCTGTCTGCAAGAGCCCTCCCCAGGGGCAGATCTGTTTGGGGGTTGCCTTGTGATCAATCCCCCCGGTGGTGGGGGTGGCCACAGCGTATGGACAGGCCATTGATCCACAGTGGTTGCAGCAGTTGGGATAATGTCATCTAGTAGTTCTCCTCCTTGGCACAGCTGCAGAGCCCTTTAGTTTCATTAAATACACTCGCCCTTATTTGTAAATGTTAACTAGTATATTTCTTTGTTCTATCATAAGATTGACATAAACTTTAAGCACTATATCTTTACATGTGTGACAACCGCCTTGTCATACATGATCGCATGTGCTCAATGATGATGGTGTTTTGTGATATAACAGCTGTCATTGCAATAATGCTGTCATAGCATTAAAATCCTTAGATGCCATGATATATTGAGTTCTTTTATTTCAAGGGATGCTGACTACTGTGAAATAATGACAGTGTAGAGTGTTTGATCCTGGCAGCTTGTGTTTGTTATGAGAAGGAGGGTTCAAGTACAGTGTTACCGAAATTCTCTCCATGGTTTTCCTTTTCACTCATCATATATAACTCGCCTTCTTCCCCTCTCTCTCTCTCTCTCTCTCTCTCTCTCTCTCTCTCTCTCTCTCTCTCTCTCTCTCTCTCTCTCTCTCTCTCTCTCTCTCTCTCTCTCTCTCTCTCCCTCCCTCCCCATCTTCCCCACTGCAGCCCAGGCACGCCATCAAGCTGCTGTCAGTGTTGAATCAGATGCCCCAGAGACATGGCCCAGATACCTTCTTCAACTTCCCTGGACGCAGCGCAGCGGTAAGCCCCACCGGCCCGACTCCTGTCTCCTCTCTCCTCTGCCCTGGACAGAGCTGGGCTGGACTGGGCTGGGCAGGGCTGTTTGCTCAGTCCCCTTCCCTTTCCCACAACCTACTCAGGCCCTCGCATCTACATACACCAGAGTTTACTGGAGAATGAGGATGATGCTAAGATGTATTTTTGTTTTGTTTTGTTTTGTTTTGTTTTTTAATTTAATTTACAGAGCAACTTGCTTGCTGTAATTATTCGGTGTATTCAGTGGCCCAAATGGTGAACAGAGCATGAATTTGTCTCTGAATTATTCATATTGTCATGACAAACTGTTGGTGTGTTCTTTTGTACTACAAAATAATGAAGGCTCACATGGGGAGACCAAAGGTTAAATTGAATCGTATCCTTATCACATCATTTTTGACCCGTGCTTTATTGTTCCTAAATGAGTTATGAAAACAAAGTGATTGAAATCAACCTCTTCTTCTCCTCCCAGGCTATCGCCTTGCCCCCTATTGCTAAGTGGCCTTATCAGAATGGCTTCACTCTCAACACCTGGTTCCGCATGGATCCACTTAATAACATCAACGTAGACAAGGACAAGCCGTACCTCTACTGGTAAGTGAGGATCCAATCCCATCTCCCGGCTTTGACAAAGTTCAGACAACAGAGAAAGGGTGTCGTTTCAAGCCAGGATCTGGCCTGGTTTAATGCCGATTTGGCCTCACCGTGACGACAAAGATTAGCAGATTACTGGTGCTCAGTTAGCGAGGCCGTTTAATTCATTAACTGCTTAACTAATCTATAGTCTACGCTGACGGTTTATTTGGAAACTGTACCAGGAGCCTAACCCATACCGTCTACTGCTCTATTGAGCTTTAAAAACTGTTTCTGTTGAAAACCAGAGGGCTATAAGGTCATATATGTTTTTCAAAAGCAATCAGTGTCCATTTAAAGAGCCCTGGAACGACATTGTTCAGAGGTCACTATCGTTTTTTTTTTTTCTGATATCTTCAGTTCTCAGCTCAAATTACACCTGCAGTATACTGCCTTTCACTGTTCCTCCATCAAACGCCAGCTTGCATCAGTCCAGTCTCAGAAACGGTGTTAACAGCTAGGTCATTTGGGAGGTCACTCAAGCCTAAATGGAGCTACTCACTGCATGGAGTCAGAATTCTACATCAGACAAGCATTTGATTAATGGGTCTTTTTTCCCCTTTAGGTTTTCTCTGTCAGGTACAGGTTTTCATTTTGTCCTAATCGTGTCGTTTAGTTTGTACTCTGGACGCGTCGTTCTGCTGCAGTCTCTCCTTGCAGTTGGTCATCACCAAAGACTGAAGGAGCTGTGGTGCTAGTGGATGCAATCCCCCCGTACCACATTTCTGTTCAAGTGGGGACCAGGAATCAAATCTGACCCACGGTCACTTCCCGATCCCACCCCACCCCACCTCTCCCTCCCACCCGCTTGCTGTCACTCGCTTCACTGTACTATCTGAATAAATGTAAAAAGATCAAAATATATTTTTTAAAAAAACAGAAAAAACATTTTAGAATTCAATAAGGGTATGACTTACCTGCTTATATTCCACTAACTTTGTTGCCACCTGCTCATGCAGTCTCCAAATTAAAAATGATTGACATCATATGATTGATCTTAAGAGTTTGTGCCAAGTTTAGACAGTTTGTTAGCAAAAGCTGTCATGGTTCTGAAATTAAGAACGTACTGAAGGTTCTTAAGACGATGACAGATGGAACATGCATAACACTGTTATGTATCAGAATGTTTATGACACCTACCATGGTTGGTAGATGTCTACCATCAGTGTTTTGACAGAAGATTCAAGTGGTTACTTCTGAAGCTTTATAGAAGCACGCAGCTTTTCATAGAACTCTTAACTGACAAAACAGTCATATGCCATGCACCTCTATCTTTAGTGATTTGTGCTTTGCATGGCAATTATATACTTGTTTTTTCCCTTTCCTTATAAATGAAAGGCTTTCCACAGTGAAATGAAAGACTATATGTAGGAATTGAAATGAGGCGGCCCGATATGTCTGATATGCATGACTTTCCCCAGGAGAGATCTCTTGTGTCAGAACCCTTCTAAAATCAGGGTCTTGTGGGTGGAGCAGTCCGTGCAGCTCCAAATTCTCACCAGATCTCAGATCTCTGGCAGTGCACTCCTGCTTCTGACATTTTTGAGTTGAATGACTGTACAGTAGATGGACACTAGTTTTAAAGCATTACAGTAAGTTTTCATAGGAAGTGCTTGTTAGCAGATGAGGGCAAATGGTATTAAACGTAAACAGTACAAAGCCTGCAGGTGAGCTAATGATTGTGTGGCGCACAGACACACTGGGTATTTGCTTCACGTCAGTGGGCTAAAACAACACATGAATGCTCACCTAAACACTTGGGAAGCTCCCTCTCCTACCCCTTCCATCACCTTTGTGGTTATTGCGTGCTGCAGTATAAGGAGTGCTGTGTAAGGAGGTCTGACAACTTAACTGTCCCAAGATCTAGACACTACACTTTTGTGTGTGTGTGTGTGTGTGTATGTGTGTGTGGGTGGGGGGGGTGGCATAGGCGGTATAGAGTCCTGCTGAGTAATTTCATTTTCGATGGAGCTGCGTCGCTAATCTTCAAAAACACTTAGCTCCTGCAGGAGTCGAAACAGATTGCTGGCCAGATAAACATGTAAATACTTAAATGTCATCAAAATCATTAACGGCCGAGCAGATGTTTTTCAAAAACCAGACTGTTGTGAGATGGCGGTGGCGCAGCCCCCCTGGTCAGGCTTCTCTGTGAAGCCTCATTAGGTCTGACCTTTCCTGTAATCATGCGTCTCGCTCCGATCGCCTGGACTGTACATGGGTTTTCTGAAGAGGAGCGGAACGGAGAAGCAGTGTGGGTTTCTTTTCTGTTGTTACTCTAGTGGGGTTTTAATAGCCAGAAAATGTTACGGAAACGAGCTGTGTCCAGTGATTTTAATGTCAGTGTGCAACCCGAAGCTGTGGTTGATGCAGTCCTCTTGCTCTGTGCATGAGAGCCCCTAGGAGTCCTGCATAGTTGTCTCATTCCATAGTTTGTGTGGTCACTTCCGAAGTTATCACAACAATATCATCTATTGCTATTCCCAGTAATAGTTTACAGGTGAATGAAACCAGCTTCTTATAGTCCTTCTGAAGCCCAGACCCACACTCTCTGAGACAGAACCATGAGATGTTATGCCCTGCAGCACCGTATCCACTCTAGCGGTCGGACAGGATCCAGAGTGAGATGTAAGGTCCGCACAGCCAGTACTAGCCTGCCCGTGGCAGATGAGCACTGCCGAAGGCCTTTGCGTGTGTGTGTGTGTGTGTGTGTGTCTACACCTTCCAACTTCACCCGGCTCAGAAACACTGACCATGCAAAAACAACTCAAGTAAAAAAAAAAAAAAAAACAGCCTCCTAATCCTGCTTTTCCTGCGCCACCACCACTGGTGAGCTTAGCAGCGTGCCGCCTGCTGGCACCATGGTGAGAGAGAGAGAGAGAGAGAGAGGGAGAGACACAGAGAGGGAGAGACACAGAGAGGGAGAGAGAGATGAAGCAAGGGAGCCACGGCTTTGGTGGGGGGCTTGGCCCCAATAACCTGTCTTATCAACTCGCCTCCAGCCATTCCTGCCAGCCGCCATGCCAAAGCCGATACTGACCCTCCACGTCTGTTCCTGTGCCAGCAACAAAGCCGCGGCACAGAGCAATCAGGGGATTCCACGCCATGCCAGTGGTGACTCACACCGCGCCAAGCTGCCCATGTCTGAAAAGTGCTATTCATATGAGTTTAATAGGGAGACTGACATTTTTAAAATCCTAAATTGAAACAGTTGACGGTTAAGTCATTCAGTAGTGTGGGCCTGTGTGTGTTGGTCTTGAACTGAGATAAAAGCGGATATTGGGAGGAGTGTTGTGTGGGAGTGAGCTACCATTTTGCTGTGTCAACCAGTGACCTCTGATAAATCATCTAGAATCTGAGAGGAATCTTTTCTGTGAACGTTGAACCCGGTGTTCTATCATGTCAGAGAGCAAAGCGCATCCTCATGTTCTTCTGTTTCTTCTGTCCTCAGTTTCCGGACGAGCAAAGGGATCGGCTACTCGGCACATTTTGTGGGCAACTGCTTGATTGTGACATCACTGAAGTCCAAGGGCAAAGGCTTCCAGCACTGTGTCAAGTATGACTTCCAACCCCGGAAGGTGAGTGGACCATAAAGTTCTACCCCCAGCAGGGCACTCTCCATGACTTAGGTATGAGCTACACCAGGCGCATAACTGAAGCGTTCCGTTCGCGACGCTTAAAATCCATTTCAGATGAATGGTCTATTTTTTTCGAACGTACGCCCCACTGTCACGTCTGGTGTAGCTACTTCCATTGATTATAATGGAAGCTAATTGTTGCAGCAGACGCAACGCGAACGGAACGCTTCAGTTACGCTCCTGGTGTAGCTCAGCCCTTAGGCTACCACTGTTTGTCAAAATGAGCATCAGTCTCACTTACTAACTAACTAACTAACTAACTAACTAACTAACTAACTCACTAACTAACTATCTAGCTATCTGACTGTAATAGGGTAAAGGACTGTTGTGAGGCTGGAATGTGACTAAGTCTTGGCTTCTGCATATTTGTCATCTCTTGAATGTTATGTTAGCTAGCAGCCAAAATACTTGAATTGTCCTTGGAAGTCCTTCAGATGTTTTGTGTGTGAGATAAAGAGAGAGAAAAAAGAGAGAGAATGTGTGAGTATGTCTTGTGTGAGAGAGGATGTGAGTAGCGTCCTTGGTGTAACAAGACACTTAGAACAAGGCAGAAAGTACCCTGTCCAGTGTCCAGGTATCTGGCAGTGCGCTAGAGAAGCGTTTCTAATGAGCGTGCCTGTGATAGTCTGGTGCGTGGGGCCTGGAGGGCCGCTGCCCTGGCAGGCTGGCAGGTTGTGGTGCCGTGCACGCTTCACGCTCCAGCACCTCAGTGCGTGGCCTGTGGGGGGCAGCAGCTGGACACGCGCGTTCTCCCCCCACTCCCCACCGTCCACTCTCCCGCCTGCTGGCCCTCTCCAGCAGATCCCCTGCGCCTATCCCATGGCCACCTGCTCATCTGGCTCCCACTCCACACACTAGCCTGTCTCTTACTGTATCTCCACTTGTTTCGTTCTTGCTTTCTCACTCACTCTCTCTCTCTCTCTTCTTTCCTTCTTTTTTCTTTTGCTCTCTGTCATTTCTTTTAATTACTGTATAAAGGAGGGGATACGTTTTCATTAATGACCTTGGGAGGTTTATTTTTAGCCAAGTAAGTGGATTGGTTGTTTTCAAAGGTTTTTCAAATGCTGTTTAATTTGAGTAGTTTTAAAAGGCCCTCTCTCTCCCTCCCTCCCTCTCTCTCTCTCGCTCTCTCTCTCTCTCTCTCTCTCTCTCTCTCTGTTTATCTATCCCTTTCTCCATGCCCTTCCCTCCCCCTCTCTATCCCTCCTTCTCTCCCCTCCCCTCCATCAGGGGCGTTATCCATCACATACCTATCCACCTGTCTTGTTAGCCCTTGAAGCAGACAGAACGCAGAGGACTAAAGGCTGTGAGGCAGGATTAAGCAGTAAGGGAGAGACAGAGAGCCATGGTGACAGGCCTCATCTGAATGCCTTGCGTGTGTCTGGGCCCACTGCTGCGCCACACACACACGCACGCACGCACGCACACACACACACACACACACACACACACACACACACACACACACACACGCGCGCACACACACGCACACTGACTCACACACACTAACACACAGACTCACACACTGGCTTCACATGAGGCATCCCCTTGTCCCTGCTGTAAATGACAGGAAATGACATAGTAAAAGGAGATAGGATAGGTTTAATAGATAAGCCACATTTGAGAGACCAAGGGGAGAATCTGCTGTAGAGAGTGTGTGTGTGTGTGTGTGTGTGTGTGTGTGTGTGTGTGTGTGTGTGTGTGTGTGTGTGGTGTATGGAGAGAGGGGAGGGGAGAGGGATAGGAGTTAGGCGTTCTGGAATTTTGATGTGCCAATTAATGTCCACTGTGCCCCCCGTGCCTCGGGCCTTCTGGCAGCACCCCCCGCTATTGCCTCCTTCTCTTATCCTTTCGTGTGCCCCCCTCCAACTCATCCACACACACATACACATACACACACACACACACACACACACACACACACACACACACACACACACACATACACACACCCCTCGTTGCCCCCCTGCCAGGCTGGAGCTGGAATGTGTGCCTTGCTTCAGAGTGAACTCCAGTGCTTCAGCAATTAGTGTCCAGCAGAAACAGTTTCACTTTTTCTTACGTCTTTCCCTTCTCTTTTGCTCTTTCTCTCTTCTTTCCTCTCTCTCTCTATCTCTCCCTCCTTCCTCCCGCTTATTGGGTATTTCTACATAATTCTGGCCTTTTTAAGTGTCCTTCATCCATAGTCCATCTGATGGTTCAATAAAGGGGTTATGAACATCAAAAGTCTTTCCCTTTCATGCTTTCTCTCTCTCTCTCTATCCCTCTCTTTCACTCTCCCCCTCTGGCTCTCTCTCTCTATCCCTCTCTCTCTCTCTCTCTCTCTCTCTCTATCCCTCTCTCTCTCTCTCTCTCTCTCTCTCTCTCTCTTCCCCTCTCTGCACCCTGTTCCAAGGAGTGGAGGGGAATGCGGCGGATGACGCAGCGTTCTGGTGTGACGTGTAGGGGCACACATTCTCATATGGACCTGTAGAGTCTAGGCTGCGCCTGCAGTTAAGAGAGCATTCTGCTGGGAGAAGGTGCTCTGGTTGAAGGAGACAAGTAGAAACAAAAATACGGTTGTGTAGTGGAAGAATGATGGGGAAAGAGAGACACATACTAATGTGTGAGGCATTCTGGTCTAGCTAGATAAGACGTCCTGAATGATTGTTTTTTTTTTTCTAAATAATTATCTATCATTTAATATTGTAAATATTGTTTTGTATTTGATTGTTTTGTATTGTTTTTGAAATATCTATTACATCACCCCCTTGAGAGCTGGGGCTACAATAACATAGTGCAGATACTCAAAAAAGACAGAAAATGTTTTGTTTTTTTACTTCTGCTAACTTTTCATTGATGTGTGGAGGTGATTAGCCTTAAAGCATCATTCACTAGTGCTTACTCATTAGTCATTGTGCACAAGTGTGATTGTGCATACACACTTGCGCGTGCTTGCACACATACACACACACACACACACACACACACACACACACACACACACACACACACACACACACACACACACACACACACACACACACAGAGTGAGAGAGAAAGAGAAAGGGTATCTTGACAGTGTTTCACATACACATATGAGTTGCCTTGTCAGATTTTCCACCTCAGTTTTCACATTTATTTACCAGTGATTTGAAAAGGGTTGTCTCCCACGTTAGTATTTTCTCTCACTTTTTTTCTTCGTTTCTCTCTCCTTCTCTCTCTCCTTCTCTCCTCTCACTCCCTCAGTCACTCTCTCTCCCTCACTCACACACACACACACACACTACACACTCTCACATATACACTGTACATACACACACACACACACACCCCTGCTCTCTCTATCTGCCTGATATTTGATGTAGATTGTGCTCTCTCCGCCTCGTCCCTCTACTCTGATTTATAATTGAAAACTCAAAGCACATTTGAACTCATCAGACTCCAGTCTGTGGGCGTGCTGTGAGAACATGCTCATGCCTCAGAATGTCTCATTCCACTATTTTGTATTGCACAAAAACATTTATGAGCAAACTACTGGTTAAACATGCAGCACTGGTTAACATCCTTCAGATCATACTAATCTTATATTTGGGAAACATAACTTGACTTTTTACATTATTTTGCATCATCAAGATTTAATGCAGCACAAAGACAAAAGCAAGGTCACTGCTGAAAGATCCTCCGCCTAGTCTCTAGCCATTTAGCATAAATTATCACATTTTATTTGTTTTTGTACGCCTATATTGCACAACGCAGTCCCCTCTAATGACATGGTATTACCATATAGAACACCAGCAGAACAAACGTTTTGAACCCATCTTTAGCTTCCTAAGTTGTGGTCCACTGCACATACAGTACTTCAACCGCTGAGAACCTGAAGGAATGATTGAACTGTGATGCATTTAATTCGGCCGCTGCCATGTTATGTTAGCCTGGCGAGTCGAGACAGGTTGCTTTGTGTCCCTGAGCCAAGATTTAGCGACGAGGCTAGCCCGTGATGGTGCACATGCAATATTAACCACGTCTTATGACAAGGCTCATCATTTATTCTTAATGGAATCCATGGGCCTCCCACTGCTCTCCGCTGAGTCACTCTGGCCCTGCCTGCCTGTAAGAATGAATGAATGAGTCTGCTGTGGCTTGTGGTCCTGACTGTTAATGTTGACTGGTGCTTAACAGCCATTATGCTGTTATGCATCACTACCACACTCTGTGTTTATTCTAAAGCTAATGTAAATCAGTGCATACAGTATGTCATTTCCTGTTGTCTATTGTATGTACTGGGTTTTTTTTTTTTATCTCTGTGAGGCTACTTCATAAGCTATGTATGATTGTATAGCTCCATACAATCATACACAGACAGTATATACATAATAATATATCAATTTTTTATACTAGAGTATTCCGGTAAGTGTGAATAATCGATTGTGTTTCCTTTTTCTGTGTTTCTTGTTCTGCAGTGGTACATGATCAGCATCGTCCACATCTACAACCGCTGGAGGAACAGCGAGATCCGCTGCTACGTCAACGGCCAGCTCGTTTCCTATGGTGACATGGCCTGGCATGTCAACACTAACGATGTGAGTATGAGCGCACATTTTTCAGGGCCCTATTTTAGCAATCTGAAAAGCCTGGTCAGAGATGCAAAGTGTCCAGTCCACATTCGCTAAGTCATTTTGTGATCAGACGCCGGGCGCATTGTTCAAAAGGGTTGTTCTTCTTTTTCTTAATCAGTCATAGGTGTGTTTTGGGCATAACATCCATTAAACCAATGAGAATCTGTCATTCCCTTTAAGAGCCAGCAGCGCAACATCAAACAGCGTGTCAATATTTTGAATAATCAGCACATCTGAAGGAATCTGCTTGCACGATTCCACTAATACTTGCTTTACTAAAACCTGTGTGTGACTACCAGAATATAGCCAACATGCATCATGTTTGAATGACTGAATAAAACGTATAGGATATTCATGCTGAAATGTAGTCATTGCTTGGGACTCGTTGCTTAGGGCTTTATATGAGCTCTATCATACCTGCAAACTCAGAAGGGCTGAAAAAGGTGACATATTTCCCATCTCATAGAATGGTTTGGTGGAAAAAAAATACTCCATTGCTAATTTTCTGTGTTGTTGTGAGTCTTGTGAAATTAGGAAAATTGGAGCAACTATGCCCGAACCAGAACTGTTTGGACCAATGAAATTGGGCTTTGTACGATGATGGACAGATGAGCAACAGTGCCTCGTCTGTCATCTGAGCACGCTTAGGTTGATTTTGTTTGCAACAAAAATGCTGTGGCTAGAAGCTAGAAATGCATATTATTTCCAAGCGGTTTGGCCTTTGAATGACAGAACAGGTGTATGTTGGTCAGCTAGTAGCATGAAGGGGTTAATAGGTTTGGGCTTTCCTGCATCAGTCTCAATCACAGGGCTCTGTCCTTGACCACACTGTAGCATTTATAATCTTGTTTGGAATGGTGTGTTCTTTCTTATCTTTTTTTCATGCATTGAGCTCTCTCGATTTCACACAACTATAATTCCCAGGACTTATTCATCTCAGCTGTGGATATGTAATACTTTTGAATTCCAGAGATGTACTTGATGTCTCTATCATGTTCGTTTATATATAAAAAATAATAATAATGAAATATTAAGTAAATACACTACCGTAAAACTTCAAATAATCGCCGAGTCCCTAAGAGACGCCTGTCTCTTTTAAACGCCTGGCGTGGCTACAGGTTTGGGTTAAAGGCCGGTCTCCAGTAGAGGCCTGGTCTGTTTTTTAGTTTGTAGTTTTTAGGTTGTATTTAATCTTCTAAAACCCGTTAGATCGTCTGTTTAAAGATTCGCAATGACACGAAACCATTACAGAAAGGAGGTTACAGCAGTGGGAATTAGATGTTGCACGTCGTTGCGAGCCGTCGCAAAGCATTCACCTTGTCTGGTCACAGTTGCAAGGTTTTAGAATGTTGCAAGTTGCTGCTCATCTCGTCACGAATCTTGGGTGTGATTTGGGCTTAAGTATGGCGCAGACTGCGCACGTTATGATTATGGCATTAAAAGACTGCGGTGAAAAGCTAGAGTTTCAAATTGTATAGCTTTTTTTTTCAATATGAACTATGCCTATATGTCCGACTTTGTCATCGTTTAATTACATAATTCATCCCTTGTGTTTTAAAATTTGCGGATAGGCCGATGGTAAGTGTGTTTTCATGCTGGCAACAAAACCAGAACGGTTCGCGAACGTTATTCTTTATTCTAAATGCCATGGCGATACAGAGAAAGAAGTCAGAAAAGTAATTTACCTTAGACTAGGCTATATCAGAGCCCGTCTACGGACATTCTCTGGCTATATACTGAAATAGGTTAATGATGTAAAGTCAAGTGCGCTTCTATGGGACTGGTGTGTGCACGCACAGTTTTTATTGATGAGTCGGAGTGGCAAGTGCTGCGCATAGTTGCAGTGGAATGTGGCTGCCCAGGGCATTATAAAACTTCTCACTCTTAGACCTACTCATACACGGCGGTGAAATGGCGTATTTAGCCAGGGATGGATTACTGCACGGGCCTACCGGGCCCAGGCCCAGGGGCCCAAGGGGTCAGGGGGCCCTGAAGCCCAAGCCTTTGCATGGAATCATTGCCTCAATATCCACAATTTAGGATGTAGGCTATATGAATCTGATTGAATTTAGTATTGGCCATCCCCAAAATGCACCAGAATACAGGAAATCACATCAAACAAATTAAAACATTTCTGGGGGAGGACCCCCAAACCCCCCCTCCCACATATACGACAATAAGTGGGGGGCCCTTAATACATCTGGGCCCAGGGGCCCGAAAGTTCATAATCCGCCCATGTATTTAGCTGTCTAAATTCGAATCATATGCTGGGGGAGAAATCGTCGGACATCCATGATTATTTTGTTATTCAGCACCCCTGGTCAAAAATATGTTCCCGAGCGCCTGGAAGTAGGCTATGATTGAAATGTAGACTGTTGTCAAATTTGGCAAATACAAAACGGGAGAAACAATATGGTTCATGCTCTCTCATGCTGTTTCATTCGTGCCGAAAAGGAGGGAGAATTAAACATTAAGCACGTTCCACTTTTGCATAAATAATTCCTGAACGGTTTTGGTCAGGGCTGATAATGCAACTGTATTTGACAAAGGACCGATATAGGCTATTTGCTAGTGACAAAATATGAGCTTTCAGTGTGATGCGATCTCTTTGTAAATTACGTAATTAAAACGTGTTTCATCTGTTCTGGCTATCCCTGCTATTTGGATCTTACTGTATCTCACTCAATGAACAACATCTCAACACTAAATGAATGATGATCCGTAATTGTCATCAGATAGCCTAGTCATATAGGTAGACATTCAGTGTGTTTGAAATAATTAATTCGATAATATTTTCCATCTTTGCAGAGGAAAAGTTTTGTGTAAAGGGAATTAAAGGCCTGTCTCATATAGACGCCTGTCTCTAATACTAGCCAGTGCAGTTTGGCGATTTGGGAAAATAAAAGCCCGGGCTATTATTTGGAGTTTTATGGTATTTAATAAAATAACTAAATTAAATATATTATTTGTTTTATTAGTAAGTAGGTAAGTAGGCTACAGTACAAACACTGTCCTCATAGCTAGTTTGACAGATTGTAAGATGTTGGTCTTGACATAGAAAATAACATTTTACTACAGACATCTTACCTTAGGGCAATTCCATGCAAAGGTCATCCTTACCATGGAGAAAAAAGTTGTGCACACACAAATAGAACTGTTGTTAAAATGTTCATTTAGGTCTATATTTTATTGTTTGTAACTGATCTTTTACTCTTTTTACACCATAAATATGGTGTGCAACCATACAGACACAACATTTTTCACATGGCAATATTTAAAAAAGGAATAAATGGACTCAAGGTTCCAACAAATTAAATTAAATTTGTAAGGCTCTTGTTTAGAAGTCAGCAAGTACCATGGCGTTTATAGTCGAGAAACGTCTGTTCTGGTGGTCATGCCAGTTTCAACACATTTCACCTTAGTGTTTACAACTGACATTTACTGAGATTATTAGGCTGATACAACACCACAGGAAGCGTTAGCAAAACAAAACATGATTTTGAAATACCTCCAGTGATTGACATAGTCTATTTTCGAGTAACCTAATAACGAATCTTCCCGTAATTGTCATGCTCTTGTTGTAACTGGATTATTGTGTTAGCTGGTGAGGATGGCTGACTTAACATAGCAACCTCCATCTGTTGCTCATGTGTTCAGCCTGCAGTTAGCGTCTGTTTAACACAGTTTAATTTGAAATATGATGCTCTACTTTTTACAAAGGTTTACAACACGATGTACCAGCATTTGACGTGTCAGATCCTCTGTAGCTAATACCCACAGAGTAACATGAGTAACAGCAGCAATAAACTAGATGTACCACATAGTGGTAGAAAATATGACCGTCGCTCAGTCCTGCACATTCTGTCCACAATAAATAAATTACACTTGTCAATTTGTCTCCATCTCCTACTCTTGCAACTCATGTGCATGTAATTGAGTGTGTCCATGTGTGAGTTTGCTTTTGTGTATAAGAGAGTGTGTGTCTCTGTGTGTGTGTGTGTGTGTGTGTGTGTGTTTGTGTGTTTGTGTTACAATACAATTGTTTCATATCAAAATTCATTACTTAAGTATGTGTTCCGTGGAGGACTGGTTGACACGTCACATCCATAACGGCAGTTTTCCCCTCTTAAAGCATTACAAAAGTAATACATAGCTTCAAAAACACACTTTTTGTGTTCATTCAAGTCTCCGTCGTGCTACATTTCGGCAGTTTCCTTCAAAATGTACAGAGTTTGTCAACTTATGGTAAACTGTCTCGCTCAAGGGCACAACGGTGACAGCCGGGAATCAAACCCACAACTCTGCTGGCTACTGCATGCTAGCCCAGCTCCTTAACCACTACACTACCACCATATAATAGTCCCTATAGTAAAATGTTAAATGCTAAGATAATCATCTCAAATATATTTATTAGATTCTAAAACTAAAATATGGTAATGGATGACAGAACCCAGGGTAGTTGGATATGTATGAAACTTGGTCACTTCATAATTTTAATGATTTTAATTTCAAAATACATTTATGTATGTGTTTATTTTCAAAGGTTTATCATCAGACCAATGTGGGCACATTAGATCCATAATTTCAAGATGAAGATCAGACCATAAAACTGGACCATAATTTGTTTGGCTTGATGACCATAAAAAGTTGACTCACACAACTATAGAGAACAGGGTTTGAAGGTGGCAGTGAAAAAACCTAGATTATAGATATTAGCACATATGCATAACCCCTCCCTCCATGCCACAGCCGAATTGTGGCCACACTTATACCTTTTCTTAATATAGTTATATATATATATATATATATATATATATATATATATATATATATATATATATATATTCGTTTTTTCTATATTTTTTTTTTTATATTACCTTGCCTACTCGCTGATATGTCCATATTTATTTTATGCTGGTCTCTAGACTTTATTCTTGCACTGTTGGACTTACTCATTTGCACCATCACCATGACACTCATTCACACAGAGCACCTTACCTTACCTTACTATGCGCAGAGAATCACAGGCTCAGTCCCTGCCTCAGTCATTGCAAGCGCCTCTTGATTAATCACCCACTATGTGGATACTGTTTTTAGAATTGATTTAGATTAAGTGTTATTTAGTATAATTTGTATTTTAGTATATTTAGTATATTCTTTATCTTCTACTGTCCTTATTGCTTTGTTGTGTTTTTTATATTAAATACTTTTAATTACTTTTTTCTGCTGTTAGTGAATGTGTGTGTGATGTCTGTATGCTACTGAGACCTTGAATTTCCCCTGGGGATCAATAAAGTATCTATATATCTATCTATCTATCTATCTAGATTACAGGCATACTCATCCAAAGTAAATACTGACTCAGATAAACACCTGCAAAGTTTCACATGATAGCGCAATGTATAAAGGCAGGCCTATAAAAGGCTTGTGAAGGAGCTGCTGATTCACAGCAACGATCCCTGTGCAGCCATGAAGACGGTTCATCTTCTCTTCCTGTTCCTGGCATCTCTCCTGGTTGAGGCTAGAGGTAAGAATAATCCAGTGTTTTATACCTCAAATAAATTGCAGTATTCAGTTTATAAATATTTATCAATTCATTATTTCAAACACAGATTTGCGCTATGTGAATGATTATGACATGTGGCATCATGAGGTACTACATTTTGTTTCCACTATCACGACCTGTACACAAATTATGTTTATCTTTGCCTAAACAAAGTATGCTCAAAATATTGCGTAGAATGTGTTTTGTATTCTGCTGGTGAAGGTTTCAGTGTCTACAGTCTATATACCTCACCTTTGGAACAGCCTCCCACGTAACAGCTGAGGATGGCACAATCGGATGTTCGTTTAAAAGTGGTAGAATTCAAATGGAAAATAGATATTTATAAAAAAGTTTGAGGTGAGATAAAAGATTGTGTAATGTAGTTGATGAATAAATGAATGAAACAAATTAAATGAATCCTAAATGGTTGTGTGCATTGAAGTGTATGTCTGTTCTGGTCTGACCAGTTCTTTATCTGATCTCTTTTTAGTGAGCATCACAATAAGCATGAGGACCGGAGATGGGATTTTAACTGCAGAGACACTTTTACACAGAGAGCACATTGCTTTGAGTCTGGATATGTGAATAACTGGGATGGCCCTTTAATGTTTGAGTGCCCAACTAACTACGTGGTTACAGGGATGTCCAGTGTTCATGACAATCACCATGAGGACAGAAGGTACTAAGCAAATATAAACTTAAAATTTAACACATTTTGGACCAAAAGATCTCTGAATGAATCCTTTTTACCTCTGTGAAACAGATTAGACACTGACCAACAATGATTGATATTTCTGATTATCTATGCCTAGATATTGTAAGTTACTTTAACTATAAAGTGAAATGAAGTAGCAAGTAATTCAAAACTACTTGTGTAGATTTAAGTAATTGGTGTAAATGCAGAGGATAGATTGTGGGATTTGTATTTGTGTTAAATTCTTCTTTGCTGTGTTTAATCTGACAGATGGACCTTCACTTGTTGTACGGGAAGTAACTTCTGCACTGGTAATTGCCAGTGGAGTGGTTATCTGAACCACTTTGATGGGCTACTCAACTGGTATGCTGGTGTAGGTTATTACTTGACTGGAGCAAAAAGCTACCATGAAAACAAGCATGAGTGAGTACAGTACATCAATTGTTTTAGTTCAAAAATGGCATGATGACATAATGATCATTCAAGCAGATATGCTATTCAATAGGCTACATTTCCATAGATGCATCAACTAGAACAATGTGAATGTAGTGACCTTATTTTGGGTATGTTTTTTGTATATTTTCAGGGATAGACGTTGGCAATATCAGACCTGCCAGAAAACCTGCTAGTTTCTTCCTTTATGTCTTCAATCATGAAATCCTCTGAATAGTCTGAAATAAAGACGTTTCCTGCATTAAACATTTGTTTGTTGTTTTGTTTGTTCTATTCCATAATTAGAGTCAAGTAATATGCTTCAAATTTTATTCGACCAATGTTTCGGCATTACGCCTTCATCATGACTTGTGTGTGAAAATTACCCTGATGAAGGCGTAATGCTGCGTTGGTCGAACAGAATTTAAAGCATATTAGTTCTGAGTGTGCCACGATACTTTTTTTTTTACTCAAAGTATTCTCTACTGCCGTGAACACCTCACAAGGTGTGTGTTTTTATGGAAAGTATCAGTTTTTTTATATTGTCCTTTTTGTCTTTTGCACATACAGCCATATCGATTAGTAGAAATGCCTTTTCATTTTTGCCATCATACTCAATTACATATACAACATTTTAGAGTGGCCCAGCCAGAGTCCAGACATCAATCCATAAAAAAGTGAGCACAAGGCCAGAGTGATGGCAAATAATCGTTCCTGCCTCAAAACCTGGATTGTTGCTAAAAAGGTGCGGTCTATAATCATTGTTGAGACATGGAGAGGCTTGATAGGTATTCTAAAAACCATTTTGAGAGCTGTGATGGCAAATAAAGATGTTTCCATTGATCATTTAAAAAGGGTATGAAGAATTTTGGACACGCCATTTTTCATAAAAATGTAAATAAAGATGAAAATGTTTCTTTTTCTGATTCCATGTTTCTACCACTTTGTCTTGCAACCTTTTGGCAAGTGGCAGTATCATTTTCAGTCAGAACAAACTTATTGGTCAAGAGAAAATCAACATTAAATCAATATTTGCCAGGGGTATGAATCATTTTGTTCTTAACTGTATTGTATTATTAGTTGTGTTTGCCATGTAGTTGGAGTAGTTAGACAGTTATGTAGCAATGAAGATGGCAGAATGGAAATCTGTTTTTTACCTTGGCTTTGTTAAATAAGGAGAGTTCGGTGCCACAAAGCTACTGTGAACTAGAATCACAGTTGTTTCCTTCTTCATATGCAAATCTCAAACCTTGAAATGACCACTAAAAAACTTGAATCTGAACATGGACAGACTGTGATGTAAATACAGATTGTGACGGTGACCAACTGGAGACTCAAAGCAAAGGCAGTCTGTACTCTGCCACAAAACGGTCATATGCTGTGCACACTATTGAAATTCAATGATTCATTAATGTTTCATTCACTGAACGGTGTTTTAAACAGGCTTATTATTTATGAATAAATAGTGTTTTTCCTCTTATTTCCTTCCCTCTGTGTGCGTGTGCTGCAGAGCTATGACAAATGCTTTCTGGGATCATCGGAGACGGCCGACGCTAACCGTGTTTTCTGCGGCCAACTGGGGGCCGTGTACGTGTTCAGCGAGGCGCTCAACCCGGCGCAGATCTTCGCCATCCACCAGCTGGGGCCTGGCTATAAGGTACTGTATGGGCGTGCCAACAACTCCAATCCCATCCCACCACCAACGCTCCAGACCCCAACCCTCAACCCACACACCCACAAACCCCACCACCACCCTGACAGAGCCTGTGGTCCGAGAGGTGTCTGTCAAGTTTCACAGGCGTGAGCCATTCGCCACCTGTTTCGCTCCACGCGTGTTCGCAGGACCGAGATTGATTAGAATGGTGGTGGGGGGTGTCTGGCGAGGGCTGTTTGCTTCCTGTTAAACTGCCGTGGTCATTTCCCCCTGCCTCTGCCGTTTGCGTCCCCTGCTGGACGCGCCTCCTGTCATGTGTGGGACAAAGTGGCCTTCCTGTGTCATTGCTAGCATGCGGATGGTCTCTCTGTCGTGCAGAGGCATAAAACAGGGTCAATATCGGCCAGCGTGCTGGCAGCCTGCCCAGACCTTGGCGCCGTCGAGCGAGCGAACCAGCCGTGCCCTGGAGCAGGAAGTGAGCGGGTTCCCCGTGGCGACTGATGACATGTCTTCCTGTGGCCATTAGCATTCTCTCTAAGACCCCACCACCCCCCGTGCTGTGTGCAGACAGGCTGTTTCCGTTGGCTGAAGGCAGGGAGGTTACATGGGGGCTCGGTGTCTTGCGGTGCAGACTGCTGCTGATTGTCACTTGCTCCCTGCTTCTGTGTACAACTTCCAGGATGCTCAAGAGGGGGCACATATGTAGCACAAAACCATTGTCCTATTTATGTTTTAGTTGGTGTGGATGGGCCTCTCAATGTTGTTGTTGATATTAGTCATGCATATAGCCACTTATATCACAAGCTTTTGCTTCAGTTGGTAATGGCATTGATTGCTTTGTTTGGTGGGTTCCTGAAGGTTGTGAGAGAGTGAAGGAATCTGCCAATGCTCAGGAGGCCATTCCCAACCTCGGATAACAAGGCAGAATGGGCCTCTACAGCCCAGCTCTACAACAGAACTAGACAACGCATCAACTCTTCACACTTGTATTGGCCTAACAATTGGACCCATCATTAATGACAAACCTAGAACACTTATTAGGGGGAAAATTCGCAACTATTTGGTGTGTGTGCGTGTGTGATTGTTTTCAGTACACATCAGATATAGGCATATAGGTTCTCAGAAGCCTCACCAGAGACATTCTGAAGGTTGAATAGCTTGTCGTCATTATTCCTGATGGTGCTGATTTGCCTTCAGCCTGTTAGAAAAATGTAGCTCTGTGCGCTTCACAGGCTGTCACGTCAGGGAGCGTTTACAGCACTCTGTGCAACTCGCTTGTTTAAAGTGTGCTTTGACTTGCATATGGACAACCTCATATTTGCCCCAAGTGTGTTTATGTGTTGTTCAACTCATAGTCGTGGCAGTCTCTCGCCATGTCTGTAACTCTGCACAGCTACCAAAACTACCATACTTCTCTGACATATTTTCAGTTTGTGCCTTTCTGCTGTAAAAGTAGACTTCATTTATTGCTTCACTTCGTTACTAAAGCCTTCCAAGAGACTCTCGATTTTCAGGCTTTTTTGAACAGATAGGTAGAAAAGCTTCGATTTATTCGAAACCCCATGTCTCAACCCTAATTTCCAAAAGAAAGGCTTTCCCCAAGACCTCTGAAGCAGGCTGCCTGATCCCAGCCCACAGCGTGGGACTCAGAGAAACCGCTGTGGCGTGTAATGCCTGGATTATTAGCCAGCACAACGTGTTATGCCAGAGTTGAAGGCGGAAGGCAGACGCAGCGAGTGAGCCAACATGTGTGAGTCCAAGTGCTTTATTTAAAAAGTGCTGCATTAAAAATGCAAGGCTCTGTGAGTGTGAAATTCTCAAGGGATGTTTCTGATTATTTTTTTTTCTCTCTCTCTCTCTCTCTCTCTCTCTCTCTTTCTCTCTCTCTCTCTCTATGCATTCTCTCTCTTTCTCTCTCCCTTTCATTCACCCAGTCTTATGCTTAGAGGTGTGCTTAAAGAGTGAACTTTTGACGCTGATCAGAGTTTCAGGGGGGAAAAAGTCCCTCTGAGAGACTGCTGGAGATTCTCTTCAATCTGAATATCCGTTTGGCTTTCAGCCGCAGCTCTACCAAACACCTGAGACAAATCAGAAAGCGGGAGAGTACAGTAGCTGCACAGTGCACTGGGATTTTTTTAGAGGGAAAGGCTTAGACTGAGTCAGTTCAGTGGAGTGTAAGTCATTTTCACAGTGAAACTATACTCTATTTACAGTATATTACTGTTGCTGTTGTTGTAACAGCATATTGATCAACATAATTGAGTAACCTAAGAACAGGATATCAAAGAGATAATTGTTCATTAGTATGTTACTCTTTGCTTATGTTATACTTACAATATATAACCAGGGCTATGTATTATGAAGGGTTAATTTAGTGGTAATTATTTTGGGCTGTATGTTAATCCTCACTCAAGAGATCACAGCCTTGTATGCCCAGTAGCATATTTAAGACTTCAGATGTTGCTTTAGATGCTCAACTTTCTTGAGAGAGCTCTGCTCATTCTGCTGTGGGGTCCTGCTGCCCCACACCAGCCGGTTGCATTGGCACGTGGAAGTGTGTGTGTGTGTGTGTGTGCGCGTGTGTGCGTGTGCGTGTGCGTGTGTTTGTGTGCGTGTGTGTGTGTGTGTGTGTTTGCGCACGCGCGCGCGTGTGTGTGTAGTGGTAATGTGAATCCCACTCTCCTGCAGAAGAGGCCCTGATGCCCAGGCAGGGTGTCCTAGCCAGGCAAGCTGTGCGCTGTTGTTGGCTGGTACCCTGCAGAGAAAGGCCAGCACACAGCAGACCCCACTGCTGTGGAGAGTGGGACTGTGTGTGGCTGCAGAGGAAGGGAGAGTTAATGAGCATGGATGTGCAATGGATGTGTTTTTGGGGGGTGCAGAGGAATGGAAGAGAAAGGGAAGTAAGTGTGTGTGTGTGTGTGTGTGTGTGCGAGAGAGGGGTGGGGGCGGGTGGATTGTGTGTGTAGAGGGCCTAGGTGTGTGTGTGTGTGTGTGTGTGTGTGTGTGTGTGTGTGTGTGTGTGTGTGCGAGAGAGGGGTGGGGGCGGGTGGATTGTGTGTGTAGAGGGCCTACTGTAGGTGTGTGTGTGTGTGTGTGTGTGTGTGTGTGTACACTACCGTTGTCAGTGAATTCTGCAGCAGCTGGTCCTCTCTCTCTCTTTCTCTCTCTCTCTCTCTCTCTCTCCTCTCTCTCTCTCTCTCTCTCTCTCTCTCTCTCTCTCTCTGTCTCTGGGGAGAGACAGTAAGCACTGGAGGAGTGAGGCGATGTGATGCGATGCGGTGTCCAGTAAGCATGCTTGCCCAAGCTGCTTAACGGCAGTGTAAGGGACGGCCGTGGTGGCGGGAGCAGTGACCCGCTTCCCAGGCACCTTGTTCTGTTCCTCTGGCTGTTCCACCTGCCCACCCCTCCACTCTCTCCCCTTCCTGTCAGCCGAGATGAATGCCCAGTAGCCAGGAACAGGACAGCCGGGTCAGTCTTTTAAGTCCCACAAGCCCCAAGTTGGACGTCCTATCGCCTCTCTCCAGATCACGCAGAAACGGCTAAACATGGCTGTTTAAGCAGAGAGTGTGTGTGTGTGTGTGTGTGTGTGTGTGTGTGTGTGTGTGTGTGTGTGTGTGTGTTACTATCAAATTGTAAATCTAAATTATTATCTCTCATTCCTCTTCACTCTCTCTTTCTTTCTCTCTCTCTCTCTCTTTCTCTACCTACAGTATCTACTCTTTATCTCTCTCTTTATCTCTATATGTCTGCTCTGTATCTATCTATCAATATCTCTATCTATCTGCGTCTCTGTCTGGATCTCTCTCCACCTCTCTCCCTTATGAGCATGTGGAAGTACCTGCACACTATATGACACTGCAGAAGTGATGCTGACAGAGTCGTCTGTTCTTCGCCTGCTCCGTCACCTGCACATGTATACATTTCCCTGACTGGGAGAGGGTGTTGAGGGTGTTGTACTTGTTATTCTGAAGATGAAGAGGGGGGTGCGAGATAGACACCACACACACATACACACACACACACACACACACATACACACACACACACACTTGCTCTTTTTTTCTGTCTCGTCTCTTTGTCTCTTGCTTTCCTCCTACCTGTCCCACTACCAGTCTCTCCCACTCTGCGGCTTTCTCTGTTTCATTTCCTCAGTCTAACTCTCTCACCCCCCCCCCCCCCCCCCCCCCCCCCCGCGCTCTCTCTCTGTGTCTTTTGTTGCAAAGTGCAGTGCTGGAGGTGGTGTGAGGCCAGTGCGCCCTCTCAGTGCCCGGCCGTGGGCGCGCTGCTTTGTGTGGCGGGCCGGGAGACAGGCGAAGAGGAGGAGAAAAGAGGCTCGTTATGTCCTCCTGGCTGTCAGGTGGCACTCGTGGGCCCCATTGTGAAGGGTGGCCGCAATTAGAGCCAACACTATGTGCCTTTGAACAGCGTCCCTTTTGAAAGACAATGAGGAGGGGTTTGGCATAATGAAGAGTGCCGCATGTCCTTGTTGGTGTTTTTATTATGTTTTGTTTTGGGGGGGTTTTGGTGTGTGTGTGTGGGGGGGGGGGGGGTAAATGTAATTTTCTTTTCAGTGGAGTCCCCTTGATTTCTAACTCCTCTCAGACTCGTTGAAACAAAAGGGTTGCAACCTGCATGTCAGGTGGGCACTTCCCTATTGACCGTGTTGGCATAGCCTGCTGTTGAAACACAAGATGGTTGGAAAAGTCAGTCGAGCACATGGCAATGGCAGAGAATGCTGAGTGAGTGTTTTTTTTTTTTTTTTTTTTTTTTTAAGTGAAAAGTGTAGAATTCACTCTCAGCATGAGAAAAGCCCTTAAGATGAATTCCAGCTCTGCTTGCCACGGGGGTGTTGGAGTGTGTGTGTGTGTGTGTGTGTGTGTGTGTGTGTTGGGGCGGGGGGGGGGGGGGGGTCACATGGGGGATGGGGGGTTGGTATTTAGTCTGAACCCAGCCTCCAGCCTCCGCTTCCCCCCTGCCTGCTCTGAGGCCCTGGCACGCCATGGGACCTGCTGCCTGTTAGCGGTGCATGATGGGAAGGGCCAAACAGACCGAGTGAGACGGGGGCCGGAACCATTACTGCCAGAGGTGCTGCCAGGCTCCAGCGTGAGCTGATGCTGCCTGGCCTTTTCAGTGGTGTTGTTTGGCCTGAGGAGTCCTCTGAAGCCCCACAGGACGGGTTGGATGCCAACTCCAGTCCATTTCTCTGACAGTGTGCCACACAACAAAATAAAATGCAATGACAGAATGTAGGAGGTTTTTTGTCTGACTATAGATTGTACGGATAGAATATCAGTGGGTTTTGAAAAGGTGGAAGCATTGTATGGGAGCACAAAATAGAATATTTATGAAGTGAGTAGTCCTTTTGGGGCTCAATCGGTCAAACAAATAGCACCCCATCCCCACAGGTGCATTATGTAGTATCACATAGTACTAAGGTTATGTTTATAGTAGTACATGAACAATTGTTATTATGCAATTCATTGTCTAATTTCCATCTCCCCCTCTCTGCCTCTCTCTCCATCTCTCTCTCTTTCTGTCTCTCTCCCTCCTTCTGTCTTCATGCCTATCCCTCTGTCTCTCCCTCCTTCTGTTTCTCTCATTCTTTCTGTCTCTCTCCCTCCTTCTGTCTTCATGCCTATCCCTCTGTTTCTCCATCCCTGTCTCTCCATCCCTCTATCCCTCTATCTCTCCATCCCTCTCTCTCCCTCATTCTGTCTCTCTCCCTCCCTCCTCCTCTCTTCTTCTCCTGCTGTCCACAGAGCACGTTCAAGTTTAAATCCGAGAGTGACATCCACCTGGCGGAGCACCACAAGCAGGTGCTGTACGACGGCAAGCTGGCCAGCAGCATCTCCTTCACCTACAACGCCAAGGCCACCGACGCCCAGCTGTGCCTGGAGTCCTCGCCCCGGGAGAACCCCTCCATCTTCGTGCACTCGCCCCACGCCCTCATGCTGCAGGTCACTTCATTCAATTCAGTTTGGTCCAGTTCACTGTAATTGATTGGCACGACGGTTTTGAAGGGAAATAGTGTTGCCAAAGCATAGAATACATAAACATATCAACATCAATACATTGAAAATCCACAGCACATAGGATAGAAAAAACGTGGTTATATACATACACACATGTGGAAACACCACACACACACACACACACACACACACACACACACACACACACTTTTGATAGGTTATTGTATGCTATTTTGAATAAACTTTCAGTAAGTCAGAGGAGTCATCCATGAGTCTTAAACATGCCATGTTTTGGTACATGTTTTGTATCTTGTGGGATAGTGGGTAGGTCATTGGAAGGTGAGTTCATATTTGACCAATGGTCTGCATCTTGTTACATCCCCCATGAAATCTCACAGACAGACAGATAAAACAGCCTGATACATCTGATGACATCTGATAATGGCCACCTGAGGTGAATCTGCCAAACAAATCTTTTGAAATGCACCTTTACGAGCTCCAGTAAGACATTAATGATGATATTTACAGGTCTGGGATCAGTCTGGGAAGTAACAGAGAACTAGGAATCCTCTGCTCTACTGGACTCAGACCTGCCCGTCTGACTGCTAGGATAATAGCTTGCAGATAGTGTCTGTAGAGATGGGTACAGAGATGGGCACTAGAGCCCATTCCACTTCAGACACACTATAAGGACCCTGTCTATGTCTGTGTCTGTGTTCATTCGGATGATCAAAAGTGTGTGTGCGTGTTTGTGTGTTTGTGTGTGTGTGTGTGTGTGTGTGTGTGTGTGTGTGTTTGTATGCATGCCCGTGCATGTGTGCATATGCTGATTGAATGAGACCCGGATGAGACTATTGCTTTGAGGACCGGCTCTTGGTTATTGTGTGTCTTCCCTTATCGATTTTCCCCCAGCTTTTGAATCACACACCTCAGTGCCCAATGGATGTGTCATTTGGAGCGTGGTTATTAAAGTGTGTCCTCTTTCCCCGTGTGTGTGTGTGTGTGTGTGTGTGTGTGTGCAGGACGTGAAAGCCATAGTCACCCACTCCATCCACAGTGCCATCCACTCCATCGGAGGAATCCAGGTGCTCTTTCCACTCTTCTCCCAGCTGGACTACAGGCAGCCCAACGACAACCCTGTGGAGACAACCGTTTGGTAAGAACTACAGTACAAACAAGATTAGAATAGAAACTTCAAAATATAGTTCTCAAAATGAGCATTTTTGCTTTGCCTGTTCCATTTCTTTCTCATTTTCCTGGTATCAGAAAAAAATGAAAAGACTTCCGTAAATGTACTGAATGAAAAATAATTGTGTTCATTCCTCCCAAGATGTAACTGTCATTGACATGTAAGACTTATAGTAAGCACCTAGACAAGACAAATTTCATTGAACTACAGCTTGACATTTTTCATCAAAATAGACCTACAGTAAACACCTTTTGTACTGTTTTCTTCACCAAATAGGAATACTGTAATTTCTCTAAATGTGCCTTAGATCCATAGCCTACTTGCAAATAGCAATTGTGCAAAGGAGTTTCACACAGGTGTATCAGAGATTCAGACTTGTGCAAGGAATCTCTACCACCTGTGAAAAGATGTTTTCCTTTTGTTTAGCACAGGGAAACCAATAGAGTTTGGGGACTTTGAATGACAACTGTGTTGCAAAAGGGTGTGAGAACTGTGTGAATCCAATGAAAATGTGTGAACACATTCGCAAGAGATGACTTCTGCTGTGCAAAGAAAGTGTTCATGAAGACCAAGGGGATCCCAGTTTCCTTAAGCAGGTCTAAGCAAAGCAAGGCAAATGGTTCCAATGCGGCACAGAGGATGACCAGATCCTTTTGGACCCAAATCTTTCTTCATATATGCCTGGAACTGTATCAAACTGAGTCTGGCTGAGTGTTCAGTGTAGTTTGAAAAAAACCTGAGACAGAGTTGTGAAGGAAGCCGTTTTCAAAGCTAATATCCCTGCACTGGCATGCATATTGAAATAGATGTGCAAGTTTGTGTGTTGTTCAAGAAGTATCAGTTTCTTCATCTCATTGCTTTCTGCACAAACTGAAGCTGATGTGATTTGCTGTGGGGATGGCTGTGTTATTTGGTGGAGTGACCATGAATGCTAATTTTGGGCTCTGAGGTGGAAAGTAGTCTGCTCTTGTCAGGCATTCGATGGTAGAGAGCAGGGGTACAGATGATGAGAAAAGAGCTTTGAAAATTCCAAGCACACACACACACACACACACACACACACACACACACACAAACATACAAAAACACACACACACACCATGAGATGATGAGAAAAGAGCTTTGGAAATTCCAAGCACACACTCACACACACACACACACACACACACACACACACACCTCAGATGTCCTCACACACAGTGTGTAACAAGCCTGACAACCCTTGAAGGTAGACATGATCAGACTAACAGCGTCCAGCGCTACGGCGACTCGTCGCTTGCAGGCACAATCAGCAGATTGCAGATGCACGCTGAGAGGCTGCGGCCCACTCATATGTCAGGCATGTCACATCGAGTCCAGCACGCACGCGGGCCTCTTTCGGAGCGTGTCGGCTCGATGCCCTCTTCCTTTCTTGTCTCCGAGCTTGAGGGAGAACCGCTAACGTAGTCAGATGAGACAAAGGCCCTTCTCTGCAGACCAAACATAACAGAGGCTCTTGACATCCACTCTAGCAGAGTGCAGGTTTCTTTGAAGCAGTGTGACACGCCGCCTCCTCTCCTGATGCAGCGTTCCTGTCCTGTCCTGTCGCTATGGCGATCGTCATTATCTAGGGAATGCCTCAGTTACCAAGAGCACAGAAGCGATGATGACCTTGAGTGAGATTATTGTTAGCTAGATGTCTTTTCCTGGTGCTCTAACACTAATATGAGTTTGCATATTAGCCGGTTTATGTAACTGTGTCTCTCAGGTCAGACTTACGATATAATTTATCAGGTCTGAAATTAAATTATGAAATGCATGGTACATTGGAGCAAGGAGCGGTGGACCGCTTTGCATTTTCAAATTGAACTAATGGGGAATATTGATTTGGGTAAATTTAGGACTAGTGTGTATTGTCCTTATTAATCTTGTCTAGACAAACATTTACGTTTGTGTTCTCCTGGTTGAACACTGCTTGGGCAAAATTTGCCACTGCAGTTGTTACCGCCATCTAATGTGGGCATTTGTCGGTGTGTGTATGTGTATGCACTTTCATATCCTTATATTTATGCATGTGTCCCTGCCTGTGTGTGTGTGTGTGTGTGTGTGCGCGTGCGTGTGTATGTGTGTGTGTGTGTGCGTGCATGCGTGTGTGTTTGTGTGTGTGTGTGTGTTCGTTTACACTGCAGTGCTACTCTCCTGACCTTCCTGGTGGAGCTGCTGAAGAGCTCCGTGGCCATGCAGGAGCAGATGCTGGGGGGGAAGGGCTTCCTGGTGATCGGCTACCTGCTGGAGAAGGTAGGGGGTCCCCCACCAAAGGTCACATACATGTCATCGAACAGTAAATAGCCTCCTGGTGAATGGATACAAAGAACTCTAAGACATACTGTACACACACATTTATCATGCCCACACACAGGATGGAGCATACACACACACACACACACACACACACACACACACACACACACACACACACACACGCTCACGCAAACATACACACTCACACAAACATACACACACACAAACACACACAATGGAGCATACACACTCACACAAACATACACACACACACACACACTCACGCAAACATACACATTCACACAAACATACACTGACACACAAACATACACACAGATATACACAGACAGAAATTGCTCATTAAAATGATTATTACATGAATTTACTATTCACACCATGGATGCAACAACAAAAGCAACACCTCTATAACAGCCCACGTGTGAAATATGTGTGTAGTCATTTAACCTGCCAATGTCACCCCTCCCGTCTACACTACTCTCCTGTAGTTCCCTTCAGTGTGGAGAAAAGGGGTCCTAGTTCTCTCTGAGCCTCCATAAGATCCTGCTTCAGCTAGGGCTACAGCTGCTGCTTTCAGCAGTGATGCATTGCCGTACATAGGCAAGACTGTCGCTGCTGTCGCTTGCCTGTACATAGCTGCTGTCGCTTGCCTGTACATAGCTGCTGTCGCTTGCCTGTACATAGGCAAGACTGTCGCTGCTGTCGCTTGCCTGTACATAGGCAAGACTGTCGCTGCTGTCGCTTGCCTTACATAGGCAAGGCTGGCTTTGCAAAACTGCCGGTTACACAGCATTAGTGACTGTCCCTGAGGTCTGGTTTGTGCCATCTGTTCGCTGTCTGTTTCTTGTCTCTCTGTCACTCTCTCTTTCTCTCTCTCCCACCGATACACACACACACACATACACACACACACACACACACACTCACACACACACACTCCCACATCCCCTTCACTCTCCGCCTTTCTCCTGTACTCTTTTCTGTCTCTAGGAACCCTTCCATTATTCTCTTTATGCCCATAACTGTACAGTTAATCAACATTCTCTGACAAACACTCCCTTTAATAAAAGACATGATGGCAGAAAGCCTGTTATTGGATCAATGCATTGTATCGACTCATCACTTAATCAAG
>NC_055961.1:14874994-15024994 GCF_018492685.1 Alosa sapidissima | reverse complement strand
TTCGCCGTGCTCCGTGACGAGGGACGAGAGACGAGGGACGAGACACACTCCTACCCTGCGGGCATTAGGCCTGATTGCATTCTGAAATGGCAACTCGCTTAATTACTGCCGGCCTTTTGCGCATCATAAGGGAAAAAAAGCCACTTGTGTCCTCGGAATATGTTTTCCTGTCGTGTTCTTTATTTGTGAAGTTCAGAAAATAATCTCAGTCATCTGTGGGCTGGATAAGAGGACCGATGGCAAAGTGAAAATAGAAGATAATGTGCAGCGTTTACTTTCTCTCTCTCTCTCTCTCTCTCTCTCTCTCTCTCTCTCTCCCCCTCTCTCCCTCACACATGAGCAGGAACTTCATTGTGTCTTTTTAAAATCATGAACTGTTCAGCAGTTTAAGGCATCTGCTATGTCTACTGTTTTAAGGTGCATTAACGTGTAGTTGTGTGTGAGAATGTAAAGTGAGCTAGAATAACATCATGTCTGAATGCATCCTAGTGCAGTTGGCAGCAGATGCTAACACTCATAATCACACAAGTGGTGCAAGGCAAACAGTACTTTCAAAACACCATGTCAAACCTATAAACCTCTTAAAATAAGTTTGAATAACAGTGAGGAGTGTTCAGGTCAGTGCCAAACAGCTGGGACTGGATAAGCCAGTGATGAAATGGAAATAAAGCTACTTTATGCTCATGAATCACAAAACCTTCATACATTTCTTTTAAGGAACTCCTGTCCTGTTTTTTAAACATTATGTAAATCCTAAATTGTTATTTTTTTGTCCTGTGTGTCTGTTTCAAAGGACCGAGGTGTGAAGGAGGATGAACTGCAGAGTATTTTAAATTACCTGTTGACAATGCATGAGGTAGGTACAGCCGCCTGAAACCAAATATAGCACAGCCCCACTGGCAATTTCTTTTTGATTTGCAGCACTTGCAGTGTTACGGCTTGTATTGATGCCTCCACCTCATTCGATTTAGAACTGCTCAGATGTGCCTCTGTTGGAGTACAACTTGCAAAGAGATGTTCAAAATGTGTATTGATCTACAGTACACATTTGTCCTCACTCGTCTTCCCTCTCACTTTTTGTTTGCTCTCTCTCTTCCTCCCTCCCTCCCTCCCTCCCTCCCTCTCTCTCTTTCTCTTTCTATCTTTTTCCATCTCTCTCTCCTCATTCCTCATGGGTCCCTCTCTATTATCTCGCTCCACTGCAGGATGAGAACATCCATGACGTCCTGCAGCTCCTTGTGGCCCTGATGTCGGAGCATCCTGCCTCCATGATCCCCGCCTTCGACCAGAGGAACGGAATACGGTGAGCCCTAAGGGACAAACCATGCCTCGTTGCTCTCTCTCTCTCTCTCTCTCTCTCTCTCTCTCTCTCTCTCTCTCTCTCTCTCTCTCTCTCTCTGCCTCTCGCCCACCTGCCTGCCTGTCATGCTGCGTCTGTCTGTCCGGCAGGCCTCGGCTCAGGCGGCCCGGGCCTTACATAAGCGGGCATCGGCTTAGCCCTGTCATGCCCGCATCAATCACACTTTTCATGGCCCAGAGCGCACCGCGGGGTATTTAAGTGTCACATCCAGTTGCTGTCACCTCAGTTCTGTTACTCTTTTTCTTTCTTTCTCTCTCTCTCTCTCTCCACTGTTTCATCCCCCTGAAGCAAAAAAGGGGAAAGTTTTTTAATTAAATGATGAAATAGATTCTTAAGAAGACTGAACTTTTTTTTTTTGTCTAGATAAGGGATTTTGCCTAGTGTGTGCGTCCATTGTTTGTGTTGTGTCTAGACTTTGATGAAGTGCTTGTCTATACACAGTCTTTGACAAGTAGCTGAAACCAATGACTTTTGTCCCACCAGGGTTGTCTACAAACTACTGGCGTCCAAGAGTGAGAGTATTCGAGTGCAAGCGCTCAAAGTGCTTGGCTACTTCCTAAAGCACCTTGGCCACAAGTAAGTTCCTGACATCAAAAACTACTCCGTTAGCACCTGAACTTTCTCTTACCTTTTGTGTTTTGGCACATTTAATGATGTAACCTTATGCAAAGAATATGATTAAATTATTTAATTGGCTGGTAGAGGATGACATTGAATAGGGAGTGTGTATATGCTCTGTTTACATTTGGACTTAAGGCATTTCTGCTTTCTGCATACATTTCTGCATAAATATCAGTATAGAACTGTGCTTACATGTTTATTATACATGTAAAGTGGTCTACACTCAAAGCAAATTAGAGTACTTTCATCTCATGACTTCTCATCTCATGTTCATTTCAAATCCGTGTGTGGGGGTGTAGGGCTAAAACATCTGAAACTGTGTCACCATTCGCATGCTTATGAACTGAATTAAGTAGATAAAGAGAACAGCGACAAATGTGTGAGAGAACTGTAATTGATGTAACTGACCTTACCCAACTGAGTGTAAGAGTCCTCTCACTCTGAAAAGCCGTTTGTAATTTGCATGTGGGGTCCTGCAGGGTGGAAGTGTTGGTCAGATTAGAGTGTCCGTGTCAGAGATGACCGGCTCCAGTCTGGCTTGAAGGGACTGTATTGTGGAGAAAAGTTGGCAAAGCCATGGGCACACATAATCAGCCTGATAAACCAACTGTTATGTGATGTAATGCCTTGTAATGAAGGCAAGTATCTAGGCAAATTCAGATGCGACAGCCCAACTGTGTTGTAGTGATGCCGTTAACGTCACCACCTGACACATGGTCGGCCCAGATTCCATTCCGAACCTGTGGCATTTTGGATAAAAGTGTTTGCTAAATACCAGACAAACTGCCTCACACTTGCTCGTTTGTCAGTCCATAGACTTCTACACACAGTGCACATCTGACCATGTGTGTGTTAGCCAGTTTGTCCTTCAAAGGCCCATTAGTTTCCAGATCTCTGGCCTTGTGTCTGCATCAAACAGACATCATGCCAGTGAGCTGCTGGCCACTGTGTCGCCATGGCGTTTGTTGTCGTTTAGTTTTTTTTTCCCTCACCCAGCTCGTGGCCCTGTCCTCTCTGACTGGGCTGCTGGGATTGGCTTGTCAGTGCTTGGCTATGATGGTGTGGGTGACAGGCCTTCTGTGAGATCCCTTTGTTGTGTCTGTGAGTGCCTGTGTGTTTATCTACTGTGTGTGTGTGTGTGTGTGTGTGTGATGGAGAGAGATGGATGTGGGAGAATGCTGTGAGCTGTTAATCGTAATGCGTGTACGAGTCGCCCCTTGAGGATCGGAGTGTCAGCTGAGATCACGTCAAGCCGACGCCACTCCATGTATCTATTCATGGTGCCGCATCTCTTACTGGGTGAAGCCACCCATAGTCTTGAATGGAGTGCAGGCTTCCCCCATTACTGACAGAGAGCCAACAAGTGAACAGCCATTAGCCTGCCAGCGGTGTTGTGCCTTTCTTTTATGTGTCTGCTCATGTGTCTGCCTATCTGTGTGTGTGTGTGTGTGTGTGTGTGTGTGTGTGTGTGTGCAGTATGTCTGTTTATTTTACTTTCCCCATCTGTCTATTCTCTATTCAGCTCTTCTGTCTACTGATCTCTGTCTGTCTGTGTCTCTGCCTTCCAGCGTCTGTCTCTGTGTCTCATTCATCTTGTCAAGTCTTGCTTGTAGGAAGAAGGTGGAGAGTGTGTACCTCTTCATGCTGATGTCTGTCTGTCTGTGTCTCTGTCTGTCTCTGTGTCTTATTCATCTTGTCAAGTCTTGCTTGTAGGAAGAAGGTGGAGAGTGTGTACCTCTTCATGCTGATGTCTGTTTGTCTGTCTGTCCATCTGTCAGTCTGTCTAGACAAGTCTGCTAGTCTCTCCTCCAATATGCTGAAGGTCATAGACTTGCATGGAATCTTCGTGCTTTCTTGTCTGTCTCTCTTTGATGATCTGACAGAAGGTGTGTGTGTGTCTGTCTCTTTCACAGGAGGAAGGTGGAGATCATGCACACACACAGCCTCTTCACGCTGCTGGGGGAGCGGCTGATGATGCACACCAACACCGTCTCCGTCACCACCTACAACACCCTCTATGAGGTTTGTCACCCCAACAACACATCACATGCAATACAACCAGTGGTTAAAGGGGCTGTATGTAGTTTCTTTTATCGTAAAGGTAGTTAGAAATATCATCTGAATATGGAGAAACCATCATTTCAAAAGCATCTATGCTTGCTGTTGCCCAGATATCTTCTAAACTTGGTTAGCATGCAAATCAGTGTGTGCCTGTAGCTGAGTATAACTGATAGTAGTGCACTGTGGAGCTGACCGCAGTGCCACCATACCTCTTAACACTGGTCATTACTGTGGTTACACTTGAAGCTATTCACCAGAGGGAAGAGAATGCCATGCACGCCACGGACTGAGCCTTTTCATGCTTCACGCTCCTCAGAGATGGTGAAATGCAAGCCTTTCACTAGGCTCTGACTCAGTGTGACTCTGTGTCAATGGCGGGAATGTTCTCCAGGCGCCAGCATGTCTGAATGACTGAAATGTTTCGCATTGCAGATTCTCACGGAGCAGGTCTGCACTCAGGTGGTCCACAAGCCCCATCCGGAGCCAGACTCCAGTGTCAAGATACAAAACCCGAGTAAGATCCATCTCCCAGCAGCCAACACAGCGTCTGGCCTTCACAAACTCTTTAAGAAACTGTCTTTGTAGTGAGTTGTATGAGTGACTGAGATCATGAGATCATATAACATTGCCTAATGTGTGTTTGTGTGTGTGTGTGTGTGTGTGTGTGTAGTGATTCTGAAGGTGGTGGCCACACTGCTGAAGAACTCCACCCCGAGCGCAGACCTAATGGAGGTGCGGCGTCTCTTCCTGTCCGACATGATCAAGCTGTTCAGCAACAGCAGAGAGAACAGACGGTGAGTTCTGTTCCTGTCACACACACTCACACTCTAGCTCACTCGGACTAATGCAGACTATCTACATACATTCAAATGTATGCAGTGAACAAACACACACACTCACGCAAATCACATACAGTACACGAAAAACACACGCTCATCCTTGTTAGATGACACTAGTACAAGTGCAGATACAAACACACACACACACACACACACACACACACACACACACACACACACACACACACACACACTCACACACACTCACCACCTCACTCCACCATCCCCCATGATGCTCCCTTTTGTGTCTGTGAAAGGCATGAAGAGCGTAGAGTGGCTCCTGTTTTCTCATTAGCGCCGCACGGTAAACCACTCACCGCACTCCTCCCCCCAAACAGCGCCACAGCACCTTGCTGCCACTCAAAGCCACTCACAGCTCCTCGTCGGCCAAATCTGAAGTGCCAGGCCTCGACGGCGGGCATCATTTATGTCAGTGTCGGCAGAGGTGGGCAAAAAAGGGGCACCTCAGCAGGCTGTACACTGCTGTGGCTGCTGTTACTACCAGCACACGCCTAAGCGTACCCAAATGGATACAATTACCCAAAATGTCCATCATTCAGTGACATGCTGTGTATGTGGTCTTCCCGATATGTGTCACCTTATGTGGAGAACCTTCTGGTTTGTTCTAATGGTGGCCTGTGTCTCTTTTCTCTTTTGTTTGTTCTGGATGTGATTTGTGTTGTCCTCCCCAGGTGTCTGCTGCAGTGTTCGGTGTGGCAGGACTGGATGTTCTCGCTGGGCTACATCAACCCCAAGAACCCTGAGGAGCAGAAGATCACCGAGATGGTCTACAACATCTTCCGCATCCTGCTCTACCACGCCATCAAGTACGAGTGGGGCGGCTGGCGCGTGTGGGTGGACACCCTCTCCATCGCCCACTCCAAGGTAAACGCTGACACTTCTCTCTTTCTTCTTTTTCCTCTTTCATTTCTTTCTGTGTATTTCATACTTTCCTCCGTTGCGGCGGTACGTTTAGCCCTTTTCAGAGCTCAGCCGGTGTCCGGATGGGTCCTGTGATGTGTCTGGAGCAAGCGCAGTCACACTTTTTTCCGCCAATTAGCATAGCAATCAGCAGAGCCCCCTGCTCGCTGGAGGACATGATGGAAGCTAACCTTGCCAATGACAAAACACCATATTAAAGTCCAGACTCACTGAGGGGATAAAAATGCGGATCCCAACCTTCTTCACCCTCACTATGCACAGACAGCCCATTTACATGTCACTAGACACCCCATTCAAAAACAGTGGACTCTCTCTGCATGGCAATGTTTGGCTATGGAACATCACTTCACATAATGATGTCAATCACATGTGGTGGCCATTCTAATGAGTAATATCTGAATGTTCAACATATACATCATCTATATACAGTACATGGCCTTTAAAGCCAAATGCATACGTTGATGATGAATTGGCCAACTTGGTTGTTAAGTCTGCCTCTCTCTCCCTGTGTTAGGTGACTTATGAGGCCCACAAGGAGTACCTGGCTAAGATGTACGAGGAGTACCAGCGTCAGGAGGAGGAGAACATCAAGAAAGGCAAGAAGGGCTCGGTGAGCACCATCTCGGGCCTGTCAGCCACGCCCGCCGCCACCGTCAACGGCACCATGGAGATCCGTGAGCTGGACGACACGTCGCAGACGCAGACGCCTGAGAGTGAGGCCGACTACAGCGAGAACGCCGACTCGTCCCGCAACCTGCTGGCCGAGTGCAAGGGGGTCGAGGGTCCGGCGGGAGGGGAGGCGACGACCGCAGCGGTGGCGGCGGTTGGGGCTGTAGCAGGCCCCGCTGGCGTACGGGTGGAGGTGCACGACCTGCTGGTGGACATCAAGGCGGAGAAGGTGGAGGCCACGGAGGTGAAGCTGGACGACCTGGACCTCTCTCCGGAGGTGCTGGGCGTCAGTGGGGGCATGAGTGGAGGAGGCAACGGCGGGGTCAATGTTGGGGTCAGCGCGATGGAGAACGGGCCTCTCGTGGAGGTCGACTCCCTGCTGGACTCCACCTACTGCGCCAGCATACACAAGCTCAATGGCAGCCTGGCGCCCAAGGAGCACGAGCTGGCCGGCATCCACGCAGGCAGCAACAGCCTGGACGACGGCTCCAACCTGGGGCCGCTCATCACGCTGGCCGACGAGAAGGACATGCCCAGCGTGCCCAGCAACAACGGCTTCCTCTTCCCCAAGAGCGACGAGAAGCTGCTGCCCTCGTTGGCATCGCCGAGCCCCACCACCGAGCCCCTGGTGCTGCCCCCAGTGGTGGGCACTGACCAGGCGTCCAGCGCCAGCGACGACCTCAGCCTGCTGGCGCACATGACCACTTGCGGCTCGGACCTGGGCCAGGCGACGTCGACGGCAGCGGTGCCAACAGCAACGACGCCCGGGGGAGCGGCCGGCGGGCTGCCCGAGGACGGACAGTTCAAGCTCCAGAACTCGCTGGTGGACATCAGCACGCTGGCGGAGGCAGAGGCCCGGGCCTCGGCGCGAGCCCTGGAGAGTGGAGAGGGGGCAGAAGGCGCCTCGGCGGCGGCAGGCCCGGAGGGAGACGCGGCGGCCGCAAAGGCGGCCGGAGACGCCGCTAGCACCACCTCGGACACGGAGAGGTCGGACGACGGCAAGGACAAGGAGATGAAGAAGATCCAGACCACGGCCACAACTCAGGTGAGGCCCCTCACAGTCCTCCGTCTCACCTGGTTCCACTTCCAGTAGAAACATCTGGCTTCGTCTTAGTTTTATTGCATAATGGCAGATGTACCATCAACATGGGATAATGGCCAATACAGATGGTCTATGATTTGTATGGTCAAGTTCTTCATAATAGTGTCTTTTATGGTGTGGTTTAATCTGGATCTTTCTCTCCACTGTGTAGGCCATGCATGGGCGCACGGCCAGTCAGATGGAGAGGGACCTGCGGGTGGACCTGGGCTTCCGTGGGATGCCCATGACGGAGGAGCAGCGGCGGCAGTTCAGCCCGGGCCCGCGCACCACCATGTTCCGCATCCCCGAGTTCAAGTGGTCACCCATGCACCAGAGGCTGCTGACCGACCTGCTCTTTGCCCTGGAGACAGACGTGCACGCCTGGAGGAGGTGAGAAATCCAAAAGGGGGCGCTATCTCAACAAACTCTGGCCTTTTGCACAGATTAGGCCATCTTACATTTTAAAAGGCTCTTTTAGACAATCATAAAAGGTGAAGTATAGTAAAAGATACTTTAATTTAGTCCAGGCATAGTTCAGATGTCAATATGTCCATCTGGAATAATGTGATTAAGCCTATTTTAATTCAAATTAGTACTTAGCCATATTCTTGACTATAGCTACTGCTAAGAAAAGGCTTTATTGCTTTGATGTTAAAATGCAAATGAAATGGGAAGTGCAGTTGGCATAATTGCAAAGCATAATTACAGTTGATAAGCTATTGCCTGCCTGGAGACATTTCATGCTAATAAATACATTTCATATTTTTTTCTTTTATCAGCAGTCAGACACTTTGTTTGCAAAAACATGTTAGTAACTGAAGCAAATGAACAGTAGCAAATGAACAGTGTTTGATATTTTAGGCTAATTTAAAATAATCTGTGTGATTTCATGAACTATATCTGTATAATACTCGTTCAGCGCTTCTACTCTAGCTGACTGTTTACTTCCTGTCTGCTTTGCAGCCATTCCACCAAATCCGTCATGGACTTTGTGAACAGCAATGAGAACATCATTTTTGTACACAACACTATCCACTTGATCTCTCAGATGGTGGATAACATTATCATCGCCTGCGGGGGCATCCTGCCTCTGCTCTCTGCAGCCACGTCGCCCTCTGTAAGTGGCTCGCTAGTGCCCTCTGCTGGCTGGAAGAGCAGGTTGAACCCAGGTGGTGGGGAAAGCAAGGAGATTTTAGTACTGTTTTCTGAGACAGGAACTGCTCAGGGGATGAACAGCAGCAGCTTTAGGTTTTCTGTATGTTTTTTAATAAAATGAATCTATTCTAGCTTGTTATTATTTCTGTAAATAGTGGTAGGGGAAATAAAAAGGAACAGAATATATGACTTAGCATCAGACGCACATGGAAGAAGGGTCTGCTGCAGAATTTCCTTTGACTCTCTATAACTAATCTGTCTCCATACCTTTGTTTTCATAATCTGAAGTAACTGAATTGGGTGAGCCCATTTTTTTCAGTCCAAGTTAATGAATGCCACTGGGGTGTAGTGGACGTCTTTTATTAGCTGTGTTTATCACAGCAGAATAATCGAATCGTTAAACACTTTATGTAATGTTCCACCCAAGTTCTCTACATAGAGGTCCAGCACCAGCAGTGGCATTGCATTCACAACTGGCTCTTGTTTCTCTGCATCTTCTCTAACACTTCTGTTGACCCTTAGTTTACTCACAACTAAACCGTTGCGACCTAGAGAAGAGACAGTTCTAATCTGTACCTATCTGCTCATTTGATTTTAATACCCTTTTCTTTTTGTTCTTTTTTTCTTGTCTGTATTCTTCTGTTTGCTGTCTTCTCTCGTCCTCTTCCGTCTCTTTTTGTCTTGTGCATGTACAGAGTTCTAAGGTTAGTGCGAACGCTGTAAGTCCCAGTTTCTTTACCTTTTTTATAACATCTTTATCAATATCCTGTTTGCCTTGTGTTTTCACCCTATTAGTGCTTTTCACTCTGAGTTCAGTAATACCAACTAACGTTCCCTTGTCATTTCTAAAGTAGCGCTGAATAATGATGATGTAATTGGTACTTTCCCAGTAGACCTCAAACAGTTTTTTTGAAACCATTGAATGGCAGTGGATTTTTTATCTAAGCCTAGCAATCTCTATTCACCAGGAAATAGTCTAGAAGGTTCCGGCAGATTCTTCCTGCTAATGACATGAATCTGTAATATACTATGACAAGAAAATCAATGCAGACACAAGCCAGGAACAGGGATAAAAAGCCCACAACCCCACAGACCCAACCAGATTGCCAGTCAAAACTACCATTCTGTGCCTCGACCCACATGCATGGTGTCGCAATACAAATGAATCCAGACCCTGACTATCATGAAGTCCAGCCCTGTCCACAACATGACATACAGTAGCTCAATATAAAGATAGAGTTCACATTGAAATATTTATATTTACTCTACTCTTCATTGACACGGCAGAAGGAGTCAGGCTCCTCAAAGGGAGCTAAGGGTGGCGAGGTGACCCCAGTGCCAGGGGGCACAGGTCCAAAGGGAGAGGTGGGTAGCTAGCTGCCGGGGAAGTGTCAATGGGGAGGGTGAGAGGGAGCACGGCTAACTGGTCACAAATCACTGTCCACACCGTTGTGTGTGTCATGTCCTGCCCACTGGTTCACTAAATCACCCCCCCCCCCCCTCCTTCCTCACCCCTTTGCCTCTCCAGGGCCCCAGATTTGTGTGGGATCTAATTGTAATTCCATATCACCCCTGGATGTTGTGGATTTATACTGATAGTTTATTTAGCAGTTCTGTTTATACGGCCATTGCTATATATTTACCTGAAGGTGACCCTTGTCCACCACCCCACTCTCTTCACTGTCCTGCATGGTACAGTGCACATGTGCGTTCACAGTGTGTGTGTGTGTGTGTGTGTGTGTGTGTGTGTGTACATATAGGTTTGACACAGAAATTGTTAGAGTGCACCTCCATAAGATGTCATTTTCTATACACTTGTATATGAAAAATGAAAATAGCATTTTTATAACTGGCTCCTTAAAGGCATAAAGAGCTTCATACCTTTATACGCTTAAACACCAATTTCACTTGTGAAATAGTTATGCTTTGACACATCTGCTGTGGTTAAAATGTTGCAACATTGTGCCTGCACGTGTGTGTGTGTCTGTGTGTGTCTGTGTGTGTATGTGTATGTGTGAGTGTCTGAGAGGCTTATTAAAGTGTTTCTGCCCGGTTGTGTGTGCGTGTGTGCGTGTGTGTGTGTGTGTGTGTGTATGTGTGAGTGTCTGAGAGGCTTATTAAAGTGTTTCTGCACGTGTGTGTGTGTGTGTGTGTGTATGTGTGAGTGTCTGAGAGGCTTATTAAAGTGTTTCTGCACGTGTGTGTGTGTATGTGTGAGTGTCTGAGAGGCTTATTAAAGTGTTTCTGCACGTGTGTGTGTGTGTGTGTGTGTGTGTGTGTGTGTGTGTGTGTGTGTGTATGTGTGAGTGTCTGAGAGGCTTATTAAAGTGTTTCTGCCCGGTTGTGTGTGTGTGGGCAGACGGAGCTGGAGAACGTGGAGGCCACGCAGGGCATGTCTTCAGAGACGGCCGTCACCTTCCTGACCCGTCTGATGGCTATGGTGGACGTGCTGGTGTTCGCCAGCTCCCTCAACTTCAGCGAGATCGAGGCTGAGAAGAACATGTCCTCCGGCGGTCTGATGAGACAGTGCCTCAGGCTGGGTGCGTGCTAAATCTCTGTCTGTGCTCTGTGTGTGTGTGTGTGTTCGTGTGTGTTTGTGTGAGAAAGAGAGAAAGGAATATTATGAATATAAATTTGTGCTAAACAATGTCGATATATCCTCTTATCTTTTCTTAGTTGTGTTTGGTATTTTGAACAGGTGAATATAAGCTTTATACCAATCTTTGTGTATAACGTAAAGCTACTGTATATGTGTTTGCACTTTAATGTATTAAAAATCTTATGGTTCATACAAGCCTTGTGTGTTTTGATATGGTCTCTTGTTACAAAAGCATTCCTACATGACCTGTTTCTCCATGCGCTCCATGTGTTGGCAGTGTGCTGTGTAGCGGTCAGAAATTGCCTGGACTGCAGACAGAGGCAGAGAGATCGCGGCAGCAAGACCTCTCTGCCCATCAGCAAGACCCAGGAGAGCCTGCAGAGCGCAGCCTCAGCCAGCAAGGTCAGACAGACAGACAGACAGACAGACAGACAGACAGACATGTACCCAACACTCACAGACACATCTTCACCACCACTAGACATGCCTGAAACATTAATATCTCACCCAGACTTCTCGTCACTGAAAGTTTTCACACCTTCTCTGTAGTCTTTGGTACTTGGTATTGGGTTGTATCAAAGCATACTTATAAAACTTAGAGATTGTTTTTTTCTTCCACGTTTTCAATATTACTATAAACCACCAATATAAACTACTAGAACATACTGTAAACAGAAATGTCTCTCTGGTTCAGAGTACTGTTACCATAGCGAACGTGCCCTGTCACCTCTCTCCCATTAAGGATCCCGACCGCCTGCTGCAGGACGTGGACATCAACCGCTTGAGAGCCGTTGTCTTCCGAGACGTAGTGAGTGGATGTTGCTTTCGTTTGTATGCATGTGTTTGTTTTTTATTGTGTGTGTGTGTGTGTGCCAAAGAGAGATTTTCACCTAATGGGTTTCTGAAGGCACGAAGGGCTGCATACTTCTAGTATTTAAAAAAAAAAGTTAAGCACCAATTTTACTTGTGAAATAGCTATGATTTGGCACCTCTGCAAGCCGTCGTCTTTTGAGAACTGGAGGGTGGATGTTGCTGTCGTTTGCATGCGTATGTGAGATTTTCACCTAATGGGCTCCTGAAGGGTTGCATACTTTCTAGAATTTTTTAAAAAGTTCAGCACCAATTTCACTTGTGAAATAGTTCTGTTTTGGCACCTCTGCTGTGGGTAAAGTGTGTGTGTGTGTGTGTGTGTGTGTGTGTGCGTGCGTGTAATTGTATTTGTGTGGTTGCCATAATACTTTCCATCACCTGAATGTCAAGGTCAGATTTGTATCATTAGCTTTGCTCTGACCTCCGCCTGCTGTTTGTGTGTGTCCAGGATGACAGTAAACAGGCCCAGTTCCTGGCTCTGGCCGTGGTTTACTTCATCTCGGTGCTGATGGTATCCAAGTACCGGGACATCCTGGAGCCGCAGCGGGAGATTGGCAGGTCCAGCAGCTTATCGGGGAGGAGCATCCGGCAAGAGATCAATTCGCCTACCAGCACAGGTGATCCACCAGCTGTTTTGCTCATCCTGGAAAAAAGAAAAAATGCCGCAGCCTCTCTGACCTCACAGGGGACAAGACAAAAATCAAGTTAGATAGTTAATAATAATAAGTCACCGGATCGTTATCACAGAGACATCGTTATCACTGAGACATCGTTGTCTCAGTTCGTTATCACTGAGACATCGTTATCACTGAGACATTGTTATCACTGAGACATCGTTACATCGTTATCATTGAGACATCGTTATCACTGAGACATACATCGTTATCACTGAGGAGACACCGTTATCACAGAGACATCGTTATCACAGAGACATTGTTATCACAGAGACATTGTTATCACTGAGACATCGTTACATCGTTATCACAGAGACATCGTTATCACTGAGACATCGTTATCTCTAGGATATTATTACTCTACTGTTTTTAACGCATACCGCCACTGCAATGCCCTTGACTCTGGAGGATGATCCGTCTCACACACCCCTCACATGTACACACACACACACACACTCACTCACACACTCACCCCCTTACATTCCCCTTCACAGTCCTGAAGTGGATTTACTCTCTCTCCCCTCTGTCTATTTGTTATGAGGTAATCCCTGTGGGTTTGGCACACACTGGAAGGAATGTCTCCCCTGATGGCAGTTAGCCAACTCCTAACACGGAGCTGGCCCTCACCAAGCCCGGCATCCAAACCAGATCCACTCCAGAGCTGGGCGGGTTAGCGCAGTGCTAATGCTAACGCTAACGCTAATAATGCTTCATCATAATGCAGCACTGCAGCTCGCTCTTGCCACCGCTGCAGGACAGCGGAGGGGGGGGGGGGGGGGGGGGGGGGGAGAGGAGGGGGGGGAAACAAAGCCTGCAGAGAGAGCAGGGAATAATGACAATGGAGATACTGCATAAACATTATAGAGAACAGAGAGAAAGGGGGAAATGATGGGGGAGATCTAGAGGAAGAGATGTCGGAGCATTTTGCACTATTTAACCTTTGAGTTTGACACACAGGTGAACCCACAGTAGGTGGTCTGGCACATGAGCTGCGCATGAATGATGTCAAAAGAGCAAGAGTGTGAAAAGTGATGATAGAAGCTGGAAGGAGCGAGAACATTCTAGAATACTGGGTTGTCCTGGCTGGGTCAGTTCTCTGTGTTAGGTGTGTTTCTGTGATGACCACCCAAGCTAATGAACCAGCCTAGCACCCTATTATGTAGAGACAGTTTTAAAAGGTACAATCAAATCGCAAAAAAAAAAAAAACACACTTTGGTGACATGATGGAGTACTTGCAGAATGTGTACATGTGTGTACTGTGTTTCTACATGCAACGGTGATTTGCACACTTGTGTATCTGGGTATTACATGTACTGTACTGTACAGCGTGTGTGCCTACTTGCATGCCTCTGTGTAACTGAAATGCTTCTCTATAGATGGGGGACTGAGGGAGCGCCACACCCCTCTGGACGAGCTCCCTGTGGAGGGGTCCATCCCTCACACCGACTCCGGCATCGGGGGATGACCATGTCTCCGGTGCCCTCAACGGCACAGACCTGGGCGGAGACCAAGGCATCGGTGGCCTGGTTGGTGGCATGGGTGGCGGTGTCAGCAGCATCATGGGCGGCGGGCCGGACGTCATGAGCGAGCTGCTGGGCACCCTCTCCTCGGAGGTGCACAAGTCCCGCGAGAGCCTGCTGGAGTCGCCGCCGTCGGTCAGCTCCTCGTCTGTGGAGGTGATCAAGCCAGCCTCATCCATCTCCAGCATCAGCCAGTCCAACAAGGGCATCAACGTCAGGGAGATCCTCAAGAGCCTGGTGGCTGCACCTGTGGAGGGGGCTGAGGCCGGACCGGAGCCCCAGGCCTACCACCCCGACCCGGCCCTCAAGAGCCAGGCCCAGGCCATGCTCCCCATGCAGTTCCACTCCTTCGACAGGTGAGGGCGCCACTCAGTGGACAATCTCCCCCTTGTCTCAAAGTCTGGATCACCTCAGTGGATGACATGCCTGGGCTGGTTGATTAGTGATATTTTGGGTGGTGGTTGGGTCCTCCACCTAAATGCTAAATTCTAAGAATTTTGAAATCTTCTTCACTCTCAGTTGCACACAGGCCTTTGGAAACATCAGTATTACAAAACAAAATGCATTACAGGGTGAAAAAAAAACAGTACCATTTTAGCTATTTAAATTTTTGATACATTTTGATGCCACTTAAATACATCCAGTCTATCCTTACATCATGTTTTAATAATTACAAGCTATACCTTTAATAACTATAATACATCATAAACATGATTACTGTAAACACTAGTACACTGTAAATAGTGCTCCATCCTGTCTTTCACTACTAAAAATGACACTCTTATCATACATTGGATGGAAGGGCTCAGACCATGCACTGGCCTAACTGACAGCTGAAGTGTTCCAATGGTAACTTCATGTTCCCATGGTAACTTCATGGCCTTGTGCACGTTGCCCCTACAGGAGTGTGGTGGTCCCGGTGAAGAAGCCTCCTCCTGGCAGCCTGGCTGTGAACACGGTGGGCACGCCCACCACCAGCGGTGCCGCCACTCCCGGCAGCACGCCCAACATCTTCGCCGCCGCCACGGCCACGCCTAAAAGCATGATCAACACGACAGGTGAGCTGGGTGGAATACACACACCATACACTGAAGTTGTTATCGCTCTCCTTTTCTTCACAGTGATGTTTTAGCTGTATGCTGCTGTGACATTTTCAATGTGTTGTATTAGCTTTTAATCTCATCCCAGTGTTATCTATTTTTTTCTATTTATTTTCCAAACTGTTAAGCACTGTATATATAGCAATAAATGCTTTGACTTTTGACTATGGACAACGTTCGTTAAATATTAAAAGAGAGGGGCACACACACACACACCTATACACACAAATGACATCTAGGGGGCTCTCTTTAGCTATAATATCATGCCTTCCTGGTTGTGCATGACACAGCAGATTCTGTCTGACAGGAAGTGTGCTCCCACTCCCAGGGAAACAGCGCTAATCCAGACGGAGATGCATTGGACACTGCAGTCACAGCACAGCTCCCCACATCTCACTAGGACTCACTATCAGTCACCACACACCTGGCCTCGGTGGCCTGCGCAAAATAGCATGCTTTTAAAATGGACACAATTCCTTGTGTGAAAATGCAAAACTGTGCTAAATCGTTGCTCTGCATAGCTGGTGTCACCAAACTGAGGCTGTTGTGATTAATTGGGCCAAATGTGGGGTGTGTGAAAGCTTAATTACCCATAATTACCCTGTCTTCCCATTTACATTAAAGAGCTGCTTCAGCAGAAATATCTCAAAAACTTTTGAATAAGAAACTCTGCTAGCTATTTCCACAACTCCACTATACTGCAGACATTTTATGGGATGTATGTGGTACAATACATTTGGCATAGGGGTATTAAATACATATCACATGTTGTAAACATATACATAAATATATTATTCTTTATCTATCCTCTTTTCATCTATAGTATTACTAATTTTGCTAATATTCAACTTAAGACTATCAATTTAAGACTTCAAAAACATAGTAGAGAATGAACATAGAAAGTGAATTCAGTGCCAGTGTAGCTGAGTTAATTAGTCGTTCGTTTTTTAATTACTATTTGTAGTAGTAGGTATGCGACTGCCACATCAGTATGCCTTATATATCTCAGGCATAGTAGGCTGAAGTGATGTCCTTGATTTCTTCTGACTCTCTCTGTCTCTCTCTCTCTCTCTCTCTCTCTCTCTCTCTCTCTGTGCCTCTGGCCCTCCAGGTGCCACAGACTCTGCTTCCTCCTCCTCCTCCTCTTCCTCCAGCTTTGTGAACGGGGCCACCAGTAAAAACCTGCCGGCGGTCCAGACCGTGGCCCCCATGCCTGAGGACACAGTGGAGAACATGAGGTAGGTGCCGTGTAGTTTCTCCCCCCTCTTCACCATCCGCACCCTCCTCTTCACCATCCGCACCCCCCTCTTCACCATCCGCACCCTCCTCTTCACCATCCGCACCCCCCTCTTCACCATCCGCACCCCCCTCTTCACCATCCGCACCCTCCTCTTCCTCTCAGGATCTTCACACTCTCCTCTTTTCCATCCATCTTTTTCTCTTTCCACCCCTCCATCTCTCCGTTCCTCTTCCGTCCATCTAGTCCACTCTTTTTGACTGTGTGCACAGTAGTGTGTTTATCCCTTTGTTCTCTTGTCACTCACTTTCAGTCTCTTCCTCTCCTCCTCATGAGATGTTTCTTATCCCTGTTTTCCTCCACCTTGCATTCTCCATCCACCTAAACCTCCCGCTCTTCCCTCTGCTCTCACTTGCTCTCTGACCGTAATCCTAACCATACTCAACGCACTGACCCTTAAATGTAATAGAAATATCTGTACGAAAAACATCTCAGACTTGCACTGAAAGCAAATAAACATAAATAATGATGAGCTGTACTTTAATTGCATGATGCTGGATTGAAGGTGGTCTGTTTTTTTAGTCATGCAGTACTGGAAGTTTATGTATTGGAATGGTTGTTCGAGACGAACCTTAGAGTCCAGACACACCTTTAACAAGTCTCTCTCTGAGGCCACTTCTCCCACCTTTCCTTAAGGCGCACTTTCACTCATGCATACTAACCACCAAAGCTCTGATGGATTCCATAACATGCTAAAGACTGTAATTTATGATCCTGTCCCGTTTGTATTGCAGTGCCTTTTGCGAGGTGGATCAGTGTCCACTCCGAACCGGGCTGACCCAACCAGAACTCAAATCCCTTAGCTCCCTGGCAGGATTCCAGGCAGCCCCCAGAGATGCAGGACAGTTCCTTAGGCAAGGAAGCTTCCATTGGTTGCCCCCCTCCCTCCCAAACATCCTCTCCTACCCCCCAACCCTGCCAGCTAGATTGTGTAGCTCTTTGTCTCTCTCTCTCTCTCTCTCTCTCTCTCTCTCTCTCTCTCTCTCTCTCTCTCTCTCTATCTATCTATCTATCTCTATCTATCTATCTATCTATCTATCTATCTATCTCTATCTCTCTCTCTACTCTCTCTCTCTGTCAACCATTCTCCTCTCTTCATTTCCCATCCTCACTCTTTCCTCTCCTCCTGCTCGATATCTCTGTGCACACACACACAGACACACACACACACAGACACACGCGCACACACACACACACACACACACACACACACACACACACACACACATACACTTTACTCACACAACTACACACGATAGTTGTAGTGCACTAAAAGGCTTTGCAAGTGGTTACCATGGGACAACCCCCTCTTAGCGCATTAGCCTGTCATCACTGATGGATTGATGGGAACTGATTCACTCCTCCCACAGAGTAGCACACAGTCAGTCAGTTTCCTGACAGTTAACCACAATTTATACATCACTTTGTACATTTGCTGTAGCCTTGTGGTTGATATTTGGGTGCAGTATATTTTCTTCTCTCAAAGAAAGTACGAACAAGATATTTCTTTATAACCCTTCAGTAAAATAAAGTGTAAAAGTGAGCTTCAGTTCACACTGACACATGCTGGCATGGGATAAGGACATCGCCATAGATTACCCATTAACATTGGTAACAGGTAACATTTAACATCATTGTTTGTTTGGTAATCAGAGCTTTAGATTAGGCCTTTAGAGTGCTGTGAGGAGAGTGATTTTAATGTTAATGTTAGAGTCTCTTTCCCTTTTTATCTTGCTCCTGCCCAAATTGACAGTATTTTGTTTTGTAGTGTTGAAAAAAAGCATGGTTAATACAGAAGAGATGTCAGTAGATGAATTTCTTTTACAAAGTGATAAAATACTGTCAGGCAGTATACATGTAGTCACATATGAGTAATAGTTGCCATACTGCTTGTAGTTTTTTTCTTTATTATAGCAACACCAGAAATTCTGTTGTTTCTCTAAAAATGCTAATTAATAAAGTGATGCCGCAGAAGAGTGTGAGTTTGTGCCAAAGTGAATCACTTCCCCTCCCATCCAGTCTCCTCTCTGCTGCTACAGTGGCAACCACACTGCCATTTACTCTTTACAGCAGACCTCACAAACTAAGCCAGGGTAAAAGCGAGAGAGTGAGAGCCAGTGTAGAAAGTGATATGTGCTGAGAGAGAGAGAGAGAGAGAGAGAGAGAGAGATGGCCTATCTTGCCTGTAGAGTTAGTGGTGCTTTGGGGGGAATGGGTTGAACCAGAGTGCTCCATAACACCTGTAACAGCATCTCAACTCTCTGCCCGTCACTTACTAACACGGACGCCCTCTCAGGCTGCTGGGTGACCGAGTCTCACTGTGTGTCTGTTGTGTATGGTCTGACCACCACTGCTGACCGCTGCTAACCCTGTTCCCTTCCTCTCCTCTTATTTGTACTCATACCGCCTGTCTATCTCCCATCTCTTTTTTTTTTCTTTGTCTTTCTATCTTTCCATCTCTCTCTTTCTTTCCTTTTTGGTCACATTTCTTCCTTTCTTTTCTCTTGTCCTCTCCTCCACCTGTGCCCGTCCCACAGCATCACCACCAAGCTGGAGCGGGCGCTGGAGAAGGTGGCGCCGCTGCTGCGCGAGATCTTCGTGGACTTTGCACCCTTCCTGTCCCGCACCCTTCTGGGCAGCCATGGGCAGGAGTTGCTCATAGAAGGTACAGGTGCTGTATTGTGCTTCCTTTTTTTCTTCCTCCTCCTCGTCCTCCTCCTCCTCGTCCTCCTCTGTGTGGTGGAGTCTTCGTCCTCGCCACGTCACTGTCTGCCGCGTGTCTGTGTGTGTGTGTGTGTGTGTGTGCGTGTGTGTCTGCCACTGGCTGCCTCATGCCCGCATGGACCACGCACAGGTACCGTAATCGATGTCATCAGTTGCAGTGCATGCTGGGACAGTTTTATGGCAGGAAATGTGGTAGTGTGGGGATACGGTAGTGTGAGGGTATTTGAAGATATCAAAAAAAGAAATCAAAATGTTCAGGGTGTTGTGTGAGTCAGTTAAGGCTGTAGTGTATCGGTAGAGCACAGACAGAATCACCCCCACTGCTTCTATGTGTCTGTCAGTCTGTTGTTCTGTCCCAGACACTGGAGGCCTCTCTCTCTCTCTCTCTCTCTCTCTCTCTCTCTCTCTCTCTCTCTCTCTCTCTCTCTCTCTCTCTCTCTCTCTCTCTCTGTCTCTATCTCACTGTCTCTCTCTCGCTTCCTCTTGTACTTTCTCTTCTCTCTGTTTACTGTACCTGTTTGCTTGTCAGTCAGAGGGCTGCAGTGGCTGTGCTCTTGTACTGGTCAATCTCCTGTGCTGCTAACATCAGTCCTGCGTTTTAAGTGTCTTGTCTTTCCCTATATGTTTGTGTGGGTATTAGAGAGATAGAGAGAATGAAATAGAGAGTGTGCGTGTCTGCGTGTGTGCGTGTGTGTGTGTGTGTGTGTGTGTGTGTGTGTGTGTGTGTGTGTGTGTGTGTGTGTGTGTGTGTGTGTGTGTGTGTGAAAGAGAGAGAGAAAGAGAGAGAGATAGATAAGAGAGTGTGTGTGTGAAAGAGAGAGAGAGAGAAAGAGAGAGATATAGATAAGAGAGTGTGTGTGTGAGAGAGAGAGAGAGAGAGAGATCACTGTCCTCCTCTGCTCACTCCTTGCCCCTGCTCTGCTCTGTGTAGGTCTGGTGTGTATGAAGTCCAGCACATCCGTAGTGGAGCTGGTCATGCTGCTCTGCTCACAGGTAAGCTCATGTGAACACAGCACAGCACAGCACAGCACAGCACCCCCCAGTCTACCCCACACTACCTCTGCACCCATCTCTACAGCCCTAATAGCATCAAGGAGATTATTTTAGTGGTTGCTTCCAATTAGTCGATGATTAACTCCTGAGGCCCATAGTCAACAGATTGTTCTCATGCACTGAACACTGAAAGACATGAATCAGAAAAAAAGTCTAAGTCTTTGTAACATTGACATTTTGGGTGATTTGGTACAAGCTGGATAAATAAGGACCGTAAGTATCATGGGTGGATCTATCGCCAAATAACTAAGAAACACTCTCTGAATACAAAATAAAAATCAATATAACCAAACTGTCAGGGAGACAAAAAAAGACCAGTTTACAGGATGGAAAATCAATAAAAGGCAGAAATTAGCCCATAGTGAAAGTGCTAATAAAAGAAGAGTCATGGGATGCTGTGGTCAGAGACCCCATTGTCATCTGCACCAGGGTCTATTTCCTCTCACTCAGCTGGAAGTGAAAATCTCACATCGGAGACTCTGGCCCGCCACACATTTCCTTCTCCATTTCAGAAAACAAAAACCGCTCGACACACAAGATTGCAGTCTGGTACTGCCTGCCAGTCGGACTCTTTGTGGGGTTTGTAAAGCCTGCTGTATGTTGGTACCCTGGTTGTCTTTGCAGTGAAACACAGTGAAAGCTGTTCAAACAGTGCACACGCCAGTTGTGGGCAGATACCCCACCCATCCACTAGTGCTGAGCGGAGTACACACAGTTACACCCACCAAGCTCAATAGAGGAGGCGAGGGGTGGGGGTGTGGGTAGGAAGTTTGCAAGGACCGTACTGCCTAGTAATTCTCCACAAGTAATAAACCAAGTTTCAAGATTATTGTCATGTACTGATAAATAATCCCTTTATCAGTAATGGAAAGCTCAAGAACCAGCCAGTACTTAACCGTGACAATATATTCTCTTGTTTAGTTTGTTTGTTTCGTTGTGTGATTTGTTTTGGCTCTGATACAAATACCTCCCCACACAACTGAATCATCTTCACACACATCTTTAAACTCTTTTTACACAGCTTCCCATTTGAATGACATTATAATGGCTTGATGTATAATTTCTATGAATTATTAACGTGAGAATTCATCGAGCTCTATATCCACAAAGCCTCACATGCAGATGTGATTTTTATTTTATATATATATATATATATACATACAGCATATATAATTACCTTTTTCCCCTTCTGTTTGATCCATCCTCGTTACGCTGGACAACAATGCCTTCTCCTTTGTGCTCATCTTTTTGCCCATCTCAGCCATCCACATCAGAGAGTGTCCGCAAGCACACACCAGTGTGTGTATGCAGACGTGTGTCCTGCTAAGACACATCAAACGCCATTTTCGGCCCTTTTCCTCTGTTCTCTATGTGATTCTCTTCTTTACCCTGATGGGTCAGTGAAGGTCCAGTCCTCCTTGCATCTGGACTCCTAGTTTTCCTTCTTCTGTACTCGCTCTTTTTTTCTCTTGTCTTTGTTAATTTCGGTATGATGTTGAAAAGCCATGAAAGGACTGAGAAAGAGCAATGAGGTCTCTCTCTCTCTCCCTTCCTCTCCCTCTCTCTCTCTCTCCCTCTCTCTGCTGCACACCCTGTGCTTTGTGGAGCTGTTGCATCTCTTTCTCCTTTCCACTCCTCTCTTCGTCTCATCCCTCCATCAGCCAGGGGTAGCGTTACAGCGCCTCCAGGCTGGGTCTCCATTAGTGGCTCCAGGGAGGAAACTTTAGCCCAAATATTGATTGGCAGGAAGGCAGAGGGTAACTAGAGCTGCCTTCACTGTGTCCTGCAGCACTAAGTAGAAGGACAGGCTTGTTTCCATTATACTGTAGCTAATGTAACCGGCAGGATCTCGGGGAGGCAATTGGATAAATAAATTATTTGATTTTGAGTCAACAACTATGGCACAAATGCTTACTGTTTCCTGATTATTGATTTAGAGAGCAGCCAGTAATGTGAGAGCATATGTTTATTTCAGGAGTGGCAGAACTCAATACAGAAGAATGCTGGTCTGGCCTTCATCGAGCTCATCAATGAAGGAAGGTAACCAAACAATCCCCTTAAAGGCACTAAAGTCACTACTTCTCTTTAAAAGTCAAGTGTTTCTTGTATTACTCATGTTGGGGGGGGGGGGGAGACATAAAAATATGATTTGCAGGCTGCTTCCTCAGATAAAGCATCCTTGTGCTTCACTGTCTGTGTGTGTCTTCTGGTCAGGCTGCTGTGTCATGCCATGAAGGACCACATTGTGCGGGTGGCCAACGAGGCGGAGTTCATACTGAACCGTCAGAGAGCAGAGGATGTCCACAAGCATGCCGAGTTTGAGGTGAGAACACGGCAACATCAGCAGCCTATGGCCACCATCCTGCAAACTGGGCCACAGGCTAGTTCCTATCCCTACTGGACGTGGGTCATTCTCTAAAAATCTCTCTGTATCTCCCCCGTTGTGCCCGCGTCCTGTTCCCGCAGTCCAACTGTGCCCAGTATGCGGCAGACAGGAGGGAGGAGGAGAAGATGTGTGATCACCTGATCAGCGCTGCCAAGCACAGGGATCACGTGACGGCCAATCAGCTCAAGCAGAAGATCCTCAACATTCTCACCAACAAGCATGGAGCCTGGGGCACTATGTCTCAGAGGTGAGGGAGGGGAAGGGTAGATAATGATGTCAAAGATTGCATAATTGCTAAAAAAAAAAAAAAACAAGCTTGCTAAATTGCTATTTTAGCAATTGCTCTAAATTGCTTAATTAATAAATACACATTTAAAATGTTAAAACATGAATCAATAGTTAAAGGTTAAATGTTGTTCGTTCTTCATTCTCTCTCGTCTGTACTTCTACTGTTGGAATTGATTTTCTATGGGTATATGATTTTGCCAGTATGAATCTGAGAGTCTGATAATCTGTCGATGTGTCTTGGTAGCGTACTCCATGATTTCTGGCGTCTGGACTACTGGGAGGATGACTTGCGGAGGAGGCGGAGATTTGTACGGAATGCGTTTGGCTCCACCCACCCTGATGTCCCCCTCAAGGATTTGACAGAATATGGTCAGTGCTGTGAAGTCCACTGGGCACTTTAGATATTTAGTTTGTGGCCTTACAAAATCAGAATGGTCCCTATTGAGTTACTGATTGACAGTTATCGTAGTTATTGTGGTCAAGTTTTAAAAAGCACTCATATCATACAGTAGGAGCATATTCAAAACATTTTGTTTTCTTACAAGCCTGGGTTGATTGCATAATTAACTTTGGTAGTGCACATTTAGTTAATATGACGTATGGTTGAAATCACAGCGAAATGCAGGGAACACAGGGAAAGTATCAATTTATCTATCTGTGTCCTCTAGGAATCAATCAGAAATGGTTTAGAAATTTGTCTGAATGAAATAGGCTTTTGCTGTAGTTCATCTGTGATGAGGTGAGTGTGTGCGCGTTTGTGGTGCAGGCACCGACGAGGAAGAGGGCGAGAAATCCAAGAAGGCATTCCGCAGCCAGTCGGTGGTGGCGCAGAACCCCGAGACGGAGCTCATGTTGGAGGGAGACGACGACGCCGTGAGCCTGCTGCAGGAGAAGGAGATCGACAACCTCGCAGGTAACCCAGCAACTCCCACCACCAGGCAGCCCTCATTCAAAACAGTCACCGCCATGAAAGCAAATAGCAGGTTCATTTGTTTTAAACCTGCTCTTGTTATCTACAGTGAGGCTTGCCTCCCATGTTCACACAGGCATAAGGCAAGCATAATGTCCCAACACCTCCCTTAACATGTCACAACAAAGTCTTCTTGAAGCCATTTACTTTGCATACTACATGAAAAGCTTTTTCATATGGTTATTAATGGTATTGGGTTGACATTCATAATTTTACCTTAATAAATTATTTCTTGAACAAAAGTATTGGGTTCTCTCATTGTGCAATATGGTTCCTTCATGCATTTATTGTGTCTTAGTCAACCATGGTTTTCACAGCAAAACTGTTTATTTCATTTTTAGCAAGTTTTCGCCCAAGATTATTTACTTCAAGAGGCAAGTTGTCCTTAAAAAACATTAATGGAGACACTAACCAAGAGGTCCCTGATCAACGCTTATAATATCTTAAATATTTGTTCAAATGTAACACTTAATTTAGAGCAAGTCTTTGATTTTTTTATGTTCATTTATCAAACATTTTATCTTTTCAACAATCTTTTCAACAATCTTTTGTGGCAGTAATGAACTGTAAAAGCAATCTATGATTTGACGAGATTAACAGTTGCAGTTATATGGCATATTTTACTCTAACAACTCTGTAGTACTGTAGACCATGATCGTCCACCCCAGTGAGGTTCACTGACCGGTTCTCATTGCTCATACAGGCCCTGTGGTGTTGAGCACACCTGCCCAGCTCGTGGCTCCGGTGGTGGTGGCTCGTGGAACTCTCTCCATCACCACCACTGAGATCTACTTTGAGGTGGACGAGGATGACTCCGCATTTAAAAAGATTGATGCAAAAGTAAGCATTTGTGTATGTGTGTGTGTGTGTGTGTGTGTCACTACACTTTTTATTATGTTCAATGTAAGGGATGTAAGGGATAACGGCCGCCGAGGTGTCCTGTTATACGGAATTAATGGACGAGGGCAAGAGGCAAAGAACTCCCCGACGCACAGCGGAGGCCGTTATCCCGCTTATCACCCGGTTGCCACTATAGGCAATAGTCATTCCTTTAACACGCAAAGGAAACAATAAAAATAAGCCGACTTGTACATTCTTTGGCCCTACAGTATAACAGTAATCGCATGGACAGTTAGCTTGTTTACAGTTGATTAAATGTTTGCGAAGTCTGCTTTCAGGCTCAACCGTCATCCTACTATGGTTGTTATAGTTACCATTCATAAGCATTGATATGGAACGGTGATTCATAGGTGTCCTGTTATTCAGAATTAATAGCCACCCCACCAGCCAATCAGAAAAGAGTATTTCTTCTCTCCAGGTGATAAGCATGCATATTACACAATTTCAGAGGAAAGTATATTAAAAAAAACCTTCAGAGCATCACAATGTACCAAAATGCTCTCTCTGAACCAAAAGTAGTCTCTCTGAACTTTTGTAATATTATGGTATTTCAACAAAGTCTATGAAGAAAACCTCCAGAGCATCATAATGTGCTATGAGGGTTTTGATTTTGACCAAGCTTTTTCTTTCAGAACCACTCTACAAATAAAATGGATGAATGCATTACCTTGTATTGTTTCCAAGCCATAGGGAGTAGGTTGTTTGTTTGTTGAGCAGTATGTTTACCATTTGTTATGTTTTTCCATCGTTTTCCAAGATTAGCAGCTTTAGAGTGCCTTTAGAAATGTCTGCCATTTCGTGTGGTAAATAGTGTAGGCTTATCTTGTGCCAGACAGCAGAATAATGATTTATATCCTCCACTCCGTCTTCAAGGCAGACTTCTCTTGAAGCATATCTCCTCAGTGAGCTTATTGGCATTAAAATAAACTCCTGGGCTCTCTATTGAATTATGATAGTAATGTACCTTCAGTGCACTCATCAAATAAGACAAATAACTCCGTACATAACTCCCACCCATGTTACACTGAGTCCTTCACTGTCCAACCAGTGCACTGTGTGTCGCGTCATCCTAACCCACAAATGTCAAACTGATCAGCTCATGGGTGCACTGGGATGCAGGCATCCAGCCATGCCACCCACTGCTGCTGTTTGCCCTGGAGCCTTACCGAGGCTGCCCCACCAACACACAGCAGTGATGGAGAGTAAAGAGCACTCGGTCTCTCGGTCTCCTCGTGTGTGTGTGTGTGTGTGCGTGTGTGTTTGTGCGCGAGAGAGGATGTCTTGGGGATCTATAGCTGTAGACTAATGCATTTAGATCAGGGTTCCCACAGGTCATGGAATTTCTGGAAAGTCATGGAATTTTATCATTTTTGGGGCATAGTCATGGAATCTCAGGGAATTATGTTGTAGCAGTTTAAAATGTACTTGCCAAAATACATTAATACAAATATATTTCCACACAGAATTGGTGTATATCTGGTTATTCGCTTTACTGCTTGCTTGAGTAGCCCAACTGTGTTGCCAATGCCTATTTATTCATCTCCCGCTCTAAAAAAGTGAAAGATTCTTGAACGCTATGCAGGTGCTCTGAAATCATTCATCAGTAGGCCTACTGTATATTGTACTATTCATTATATAGTAAAACATGGAAATTCATTTTTTTTTTTGTCAGGAAAAGTCATTCAGAGCATGTTTACACTTAATGCATTCATTTTCTGAAACTTCAGATAATCTGAAAGTTCTGAAAGTTCAATGAAAAGGCCTGCTGTGTCTGTCAGGTGCTGGCCTACTCCGAGGGTCTCCATGGGAAGTGGATGTTCAGTGAAATCCGGGCTGTTTTCTCCAGACGTTACTTGCTCCAGAACACCGGCCTGGAGGTCTTCATGGCCAACAGAAGTAAGATCACTGCGTTCTAATGCTGTTTCAGTTTTTGTGATTAATCATTTTTATTGAGTCGAAAAGTACAAAGAACACAAGGCAAAACTATTTACAACAGGGAGAGTAAACTCATGAGATCATACTCCAGCAAAGCCATTATGAAAGAGAGTTTTGAGACCATTCTTTTGATACAATATCTCAGGAAGTATTGATTCTAACTGTATAGCGTTCAGTAATATGATGTTTTTAAAGTCAGAAAGTCAGTTGGAGTTTATGGGTAGTTGGTCTAATGCTGTTTCTCACAGAATGGCTCAGTTGAACCACACTGCCATAGACACTCAATTCTCTGGTACATGTGGTGATTTTTATTCAATTGGTGTCTCCTAGCTTCCGTCATGTTCAACTTCCCTGATCAGGCAACAGTGAAGAAAGTGGTGTACAGTTTGCCACGCGTGGGAGTTGGCACCAGCTATGGCTTGCCTCAGGCAAGGTAAGACCCTAATGGACATTGGTTCACCATGCATGAATTAACATGGCCTGGATTGCTATGTTGGACATCTATGAGTGCAAGAAGTTGTGGTCTAAAATCCACACCATGTTCCTGAAATGGTACATTTTAACAAAGTGGAATGAGGAGTACAGTCCCTGCTAAAAAGGCCATGCCTGCTTAACTAATGGTCACTTTGGCAAACAAAGCTGGTCTGTTTGAGTGGGGTTTCTGTGTGCTGTAAATGGTCCACCACTGACCACAGTATCTGCCCCCTCAGGCGGATCTCTCTGGCCACTCCACGGCAGCTCTTCAAGTCTTCCAACATGACGCAGCGATGGCAGAGGAGGGAGATCTCCAACTTTGAGTACCTCATGTTCCTCAACACCATCGCAGGTGGGTTACCACTGAACAGGCACACATTCCTGATACGACTGAGCCTTTTTTCATGAAAGGAGTGCTGTTAGCATGTCATGTGTAGCTGAGAGCAGTTTAATCAAAATTCAAACTGCTGTTGTTATTTTGTTCTGCATTTGGATTGTATTCAGGGAGGACGTACAATGACTTGAACCAGTATCCCGTGTTCCCCTGGGTGCTCACCAACTACGAGTCCGAGGAGCTGGACCTCACCCTCCCCGGAAACTTCCGAGATCTCTCAAAGGTAAATCAAAATCAGGCCGGCCACCGAACTAAAGACATAAAGATGATGAAATATTGTGTACCTTAAGGGCAGAGAAAATGGCTTCTTGAAAAACTAATTACAGTTGAGCATATAGTTTGGTCAAGCAAATGCTAGGTTGGTGTGCAAATGATGTGTGGGATTTTGTGTGGCTGCTCTTCTGACTTGTCACACTCCCCTCTTCCTGTCTGGCCATCTCAGCCAATCGGAGCCCTGAATCCAAAGCGTGCGGCGTTCTACGCAGAACGCTACGAGAACTGGGATGAAGACGGAACGTCCCCTCACCATTACGACCTGCTCTACTCCACGTCCGCCGGCACGCTCTCCTGGCTCGTTAGGATAGTGAGTGCAGCCCACTCACCACTCATGATGACAGACAATACACACTGTCACCAAGAGGGGTCGCCAAAACTCACCTATCTGTCTGACTCTGTTTCTGCTGTAGGAACCCTTTACCACCTTCTTCCTCAGTGGCAATGACAAGAAGTTTGACCACGCTGACCGCACCTTCTCTGGCATTGCACGCTCTTGGAGGAACTGTCAGCGAGACACCTCTGATGTGAAGGTGAGGGTTGACAGAGCACAATGTATTCAATGTATATTATAGGCCAATTCTATGGAGCCTCCAAAGGGACATGTGCAGCCGTGGTTCAGTGCACTGGCCCGTGGTTTGACTTAGGTCAGTGGAATACTTTGTGAAAAATACACTTCACTATTAGTAGTAGTATACCTGTATTTAATTTTCAGAAAGTTTGTGGACTGAATGAAAGCTACAGATAATTGCTGACGTTGTGGTTGCTGTGTCTTCACAGGAGCTGATCCCTGAGTTCTACTACCTCCCAGAGATGTTCGTCAACAGCAATGGCTACAGCCTGGGCATGAGGGACGACAGGGTGATGGTGTGTGACGTGGATCTGCCCGCATGGGCTAAGAAGCCCGAAGACTTTGTCCGAATCAACAGGATGGTGAGGGAACTTCTCATGACTTATTTGTTAGAGATATTTGGTTTTGATTAATTTAATTCCCTTCAGATCACTTTGTCCAGGGTGTCCTATTCAAATTATGTTATAATTCTACTGTAAGATGATACATCACTACTTTCAAAATATATACTGTATTGCTGTAAATACTATGTTGTACATTTGTACAGTTGTATGTTTGATTGTAGAGTGTACATAGTGTATGCCGTGTACATCTGTTACCGACTCATGATATCTGTTCCTCTGTTTTCTCCCAGGCTCTGGAGAGTGAGTTTGTGTCCTGTCAGCTGCACCAGTGGATTGACCTCATCTTCGGTTACAAACAGCGTGGCCCAGAGGCCGTTCGTGGCCTCAACGTGTTCCACTACCTGTCCTACGAGGGGTCAGTGACCCCCGACACCATTACTGACCCACTGCTCAGAGAGGTGCGTACTGGACCAGACAGGAGGGCAGATAACATACAGTAGGATTGGATCAGACATCCTTAGGAACACTAACAGTTGGATTCGGTTTTAAATGTTAACAAAAAATGTTTATATTCAAAATCAAGTCTTTCAAGATAACAAAAATGTATTTAGAAAGTATTTTATATGAGATATATCCTATACTCAACCATGCATTGATTATGTTGATGTTTCTCCACTTCCCTTTCTATCTCTCTCTATCTCTCTCTCTCTCTCTCTCTCTCTCTCTGTCTCTCACTCTGTCTTCTCTGTTCTCTCTTGTGTCCTTTTCCAGACCATGGAGGTTCAGATCCAGACCTTTGGCCAGGTGCCGTCTCAGCTGCTCATCGAGCCCCACCCACCACGCAGCTCCGCCATGCACCTGGTGAGACCGCCGGCACACGTCTCTCCGACGGTGCTGTCCTGCCGTCACAACGACACACAGACAGACATTCAGAACGACACACAGACAGACATTCAGAACGACACACAGACAGACATTCAGAATGACACACAGACAGACATTTACAGCACTGTGCATGAAGGGTTCACAGCCGGTCACTACTGATTTGTATTAGGGGTGGGACAAAATATTGAATATCAAAATATCGTATCAGCAGATGCCTGTGATATGTTATCAATACCTAGCCCCAAATACCAAACAGACATAGTCATTACTACTTCATGAATTCCCGTGGTGGCGCGTATCAAATGAATGAGGGTAAGTTTGCAGTTGTATGAACTCTTGCACTTTGCTGTACATCAAATGCCTCATTTTGTTAAGGCTATTTTTTTCTCCTTCATTAATACAGATATTGTGATGAATCACAGATTATTTTTCTATTTATGTATTGTGTATCACAGAATTGTGATATTACCGTTATCATTCGTGTGTGAGTCACACCCCTAATTTGTATTTGTACACAGGCTGTGCGTCGTAAATCTTCCACTTGCACTATGCAGATGTTCCAGTGATTATGCAGATGTTTTTTCAGTCACTTTGGCAAGGAGACAGAGGCGCACACACACTGGCCTTGCCAGGAAGCAAATGTGTCGTCCCCCGTTCGCTGAGCTCGTAGAGCTCATTTAGCATTTTAATGGCCCCTCTGACTGGCAGCCAAAAGAGGACAAGTGGCATCCGTCAGTGCACTAGAACTACATGGTGCCTTGTTATTCTGGCGGGTGTGTGTCTAAATGGCTTAAAATGAATCTGACCCAGGTCACTTGGTTCCGAGCATCACGTCCACCTAGGGTCACCTTCCCCCCACCCACCAACCCCTCTCCCACCCCCGAACCCCGCCTTTCCATACCGAAGCCCCAGTGCCTGCAGCCTTCCTCTGTGTGTTTACCTCGTAGCTCCGCACTAATATACCTCTCTCCGTCCTGTCCTCCTCTCCTTGTCTCTCCATCCTCATCCTCCTCCCTCTCTCCTCCTTTTCTCCTTTCCCTCTCTATCCCTGTGTCTTATCCCCCCTTCCCTCTGGGTTCCATCCCCTCCTCTCTACTCCCCATTCACCCTTCCCTCCCTTCCCTACCTCTTGCTGCCTTTTATCTCTCTTTCTCTCTCTCTCTTTCTCTTTCTCTCTCTCTCTCTCTCTCTCCCTCTCTCTCTTTTCTTTTCTCTCTTCTGCTCATCAGTGTTTCCTTCCCCAGAGTCCGCTGATGTTCAAGGACCAGATGCAGCAGGACGTCATCATGGTGCTCAAGTTCCCGTCCAACTCGCCGGTCACGCACGTGGCCGCCAACACGCTGCCGCACCTCAGCATCCCCGCCGCCGTCACCGTCACCTGCAGCCGCCTGTTCGCCGTCAACCGCTGGCACAACACAGTCGGTAAGCCCCGGCACCGCACACATACAATAGGGCATCACATGGCACAGTGAAACCCCTATCAAGTCAGGGAGGCCCCTTTTCATCTCATTCCAAAGCCACTCATATAGGTCTTTTCCACCGACAGAAAACCGACTCCATTCCCATTCGCGAACCAGCATGTGAACCAGCGGAGCATTCGACCAAACAAAACACGGTTCGGAACGTGGCCCTTTGGTTCAGAGCTTGAACCAGAAAATAGTTGTTTTTTCCTGCGAACCGGAGTGGGCGTGTCACTTTACCGTTTACCGTTTAGAGGGGAGAAGGCTAAAAGCGTTTTCCGTCCATATCAACTGTTGTCATGAGAAAACAAAACTAGTCTAGCATTACACTGCAGGCGTTGACTAGCATTTTAAACAGATAATTTCTGTCGGGGCAACTCTCCATATCATTCTCCCGTTTATGCATCTCATTAACTTTTGTTTTGCATGCAATACCCATTGTTGATGACACACCCTTGGTGCGGTTCAAAACTGGTAGAAAAGTGGGCTGGTTCACTAGATATCACCCAGGTTCAAAGAATTCTGAACGGAACCGGTTCAAGAACAGGTTTGCTGTTGGTGGAAAAACACCTATAGAGAATTTAAAGCTGGGTAAGCAAGAGTCCTACCAAGTTCATGAGTGATTTGAGTCCTTGCTCTGTGTCTAACTGTAAGTCATGTTCATGGGATATGTATTTCTGTGTCCTCAATCGTGTCTGTCTAGTAATGGTAATTATAGTAATTATTAGTAATGGTGGCCATGTCCAGTCTAGTAAATGAAAATGCTGTGCCTGACAGAATGTAATTTGTTTGTTTGTCTGTGTGTTTGTGTATTTGTGTGTATGTCTTCAAGGACTACGAGGAGCTCCAGGATACTCTTTAGAACAGGCTCATCATCTTCCCATTGAGATGGACCCCCTGATTGGTGAGTAAAAGATTTGATGAAACATTCAAAAAAAGAAATGAGGGAGAGAAAGAAAAGATGAGAAAGAAACCCAAAAGCTGGAAAAGAAAGAAGAAAAAACAACGAAAGTACCAAAAGCACAATAAACATGTTGTATGTGTGATCACGTGATGCAGATTTTGCTCTGGTGTATTTCTATAGCAAACAACTCTGGGATAAACAAGAGGCAGATCACAGACCTGGTGGACCAGAGTATCCAGATCAACACGCACTGCTTCGTGGTGACCGCTGATAATCGCTACATCCTGGTGTGTGGCTTCTGGGACAAGAGCTTCCGAGTTTACTCCACAGAAACCGGTACAGTCACACTGTATTGTTGCATTTGTACTGGTATATTATTATAACAAGATTCAAAACTTTTTTTAATTATGATAATACATGTCATAATCAAATCATGTGAATATCCAAACATTAATTGCCCTGACATATATCTATGACCTATGAAAGCCATAGGTCAAACATTTGTAACTAAGTAACTTTTAATGAACACAAACAAACAGTGTAAGAATAACTTTTAACCTGTGTGTGTGTGTGTGTGTGTGTGTGTGTGTGTGTGTTTGTGGCCAGGTAAGCTCACCCAGATAGTGTCTGGCCACTGTAACACACTGTCTGTGTGTTTTTGATATCCACTCTTCCTCTTTCTCTGTCGCCAGGCAAACTCACCCAGATCGTGTTTGGCCACTGGGATGTGGTCACCTGCTTGGCCCGCTCCGAGTCCTACATCGGCGGGGACTGTTACATTGTGTCGGGCTCCAGGGACGCCACTCTGCTGCTCTGGTACTGGAGTGGTCGGCACCATATCATCGGAGACAACCCCAACAACAGTGAGTCCCTCCTCCAGCCATGTATTACCATGTGTCACGTAGCTGCTGTAACAAAGTTCCTGTATAGGATTAATAAAGTATCAATTAGTCAATCTTTATTGGCCCGTGATTGATGGATTGATTGCTGTCTCATGTATAGCCTACAGTATGTAATGTAGTGTATGATTCGACATCTTTACTGTATATGTCCTACAGTATATCATCTATTATAGGTTTCTGTATGTATCCTGTATCATGTAGGTTCCCTGGAGGATGTCTATGTACATGTTTGTTACATGCTTTCATGCATAATATCTTTAATGTTTATGGTGTTAAATAGTTGTCCACAAACATGTATCTACCACACACAGTGTCAACAGCAATGTCATCAATGATTTGAATACAAATAAACAACTCGAGTACAGCTTGTGAACTTGACTGACAGTTGTTTGTGCTGATGTGTTTGTAGGTGACTACCCGGCCCCTCGCGCCGTCCTCACGGGTCATGACCACGAGGTGGTGTGTGTGTCCGTCTGTGCTGAGCTGGGTCTCGTCATCAGCGGAGCTAAAGGTCTGTTACACCACAAACTAGGACTAGACTGTCTATAGGCTTACGTACTCGAAGTTAACTACTGGTCATATGCTGACCTTAGAGAGATGAGGTGTTGACATTCATTTGCGGACCTGATACCATACACTTGGTTCATGTTGGATCTTAATGTTGGATGTTATTGTGTTGTATATTGTTACAGTGTTGCATTATGGTCAGTGATTGCATTATATATTTAAGTTGGTTGTTTACCGGTGGACTTACATCGCAACATCACTGTATACTATGTTTGAGGTATTAAGTGGATATCATGCAATAATGTAGTTGTTGGTTGTAGCCTATTCTAACATTGAATGTACACAAGTGAATGTATGAAGATCAGTCCTGTTGTTTTCTGATGCTGTGTGTGTGTGTGTGTGTGTGTGTGTGTGTGTTGTTAACAGAGGGGCCGTGTCTGGTGCACACTATCACAGGGGACCTGCTTCGGGCCCTAGAGGGCCCAGAGAACTGCCTGCGGCCACGTCTCATCTCCGTGTCCAGTGAGGGCCACTGCATCATTTACTATGACAGGGGTCAGTTCTGCAACTTCAGCATCAATGGCAAGCTGCTGGCCCAGATGGACATCAACGACTCCACACGGGTAAGACCTTGGAGGATAGATGGAGATGTTGTAACGAACAAGCAGTGCAGGTGCGTGTGTGTGTATGAATGAATGAAAAACATGCCTTGTTTAGAGTGGATTTACTGAGAAAAAGGAAATGAGCATGATTATTCATGTGAGTGTTTGAGCAATTATCTGTGTATGTGGGAAAAAGAGAAGTGGGAACAGCTTTGTGTTTGTCAGTGGGTTGACCAACTGTCTGGCACTCTGGTCCTCTCTTGCTCTCTTGTAGGCCATCCTGCTGAGCAGTGACGGTCAGAACCTAGTGACCGGAGGTGATAACGGCGTGGTGGAGGTGTGGCAGGCCTGTGATTTTAAGCAGCTCTACATCTATCCTGGCTGTGATGCCGGAATTAGGGCTATGGACTTGTCCCATGACCAGAGGTATACACGCTCCCACACACTTTTACTTCACTTCCTGTATTTGTGGGTTGTGTCATTTCATTGTGCAACTTTTGAGCCGCTTGAAAGTTCCTACACAACTTCTCTGGAGAGATAACGATTGTACTGTTGCACTGATATACTTGTTGTGTATTGTTTTTGTCTGGGTGTTATGGGAGTGTGTGGTTGTCTTGTTGTCTGTTGTCTGTCTATCTGACTGTGTTGTATGGTGCAAGGTGAATTTCCAAAAGGATCAATAAATATCTATCTAGAATTCTATACACTAGCACTCAGCTAGTAGATGTTATAGTAATGATGTACCGGTAGTGCAGCTGTCTGCTGATGCCATCTCATGCCTTTGGTCTTTCCACAGGACTCTGATCACTGGCATGGCGTCCGGGAGTATCGTAGCGTTCAACATTGATTTCAACCGGTGGCACTACGAGCACCAGAACAGGTACTGACGTCAGCGAGGAGGAGGAGGAGGAGGAGGAGGAGCGGGCAGGAAGAGCAGACTGGAGGAGGTGAACGAATGGCACGCGCTGGGCCCCATCTCAGCAGCCTGGGAGCCAATCAGAGGGACTGTGAGTGACATTTGTAAGCCCCCCCACCCCTCTAAGCACTGAGCGGTTGGGGTGGGGGGGGGGGTCGATCAAAAAAATATAATAAAAAGAAAAACTGTGACTTCTCTACACGTTAAACACACCTGAGCCCCAGTGGTGATGGGGAGGGTCCCACTCATATCAGGATTAACCCCGCTGTCCCCCCCCCCCCACCCCCCCCCCCCAAACTGTGAAAACGAACACGAACAAGTTCAGCGACGAGCATCACAGAATACACTGCATACAGCAAGCTGAAGTCGAGGGCCAGTCGCGCTCTCCCTCTGGCCCAGCACCCTCGGTGGGAAAGGGATGCTTTTAAACCCGCGGCACGGCGACAAGAAATATACGGTGAAAAAAATACAACGAAAGAATCATGTCTGTGTCGGTTGCCGTGGTTTCTGATTTTTTTATTTTTTTTGTGGCGGGTTGGGTTGTCGGAGGAATGAGAGAAGTGCAAATGAACAAACAGACAAAGGAAAGCAAACCAAACAAAAAAAAAAGAATTAACTGATCAACCGCTCCCTAAACTGCAATTCTGTAGTTGCTTACAATGGGGAGGAATCTACAGAATCTTAATCTCCACCTCTCTCCCCATGATGGATGACACATCACCTTTAATTTATTAACTTGCTGTATGTACATTAATGTGTAATAATGATAATAATAAATGACCATGATGTAATATGAGAGCTGCCAAAAAAAGAGAAGGGGAGGAAATGCATTACCTGAAATCTAGACTGACTTTCCTCTTTGTATATTTGGTAACTGTATTGTCATATATGTATATATTGTGTTGGTTAGGAGAGCAAGGCATGCGAGGTGGGCTTGGGGGGAAAGGAAGGAAGGTTACCCTCTCTCTCACACACACACACACACACACACACATACTACACACTACACAAGGATATTTGTTGATTATTTAAGAGAAACTAATCTATGTAAGAATTTTTTTTATATGTTTGTTTTTTTTTTGTGTTGCCACCCCACACCAATGACACATCTATTATTTATTAGTGTTCTGATTTCTGCTTCTCTGCCTTGTCTCTGGGGGCTGTCCTGTCGAGGACGGGGTCGTGCATCGATGTTTGTATTTAAAATGATATTGAAAACCATGTAATGATCGATTTCAACAGCCACACACACTACTGTAAGCAATATCATGACTTTGTAGCTTTGAAAATGTACCCTGGGTGATCGCCGACAAACCTGTGGAAAGATGGATCAGACAAGAAGATGAGCAACAGGCTTTTGGGTAACACACCGATACACACACACACACACACACACACGAACACATGCACATGCACATGAGCATACGTATAGAACAGTTTGACATCCAAAAAAAATAAGAAAAAGAAAAGAAAATATTTTTGGATTTACAGTATGAAACCTAATGCTATTGTATCCATGTTTTATTGCAGAAATGTAAATTATGACATAAGTTAAAAAAGAAGGAAAGAAAAGAAATAAATTATGCAAAGAACGTGTGAGAACTTGCCTTTTCATTGGCCATACGTTTGCATATGATTTGAACTGAGCAACAGAGTTGCATGCCAGACAAGTGATTTTGTCAGTACTGTATATTTGATTTCATTTATACGGTTTTAGAATTCTATTTTTATTCATTTGTTCTTTTTGTTTCTCTACCAAAATGGACAACATCACCTGAGTCCCCATCAAAATATCTTGTTTTGTTTTCATGTGCTGCTTTTCACGTTCCTCACTTGTTGAGACTTTTCACTCTCCTCACTTGTTGAGAACACTGTTAATTCCCTGATTACTTTCGATTACCTCCTGTTTTGTTGAAAATGACGAGGAAGGTCCACGTTGTTGTTGCATAATGGTGCGACTTGAAAAAGCCAGTTGGAAAGTGTCTCTATACAAATTGTTGAACTGCTGATTCATGCCAATATATAAAGATCAATAACTGTAAATTAAAATGGTTTCCTTTTTGTCGTATTTATAATAAAACAAACAAAACAAAATCTGTATAGTGAGTTGTCCTTTGTCTAGTCAGTGACAAATCCACATAGGAAGTTACATTTCCTTTTTTATGTATGACGAATTCTGTGCGAAACATCTCTGAGTAATTTTCAATTAGTCATGTGTGACCACTTGCTTCAACAGGAGCATGCCTTTAACCTCATAGTTGAAGGAGCCAGAAACTATTGCATTGTTATTGCGGTCATTACTGCACCGGTACCTGCAAGTGAGATGAGCCTGCTGAGAAATTAGGAAGTAGGAATTCAATGCTTGTTCAAAGCAGGTGGTTTATACTGATGAGTTCTTAAAGCTTGTCATGTTATGTTAACCTGGAAAATCCAGGCCCAAATCCGATGAGATTGGTGCCCCACAATTCAAGGGACATAAGTAATGAGCATCATTACGCATTGCCAGAGTGACTCGCTGAGCAAATCCAAATTGTGCTCCCGCGAGAACTCCAGAGACTTCACTGGATTTCCAGGGTAATGTTATGTGCTGGTTTGAGTTGGTTTCCGAGAGAGAGATTTGGATGGATGTGGTGTTGGGTTTGTATTGCAATGTAGTTGTATTTCCTGTTTGACATTTTTATATACGTTTTTGTTAAACAGTTTATTGGCCAAAGCCTTCAGTTGTAAAGATTCCACATGCAACTATCAATCCAATTGAGCGTCAATAATGACCTTGCAAGATAGTGCTGTCAATTCCAATTTACTAGGAGTGTATGGTGCAAAAATGCTATCATTGACTAACCATTTCAACATTTATTGCAACAATAAACCTATGTTTTGTCCATATATAAATAAAAAACAAATGAAATAGATTACAGTTTAAACATTCAAAGTATTACACCTCCTTTAAAATGAAAACATGGGATATACAATTACAAATAAACATACATTTATACATTCCAATACCATGCACACAAAATATGTTTATCACAATGATCATGTCTAAATGTGTTTTTGTACCACACAAAACTTAACTTTTTGAGAACATCAATAAGTTGTTTTTTTAAGCAGTAATACATTTCTATATAAAACCTCACTTGAAGTGAGAACAGGTCCTTCTTTGAACATGAGGGCATGCAAGTCCTCTTTACTCCACCCCATCGTGCAGTGGGTTCATAACAGTGGTCGTCGCTCCCTGGAAGAGCGGATTTTGGGTCTGAAAAAGAACACAGCTCAACTCAGCAGCAGAACCACATATATGAAGAATTTGGTTCCAAAATGCTATATCCTCCAATCAAAACAGTACAACTGAAATTGTATTGATATTACCTGAAATACACAATTAAATAACATGACTTATTAATGTTGTAATTAATGTTTGTGGCATTTTGGAACCAAATTCTTCATATACTACATAATTGAATAGTGTCTGAACAGCAATATGGTGCAAAGATTATTCAGTTGATGTAGTCTATTTATGCAAGTGACTGTAGCTGATGTTTATGGTGTTACAAAAATACGAAGTGCGAAGAAGAGGCATAGAGCTGTGGTAATCATTTGGGTTAGGGGTTAGTTATTTAAAGCTGCACTACTTTGAGTCTCGTCTATGGCTGTGAGGGCGGGTGCTGCTTACATGTTTCCAGTCAGTCTGCTCCTGGGCACGCAGAAAACTGCGGTATTCTCGCAGGTCGTACAGCTCGACCAGTAGCCGGTACACGATGATTATCACAATACCGATCACCACGATGCCTGTTACGGAACTCCCGATGATGACCGAGGTCTTATCAACAGACCCTGCAGGGTGAGTGTTAAAAGGAAGACAATTGTGTGAGTATGTGAGGTCTGTATATGAAAGGAAACAATATTATACCATATCTGTTTAATTTGTTACCAAAAATGGTGTTGTGGCTCTTACTGGGCAGGTCTGCGTGGTATATCTTGATGTTTCCATCATCTGTTACTTCAATATAGAAGGTGAATCCCTCGAGAACACAGTCATATTCCTGTGGGCCCTCCATCTTAACTGGAGTCAGACCAGAGCAGGCCTTATCACAGTTCACTCCTGGGTATTTTGAGTCATGTACTGCACACAGTGTGCAGTTCCTAAAATTATGCAGAGACACACAATCATCATCATCATCATCATCATCATAGCTTATCTCAGTCTAGCTCCTTCTTCCTCTTTGCAGGTCATATTGCTCTCTACAGAGAGCGAGAGAGAGAGACATGCAGACACCATAGACAGAGGTATGCACACACATTCGATGTATTTCATACACAGATGCGATGTACGTCTCACACAAATAGAAGTAACACTAACACAAAAAAACACACACACACACACACATAAACTCACTCCCACTACGGGAGACAATCACCCAACACTAATACATTACACTTACTGATATCTTGTGCTACATGGTTCTTCGACCTTGTGACAGTACTTCCCAGTCATTCCCTTTTTGCAGATGCAGTGGTCACAAGGACACTGGCCATGTCCACTGCATGTCGTGCCGCCCTCTTTCCAACAGTCCCGTTCTTTCTCAGGAGGACAGTGACACTTTTCACCACTGTATCCGACATTACACATACATGTGCCACAGCTACACGATCCCTTCCCTGCAAAACACACAGAGGTGAGTCAGAGCACATGCAACTCACAAACAAACACATATTCAGGCACTGTAGTCACTGCTCCACTACAAACTCATACAGATACAGTAACTACTGATTGAACTGTACTCACTGCTCCACTACAAACTCATACAGATACAGTAACTACTGATTGAACTGTACTCACTGCTCCACTACAAACTCACGCCCCTAAATCTCATTCATCATTTCCTGTTATTGATGATTGCTAAAGATATATGCAAAATTGTATAATAAAAAACTAAGGTTACAATAATGAGGACAATTAGTAAGTACCACTAGAGGGAGCTGCACATACTGGTTATTTTGTGGTCAGTGCTCGGACATCTTGCACTGGTTATTTTGTGGTCAGTGATCGGACATCTTGCACTGGTGTCAAGCACTACACACATTTTGAATACTTTGTTTTCTCTTTTTAGCATTTTGTTTTGGAGCCTTGAGAACAAACAAAAACAGCTTTGCCCTACACCATGGACTAATCTTGGATTAAATACAATTTGCACTATTTTGCTTGAATGTAAAGCTCATGCCTCAAATCTCCTACTTACCATTGCACATTTTGTTGTTGGCCTGGGGACAGCTGTTGTCGTCACATTCACAGAACAGGCCACGGTACTGGTTATGGCAGGCACATTTCCCACACTCGCAGTGCCCATTGCCGTTGCATATGTCCGAGTTGTTGGTCTGGCGACAGAGCGCAGACATGGCCTTTATGGAGTCAAAGTCATCGCTCAGCTGGCACTCACACATCTGGCCAAGATGCTTATCATCACAGCTGCACAGACCGAGGAAATAAACAACGTCAGCCAGCAGCAGAAAGAAACACAGAAAGTATTTTTAGCATCACTCCAATGTACAATAGCAGACAGGGGCATGTCTCTGGAAATTTTAGCAAAACTGTGTCTCCACACAGTGCAGAATTGATACAAATAATCTCTTCCTGTTATCTTAATTCTCAAATATCCCCTTAATTAAAAATATAAAATGAAAACGCAGAATGATTTTGTCAGATCACTGCAGGGCATCATTTTTGTAAAGCTGGCATTCACTGTGATAGCGAGTAACCTTTGAAATGATTGCTGTGGTAACAGAAGGTTGCTATGCATCTCTACGGCCCCATCTCAAAAAGTAGGCCATGTCTACAGGAAGCATGCAGATGTGGCGACGATGCAGCGTCTGTGGTACCTGCACATTCCACAGTGAAACGTTCCGTTGTAGTTGCAGTGAGAGGAGTTCTCTTGGCGGTCCTCGCAGTCACAGTCACAGATGGTCTCCACATAGACAGTGAGGACGGCATTAATGCCCTGCACTTTGATGTTTATCGGGGCATTCTTTGTTAGGCAGTCTGTGGCATTCAAACGCACGGTGAACTCCACCTACGTACAAAACAAGATACACATCAGCCAGTTATTACTGTCTGCCGGTGTTTGTGATGACACAGAATCTCCTTTTTCTTGACCTTGTTTTAGAAAGTCCCTGATACAGCACAATTACCATTGCAATTGTATATAGAGTTCATGTGACATATTTCCATTATTTTACACTGGCTAGGATGCTTTCTGTCTGGTGTTGCCTTCCAATGTCTCTGTGTGTGTGTGTGTGTGTGTGTGGTGTGTGGTTATGTTTGTGTGTGTGTGTGTGTGTGTGTGTGTGTGTGGTTATGTTTGTGTGTGCATGTGTGTGTGTGTGTGCGTCAGACCTGCTGGTTCAGTTTGATCCCATTGCACTCCCCCCGGGTGCTCCAGTTGCTCTCTTTCCCTCCTTCACAGGATGACCGGTAGGAGATGGACAGGCCTGCAGGAGCCTGCTCATGCTCAAACACTATGGAGGCGGACAGATTCTACACACACACACACACACACACACACACACACACACACACACACACACACACACACACACACAGAGCACAGAGACACACACACACAACAAGTTGAAAAGCCCACCCGTGCATACAGATACAGTAACTACTGATTGATTGACATTTAATTTTGTGCATGTTACAGAGCCAAAGACATAAAGCTGTATACAGTATATTGTTAGTACACAATTACACACTCACTTAGACACACACACACACACACACACACACACACACACTCACTCTATATGCATCTGAGATGAGCTCCACCACATTACTGGAGTCGTTCTTTAGCACCCCCACTACGGAGTGAGGGATCAGCTCACTCAGTGCCTGAGAGAAGAAGACAGAGAACACAGAGAGAAAAAGAGAGAGGGAGGGATGAGAAGACGGTTTAAAGAGTGAGGTGTGGATGATGGCCTATCTGTTTTCACAGGAAAGGGGAGAAGAGCAAGAAGAGGCACCATGTATGCCATGGACACCATTGCCATGGACACCATTGGTTCTCAAAGTGTGGGGCGGGCCCCACTAGTGGGGAATAGAGACATGACAGGTGGGGCGTGATGAACAGGAGGAAATGTTTTTTTTTTGTGCTTATTATCTTTAATAATGCCTTTCTTTTTTGACAAGGAAGATCATAGATTCAAAATGTAAAAGTCAAAAACAGACCGGCATATGAATTAAAATAACATCTGATCCAGCAGACCGAGTCGGGAAATGTAACGTGGAACCAAAATGCAAAAGAAACTAGAAATGCAATTCCGAGGAATTACACGAGGGGATGCAATCTGCTGGTTAGGGTGTTGGTGGGGCTGTTAAGCTTGATGCTAGCTGGTTGGTAGGGTAATTGTGATACCTGCAAAGGTGCTTTTGGAGTAACCAAATATGAATCTTGTGTGACATGGCATTCTTGAGATATCACACTCAAGGTGTTTTTGACCTTGACATTTGACCTCCAACCTCCAACATCAACTCACTTCATCTTTGAGTCCATAAAAAGCACTACCAAATTTGAAGCATGTACGTCAAGCCGTTCTGGAGATATAATGCTGAATGCATGAGATATGGCTGAGACTTTTATTTTGACACACAGGAAACACTTTAACAGGATGTGTAGTTCAGGTAGAGCTAGATTGTATGCTTAGAAGCTGAGACAGTTGGAGTCCTCACGGGTGACACCTGTGCCAGTGTTCTGATTAGCCTGGGAGCTGCTCTGAGAACTATTTAACGAGCGCAGCTGGCTCTATTATGACATCACAGCACCCATTCAAGTCTATGGGGGAAAAATACACTTTTAATTACAAATATCTCAAAAAGTATAAACTTCTCAAAAATGAAAAACAGATAGGACGGTAAAGCCTTGGAAGATCTACGAAACGGTGTTTCAATCAAATTTGTACGTTAAGCGGTTTGAGCTGAATAGCGTGCACAAAAAGGTAAAAGGAAAAATAATAAGAAGTCCCCGGATTTCAATAGAGGGGATGCATCCCCTCTAATAAAAATGTTTTAACGTTATCAGGTGGGGCTTGAAAATTCCCCACCTCCAAAGTGGGGAATGACAGAAAAAGTTTGAGAACCACTGATGTACGCCAACAGACCATCTTTACATCATACTACAGTAAGTGAGGGTAGAGTTTATGCATGCTCTTGAAGGTCACAGTCTCATTAGATAATCTTTCATCACAGGTGAACTGGGTATCTCACCAAACGCAGAGCTGACATTCATTTCATTATGAAGGTTTGTGGTTAAATATAAATAGAATATAAATTGTGTGTGTGTGTAGGCGGGGAGCATGTTAGCAGACCTTGTATGCTGGGTAGATTTCCTCAGTCACAGCAAAGATGAGCTGCATATTGTTACTCTGAAGAACCGTCGAGAGATGACCTATAGAAGGATAATCCTACACAAACACAAATTTGTGTCCATATGCATATGTTAGGATATATCTAAATATTTAAATACCTACATGGTAGACACTGATACAGACAAACATTAATAGATTAATAAGCACAATTCTTTATCATAATTCATGTGATAGACTAAATACTGTTTGAGAGTACCTTATTATCGAAATTATATTATCTATATTGTAGCGATTGATCAAATCAGGCACATTTTTGGTGATAATGATGTTTATTCACCCGAGCGATTAAATGCCAGGATTGTATACCCTGGCACAGAGCAGCAGGTAAAAGGTTCCCACCCCGACTCTCTCTCCCACTCACTTCCTGTCATTTTCCACTATCCTGTCAATTAAAGGCATAAAAGCCCAACAAAATTATACTTTAAAATCAATTCATAAATCCTGGTTAATATGTTGCCAATGTTGAGTATCCGTGTGAGTGCCTTGTCTTAGGCTTAGCCTGACAGCCTGGGGCCACATCATCTCACCTGGAGCGTGCCCTCATAGGCAGACTTGCTATCCAGGTGGCACTGCCCATCATGGGGGCGGTAGATTCCAGCCAGTCGTCCATCTCCCGCCATGTGGAAGGTGTCATCGGACGTGTAGACCAGAATGCTGGTGACGTTTCTCCATCCAATCTCATTCTTGAGAGAGAGGAGAAACCGAGAAGGGTTCTAGAAGTGTCCTCAACTGTGATATTTATTGTGATTGCTGTGATTTTTTAACCTCCATACCCGGCAGACGGCAGCCTGCATGATGGCGTCCAGCCCAGCCTCTGGCGAGTCCAGGTTACCGGAGATGTTCTGCTTGCTAACCTCCTCCTTGAACCTCTTGGCCTGGTTGGTCAGAGGGAGAATGTTCCGGAAGCTAAAGGCTGGCTGACACTTTTCCATGCGACTGGGACATGGGTTGGCCAGTCGGGAGCGCTGCTGGCTCACGTACGGCAGTGCCACCTTATCCACAAATGAGCCAAACCCTTGGAAACAACGGGAAAGTCTTTGAAAGAACAATATAATAGAGGCACTCATACTCAAATTCATAAATATGGTTAAAACATAGTTGGCATAAAACATGGCTAAAGACACACCGCTAATTCAGTCTATTTAATTGAAAGGTTGTTTAATATGCAGGAGTGTACAGCTTCTGTTTTAGCTATACTTGAATGCTTCTTCCACAGTAAAAAAAAACTTGTATGGTTTAAAGTACACTACATGGAGTGTGTCTCGGTGCCTGTGGTTTCTCTCACCTATGTGCCTGTCTGAGGTGAAAGAATGTAGAGTGGTGAGGATGTCCTGTCCCAAGTTCTTGATTTTGTCCAGATCATCCTTCATGGAGAAGCTGAGGTCCATCAGGTAATACAGGTCTATTGGGTAGCCCTCAGCCCGCTGGAATAACACTTTAAACTCTTCAGGCTGACCTGTCAAGAGCAGGAAGTGGCAAGAAGGAAATTATATTTTCTCTGGTGCACCTTAGATTGGACACAGCTAAAACTGTTACTTTTTTATGTATGATTAATTTGTTGTTACTGTAATGTGAAGAGGTGTGTGTGAAATACATGCTGTGGATCTGACCTATCCGCAGTTTGACCTCAATGGACTGAGGCTTCAGCTGGATCACATCGTCTTTTTCACTGCTCAGCGGTTTGTCCATCCGGAACTCCATCTCTGATTTAGGGTTGATCACATTTTCACATTTCCTGCTTCTCAGTGACTCGGGCGAATCACATCGCCGTTCATTTGACTCTCCAGACTTGAGGAAGACCTAAGAGGCACAGACAGTTCAGTTAAAGTTGCAGTAGGCAAGTCTGACAGATTGAGGGGGCTTGGCCAAAATGTTGAATATTTACAACTCTCATGCCCCTCCCCCACTACCACCGAGCACCCTCTCATCGAGTTTGTGCTCGTCAGTGCGTACCAGACTGCCCCAGACTGTGACTGACAGTCAGATCTCACACAGCCCTGCTCTGATTGGACCCGACGAACCGGGAGCTGTGGATTTTTGCAAAACAAATAACAGGCTCTAGGTGAAGGTAGAAGTGCGGGTTTTTTTCTAAATTTGATTTATGTTGTTCTATCGGAGCATAAAATCTTGCCAACTGCAGCTTTAATCCTGCACAGAGCAAGCACTGTACAGCGTGCACTCAGTGGGTGCACCACATTTGTCTTGATAATCTTATAATAATAATAATAATAATTAATAATTATTATTATTATGAAAACTTAAGTATTTAAGAGGTGCCCAGCATGGCTATTAATAACAGATCTCACCTTCTGTTTACACCATGCGCAGCCAGGACTTCTCAAACATTTTGAACAAGTAGGCTGTGGTTGGCAAGACTGCCAAATACCTAGAATTACACACACACGCACACACAAACACAGACATAGACACGCACACACACGCACACACAAACACAGACATAGACACAGTTTTTAGCAGTGATTAATTAACAGAGACACACTCACACACACACACCACCACCACCACACCACAAGTACCCATATTAGGTCAATATTTGTCAGTTTTCTTATTCAAATCATGATTGACATTGAAATGGGATTAATTTTGATATGGTGAGGTGGGGGTATAAAGTAGTTCTTTTTACGATGTCATCGATCTAAACCAATGGGATTTTTTTCGTCGGCCATTGACCACGAAAAACCACCAGTCATCTTTCATTCCTCAAAGATAACGAAGATCCTCAGCTTCACGGAGAAAGAAGCCTCCAATCCACCAAGCGGGTTCTAGCTCCATTACAGTAGGGCCTTGCATCCCCTGATCGAGCCTCGCCAGCTTCTCTCCCATCTCGGCCCTCATCCGAAAGCAAGAGCAAAGCAAGAGCAAAAGCAGGTTTTCGAAAAGATAAGCACTACAGGTGTGTAGCCGAACCCTGTGAGAGCACTGTGCATTTATACCAACTGGAAACGTCCCCTACGCTAAACTGAACTGCTCTTCCCCTGCTATGAGGCCCAGGCAGTATAGGCTGTATGCGTTATCAAAGCAGAGGCCCCTCGCTATTGGACAGAGTTGATAGCCGCCGGTGATCCTTATCTCCCTGCACTGGCCAACCCAGTTATGGAAGTCGGATTTCAGGCTGATGCCTTGGCAGCTTGCCAGCACGCAGAGACAGGGGTGCCGCTGGTGTGGGGGGGGGGGGGATTTAGGATGATTCTAAGGGCCCAGCACTTTTTGCCCAGCACTTTTTCTATATTGTTGGGGGGGGCAGAATTAGGCCCAAATTTTCTTTGTGCAGAGATCTCCTACAGTAACACAGGTGCCAGCCTCAATATGGCACCCAGCACCCGCAAGCAGGCATCTAACTGCCTGGCCCCTGAACAAGGTGACACTTCTGAGAACTGGGCTATACACCTCAGTCACTGAGGTGATTGTGCACCATCTACACTGTCTCTATACTCTGTTAAATGGCAGGTGTTTACCAATTAGTGTACCAATAATGATTGTGACCCACTTTACTGTGAGGTACACCTGAGGCCTCACATGCTCCACTAACCAGGGGCACCAGCTAACTACTCCAAAAGCAGTGTGACTGCATCTTGGGCAGCCTGGAAATCTCTATTGAACAGATCTGCTTAAGCGCGAGCTGGGCTTCAGATGACACCTTCGCCCACTTCTACAGCCTGGACATCTTTAGTAGCCTACGTCAGTAGCCTGCTCTGTGCTTTCAGTTTCGCGCCAGTGAGTGCGCCAGCAAGCTACGTGGCTACACGACGGCAACACACTAGTTGGCTACTCGTCAGTATTCTGCTTGTGCTGTGTTGTTGGCTTCTGCTTACAACTACCAACCATGTGTGCGCCACACCCTGGTGGTGAGTCTCATTTGTGGGCACTTTGTCCATCATGGCCACTGGTATACACATTCCCATTGGTTAACGTTGAGTGAACTCAGTGGACTGATAGAGAAGGTATGGATATCACTTGGGTTCTCTGAAGGAGAGCATGAGACGTTAATCCTCTTCTGCCACATCAGCACTCTGCACCTGATTTAATTAACAACTTTACAATGTAAATAAGGACTGGTTGTTCACAATGCGCCTATATACGGGCAATGGCCTCACAGAAAAAATCCTTAACACGGGTGGTTAGAGATTGGTTCAGATTGATGACGTCATCTGAGAATGACTTCCCATTGGTTAACATTTCATGTTCTCCTTCAGATAACTGTAGCCTATTCCTAACCATACAATTTTGATATACAATGTTATGATATTATGATATACAACTCACCCAGTGTGTCATTCGGTCCCAAGCAACAAAGAATAGCAATCACCATGAACCATGTCTGCTGCATTCTTCTTGGTGAAAAGGACAGAGGGTTGTGGGAATGCTACAGAAAGAGAAAGTAGGTTAAAGTTAGGAAAAGGTTAAGGTTAAAGAATAAAGACTACAGACTACAGTATGTCATTTTTAGATGGGCTACAGTATGTCATTTTTGTTGTCAAAAACGAAAAGTCAAGGGTCAAGAAGGCATGTTAAAAACAGTGATATCATATTATTGATCACTTCACACACTTTTTCCTCTTTTTCAGCTTTTAAACAAATCTTGCCAAGGACAAAGTATGTAGCCTATAGAAGACACTAAAATAGTTCCCTTCCGCTTGTGCGTCGTGCCCAACAACGCCCCTTAGCTGTTCTAAAATCAGTGGAACCTATGGGCTCTCGGGGCTTATTGCTTAAGTCATTGGTGTGTTCTGTGTAGTTCTTGGTTGAGCTCCTGATTAGAATCCCTACCATGCATTACACTGGTGTCTTCTTTCAGTTGGGAACTGATATGTAGGAAGGTCATATTAACCCTTAAAGGAGTACCGTCACACCGGTGTGACGGGAATGTTGAGAAATGAACATTCTAAAGAATATCTGGGTTCATTGAATTCAACATAGAATTTTAGAACCTTCAATTGTTGCGGAACTTAGAACGTTCAAAAACCTACACCTTTAAGGGTTAAAGACCACAAAAGGTAGCACGAAGGGTTAAGTAGATTATTTGATTTTGTTATTGATATCATTGGTATTATTCTTTTTGCTTTTTAGCTGTACATGTTAACTATTTTAATGCTCATATTCTGTAAGTGGCTTTGGACTTAGCATCTGCTAAGTAACCATAACCATAACCATAAAGAGGAATTTGCCTGCCCTGGTATTGCCCTGGCTCTGAGTTATGAAGAATGTGGTCATTTTACACAAAATCGCTGGCAGAAATAATAGCTGAGAAACAGCTTCCCAGAAGTTGAACTGTATGTCATACACATGTAACCACTGATCAGCTGCCTGCTACTTTTTATTAGACTGCTGTTAAAAGCTTCATGACCCCAGAGGTCAACTAAACAGCAACTGTTACAGTTTTAGCACAAGCCGACATGCATAGCATCTACCACAGAACTTGTACAGTAGTTCATAGTAAAATCCTAGGTTTCTTAAAACATGTCATACAACACATGGCTGGCTCATTTCATGTCAGTACATTTCAGAGATTAGATGTTTGATGATTACATGTTTAAAAAGAACACTCTCTTGTAAAAAAGACAGCAGTGACAGGATTAAGATGAGACTGTTGATATGTTGAACCACCACCTGTATCTTGGAAACCATATACAATCTTTCTCATGTGACCTTCTGTGGAAGAAAGACCCATGTGGAGGCGAAGCATTTTTTTGTCAAAGCTAAAACCTTTTTTTTATGTCAAATTTATTTTTGCTGAAAAATATTATCAGTCTTACATCAAAAGTGATTTATTTAAGGTAAACGATAGGCGATATAAAAATGTTGATGACCAGACAATGTGGATGTGAATGAGCAAAAGTATAGCCCTGGGTTGCTAAGCACTTTAAGACAGAACCTTGGTGATGGTTTATGAAGTTTTATATATAATGTATATAACTGTTTGGTACAATGCTACAGTAGCCTACATAAAATAAACAGCATTATATTTCCTTTTTAGATGTTGTAGAACAGCTGTCATGTAACTTAAACAGAAGAAAAATGAATAGGAGCTCCACAATCATGTGCTAGTAGAACTAGTTTTGTGTTCCCCTTTGTGGATGACAGAGTCTGTCATCTTCTCTGTACTGACATAGCACTGATGTCATTGGTTGCAGAGTACAGATATTTGTGACGTGTGCTCAGAACTGTACACAATAAGTTGTGTTGGTTGGGTATTGTATCAACACCAATACAATTGACAGAATTGTTAATAATTCTATTATATGTTAAAATACACTTTGGTTAGCTACTATTTTCTTAGATTGATAAACAAGTCAGTTGAGCAACAATACGCTCACTTCTTTAAATTATTATTATTATTATGCCAATTTTGTTGTCTATTTAAGTTGGGTTTCAATTGATAATAAACTTCTGTTGTATGAATACGTTTTTTTGTATGTACAGAAGACACTAATACAGTTCCCTATTTAGTTGTCAACTGTTCAGATGTCATTGTCACAACAGAAAATGCACATCACTTTTAAATGAGAAGAACTTTCAATCTAAAGGCTGCAAATGCCTCTGGTGTCTATGGCTGCTGTGCAACAAGAGCTAAATCCACAGCTCACCTCAGCCTCTGACCTTAGCAAGACAAGTGATGGTGTGAGGCCTCTTTAATTCACACACTCACACCACAACTTTCTTAAACATCATCTTTCTTCTCAAGCACGATAACAGTACATACAGTATATGTACAGTATAGCCCTGGGTTGCTAAGCACTGTGGGGCAAATTGAGAATTTTTTTTAAAATAACTATTTGCTACAGTAAATAAAATAGACAGTGTTATATTTCCTATTTAGATGTTGCATAACAGCTGTCATGTAACATAAACAGAAAAAAAACTAATAAGGGCTCCACAATCAGGTGCTAGCAGACCTGGTTTTGTGTTCCTCCTGGTGGATGATGTAGAGTCTGTCATTTTCTCTGCATATATGGCATATGATTACTGATGTCATTGGTTACAAAGTAGAAATATTTGTAACATTTGTGTTCGTGCTCAGAACTGTACACAAATAAGTTGAGTATTGGTTGGACATTGCATCAACACCAACACAATTGACAGAATTATTAATAATTATTGTATACATTAAAATATACTTTGGTTAGCTACTATTTTCATAGATTGATAAACAAACTTTTTTATATTATTTATTTATTTATTTATTTATTTTGTTGTCTGTTTAAGTTGGGTTTCAATTGATAACACATATCCTGAACTTCTGTTGTATGCATAAGTTTTATTCCTGTCTCATATTAATTTCCCTCTCCCCTACATGTTAAGTGGTAAAACTCTTCATAAGCGGTTTGTTCATGTAGGCCTCGGTGCATTCAATTTGAAAATTCTGGTTAAATCAGATTTGTATTCCTACGTAGGCTAAATGTAGAACTGATCACATTTGTATTCCTACGTAGGCTAAATGTAGAACTGATCACATTTGTATTCCTACGTACTGTACAGTCTATGGTTAAAACGCTTACATCACAAGATTCCATAGCCGAACTGTCGACAACAATTTCTTTCCACAGCAGCAGCTTGACAACAAAAACTACACACAGCCTTGTGTACTTATGTTGCCTTGAGTTAACTGTCTGTTTTATCTATCAGGTTTGTTTCTGCTGTGTATTCCTCTCATTCACAGGCCTTTTGAGATCAGATAGACTACAGGAGAAGATTCGATTCCTTCAATATTCCACGCTCAGACCTGTTGTGGTACTGTGGGTTGGTCAGAAAATTAACTAAAAAATGATTGGTGAATCATCATTGGTAAAAAATGAAATGGTTTCTAAATTTTGTGTCCGAGTTTCTTAACATTAGAAACTTAGCGCTGATTTATTTTTTAAATCAGATTATTATTTCACTTGGTCCTGTGTCTACATACGATACACACACACCACACCACGCAACATAACAGATATTGTATTCTAGCCCCTTACATTATCTTAAAACAAACCTTTTAACATGGTTGCTTCACATTTATTATTGTACACAGTATACACTGACTAAAAGCAATTTTGGTTCTCATATGTAGCTTCTAGACTGTTTAAAGTCTGAAAAAAAATCAAACCACGAAACAGGAAGGAAGTATGACTTGTGCTAGACATGTGTGCAAATGCTAAACCACAGGCTGTGTCGCTGGCGCTATAGATGGAGCCTTTGATAATACATTGTTCAGAATGCACCGTTATTTTGTTAAATATGCACACAATACATTAATCAGACCAGAATTTTGTACACCTTCCTTAATGAATGCACAAAAAAGTCACATCAGTCTGTGTATATCTTCCAAATATTTGTATTTGGATATCTGTAGACTTTCCTCTTTTGCGGCTAAACAAAGACAGAATATATTCTTACTTGATATTTGTTAATAAATCATAAACTGTACTGTATCAATGAATTACACTGTATTACCAAATGAACTACTTTACCATTTTTACAAGATCATAAACACATAACTACTTAATACAGATTTTTTACATTTGCGCGCGCGCACACACACACACACACACACACACAAACACATACCCATGCTATAAAAAGTCACTTACATGTTATGTTAAACATAATATGTAAATTATAATAATATAATCATAATGTTAAACTTTAGCTATGATTTGAATTAAATAATAATTAAATCTACATAGTATGTCGCTAACTACTGACAGAGAAATGCCTGACTCACCGTCACCGTGGCCTGTTTTACTGTGACACGAATATGAGCCGTAAAAGGAAAGATCTACCAAAGCGCCATGCTCACCGCAGCACAGCTCTTGCTGTTGATGACTGGCTCAGTTCTGAAAATAAGGGAAATTGTAGTGTTAGGGGGCTGGGACTAAACACACAGTTCATCACACCACTAAAATGTATTAGTTATAAACAAAATATACTTGATACACTTGAGCTTTGACCTGTTACATTCATTTTTTTGGAATGAATCCACTCTCTGTGACATAACAGTAGCACACACTGTATGTACTATGATAAAACTGAGCCGAAAGACACAACCATGGCTGCCTTTACTTTGTTGCCTGCTGCACGTCCCACTGTCAGAACAGGAGGTGATACCAGACACCATATCAACATAATTCTGTAAACCTCAGGCCACGTTCAAATGTGTGAGTTTTGACAAAGCACTCGGCCTGGTGCTGCAGAGGAAGGGCAGCACTCCTATAATGGACTCTTCTTAGATGGCTGTGAAACGATACTTCATGGAATTCCCTGTATTGCCACTATTCAATTCAAAACACCTTCTGTCTGGAAAATGCGGGTAGTAGGCTATTGGCAATCATAATGTGTGTAGACATGAGTGTGATTGAGTGTGAAACAGAAATATATATATATATATATATATATATATATATATATATATATATATATATATATATAGATAGATAGATAGGAGCACAATATCCAGTCTCTGTTCTGAGATAAACACTGTGATTTCCTTTTTAAAAATAGAAGTCACATGACATACAGTGTGGCACGCCTGCCCTCTTGACAACTCCCTTCTTTCCTCAAAGAGTTCTGTTGCACAACAGCCCCTGCTGTCAAGGAGCACAGCATTACCGGGGCAACAGGAGTTGAGGCAACTCCAGGGCCTGTGACATTGTCTTTGGGTGTTATGTAACAGCACACTCAAAGTGCTAGCTTGCTTTGCCTGGCTAGAAGAGAGTCTTGTTTTGTCTCCTGTTGGTGGCAGGGTGTGCACTGCACTAGCAGACTGAAGGAAACTAACAGGATATCCTGGCCGTGATTTTGATCCAGGGAATCCCGGAGCTGTGCCTGATGCGTAATCTCACCATGTATTTGGCAAAAGCCCTCACCGTGCTCACCCTGTGCTCATGGGTAGCAGCAGGGTCCACCGACTGCAGCAACCTGGTGAGATACTTAAAGCCAGAGGATGCCAACTTGGTGAGCAAAGTTTCATTCCTGCAAGTAGTGGGAATGTCTTATCTTTCAGTCATCCAGCCAACCAACACCTTACCTGAGCCAACACCTCAGTGGTATTGGTTCCTGTACTTTGCTAATATTTTTGTATGTGTAGTCCAATTGAGAATGACAATGGTGGTTTTACATTGCATAATAGCCATTGCCATGTTTATGCAGCATGCATGGTCTTACTCTATGATTGTGAAGCATTAGCATACATCTTGTGTTTTGTAGGTCTTTGGTAAGTGGACTGTTGTGATTGCAACAGCAGATGAGGCTCTTCATGGAACTGTGCAGCAACTCAGAAGCTCCTGGTTTGAAGTTAAACCATTTCCAGATAGCAGTGTTGTCCATTTCCACTGGCGAGAGAGAATGTGAGTGAGTGAGTTAGAGTTAAGTTTAATACTGTATCTGCAAGACCTTGATCCCCCACATCACTTATATCAGTGTCAAATTGGACATTAATCCTCTTTAAACAGCATGTGGAACAAAGAAACAGATTAATTGACATTAATGACATTATTCTCAGCACCTTGTTTGGCCTAGGAATTGAGATTGAGAGACAAGTGTCAAGTTTCACTTCCCATGATTTGTTTTTGAGACACTTTTTTTTAATGGTTTTCAGAGGAGGTGTATGCACATACGGAGCTGAAAATGCCACTGTTTATAAAGACCGGACAGCTCTCGCAAGTGAGTGAAAACCCTCAGTGTTAATTAAGTGTTACTTCAATGTGTCAAAAACATGGGACATGAGTTTTGATATGCTGTTAAATCTTTCTTTTATGCAGTTGAGTCAGAGCAGTACAAGGGTCAATACCTACACACTTGCCCTGACTGTTACTTAACCATTATAAAGGCAGAGATCAATGGTCTGTCTGGCCGCTACTTCATCTTTGCAAGTGAGTTTTGTATTATCTCAACAGAATTCACACCTCTAGGCTACTTTTTTATTACACAGGCAATTGTTATGCTGTTTCTGACCAGCTATATTTTAACATTTTACCTGTGCTTTGTACGATGAAAAACAACATCATCACATTTTATGAGTGCTAAACAAAATTGTAATAGCTCTCATAATTTGTATTATAGATAGATGCATTCTAACTACTTTATATTGTATGGATTTGTTTGTAATGCGTTATAGTTACTGAGTTCATAGAAAGTTCATTATTAGTATTATTATTAATATAGTAATATCTTCATGTATGTGCAGCTATCTTTAGTCTCTCATGCTCAAAGCTAAACAGGGTATAATTGTTTCAGAGCGAGGGGGGAGTTTAACAGACTCTGAACGGCAGAGCTTTGAAATGCAAGCAGAATGTCTGGGCTTTCTTCCAACTTATTTCACCTTCCCTAACACATCAGGTAAGGACTGTTTCTGACAGTCAAATCTGAAGTCAAGGGGAAAACATATTGATTTATCCAAAATATGCACCAGTAGATGTTTGTACAGTGCATATAAAAATTAATATTCTTTTTCAGAACTCTGCCCTGAACAGGAGCAACCTGTTAACACAAGATAAAATGAAGAAATCATAAAGTCTTTAGGTGCTGTTTGGCCCTATCGGAAAAAATCCATGTAACAGATAGAAAGATATCCATAATCCATGTGACAGATAGAAAGATATTGCACTCTTTCAGAGAGAGACAGAGAAAGAGAGAGAGAAATGTGTAACACTCTCACATATTAATGCAAGTCGGAGATGTGCATACATTTCCTATATATCCGTTTCTCATGCTGTTAATGTGTTTACTCAGATCGTTTGTGAGAAGAAATAATACAATCTAATAATCTTGTAATCATGCCTGGGATTAATGTCATGCTTGATTGTGCCCTCTCTGCCTTCATAATGCAAGACCTATGAAGCCATTAGTGACCCTGCCTGCTTCACCTCTGGCATTCCAGGGATTTACTAACCAGTATTTTGTATCAGCCGAGTGATTTTGTTAAAATAAAAGTGTTGACTAAGCATTAGTTTTAAAGGGCTTTATTTATGATTCTCTCAACAATCATGTTCCTATAATCTGAGATACACAAATCTTATGGAACAAGTAAATGAAAAGAATTCAGTCACATTTATAACAAGTTAACATTTCTTTACACAATCTAAAACATCAATGTATGATTTACTTGCCAGAAGTTCCTATGGTGTGGTTATTCAGCACTTTGCATGTTTTCATGCTTTAAAGACAAAAAGCTTAGTTAATAATAACAACTCACAATATATATATTTTTCATCAAAGAACAATTCCACAATCTACCAGAAGAATATATTTTCAAAGAGCACAGGTACCCAAAATTGTGTCAAGTTATAAGTTATAAACTGAGCTACTATTATAGAGAGGAAAAGATACAGAGGCATGTCTGGACACACACCAGCACCCAGCTCTCAAAAGCTTCAGAGTTTATTACAGGACTCACCCAGACTGGCCTGTGCATGTATCAAACTCAGAATGCTTGACCTTTGACCCTCTGGAGAAGAACATCCGATGAAGAGAACAGTCATGCACTGCCATTCATTGTATGACAAATAAAGCAAAGTACTGTAGTACATTTGTAATGAGATCTTTCACAGCTAAGGAGTTCACATCAGGACAGTGCATATTCCCATGCTCTAGTTTCAGTGTGTGTGTGTGTGTGTGTGTGTGTGTGTGTGTGCGTGCGTGCGTGCGTGCGTGCATGCGTGTGTGTGTGTGGGAACACAATGTAAGTGAGAAGGAAAGTAACACAAAGATAGTTCACATGAGCATACAGAGTAATGCCAAACCAATAAACCAATAGACTCAGATACAGCATAATACAGCCTTCAGAGTGAAAAATTGCCCATATCAAGTATTAAATAAAGATATTTGTATTCATTACTTTTAACTGAACTTAAAAAGTGCTGGTTATGACATAAAGCACAACAGGCAACAGATGGACTGAAAAAAACATACACCTACTATACCTGGACAATACACAAGAGCTACTAATCAAGCCGCTATACAAGCCAGATGGTTGTAAACAAACATTCACACCTCCTTCTCCCCACCTCCATTATACTGTAATATCCTGAAGCTCTGCCGGCCCTTAGTTTGGTAAAAAGGCTTCCTCAAACACCCTAGAGGGGGGGAAAAAATTACACTTACCAAGCCACTGCTTGCAAACCAGTGAACTTGAGTACAAATGTGTATACGGTGTCTAAACACTGCTACTTCATGCAGCTTTTAAGCATGAAGCATGAGTATTTGAGGAACATACAGTACATGGTGGAAGAGGGCCTCTCTCATCACCTCCATTAAGGGGCCTTCAGGCACTTCTGAATTGATCAAATGGAATGGAGAAAATGGAATTTGGAACAGCCACTACCACAAAAGTCACGGAAGTTTAAAACCGGTTTGTACTTTTGAACCACTGATGGGCACATAAAGTAATTGTATAGCAGCATAATACATAATAAAGGTATCCTACACATTGTCCAATGTTTTACAGCAATACTTTATCCCCAGAACCATTTCATCAGGTTTACAGTACAGTACAGGCACTGAATGGCCAACTAAAACAAACCTATTGTGCACTTTGCTGCTGGGGCAACCGTGCGGGACACATACAAAAATGTCACTCTGTGTTACATAAAAGGCTACTCTGAAGATCCCTCCCAGCATTACGTATTCAAATCCATCCCTGTGTTATACAACAACAACACGCCAGACGATATAAAAGCGTTGGACGTCCCAGCTTCTGGACGACTGGTCCCTTGTTAGTGTTCCTTCCCTGTGGTAACAGGAGCAGAGCGGAGGCAACAGCATGGCTCTCTTGTGGACTATCTCCCTGTGCGGACTCCTCTCTCTGACACTCTCTGCGTCTCCTGAGTGCGACGAGCTGGTCAAGCCTCTGGTGCTGACCGATTCATCTGCAGTAAGTTATGGGCTGGGGGGGGGGGGGGGGTGGTTCAAAAGCATGTTGAATTGTTCTAAGTTATCTGAAGGCAGAGGGTGCAGAATCAATGTATGCCTTTTCATTTGAAAAATGATCATCGTAAAAGAGCATGGGTAGCAATTTGATATTTTACAATGTATGTCTTACGCAGTTTAAATATGCATGATTACACACTCTTTCTCTCTGTTTCTTTGTGTGTGTGTGTGTGTGTGTGTGTGTGTGTGTGTGTGTGTGTGTGTGTGTGTGTGTGTGTGTGTGTGTGTGATCTAAAAGATTCATGGGAAGTGGATTGTTCTTGCTGCTCTGGGTGAGGGCACCATGCAAAAGTACCTGGGAGACATGACCAGCTCCTGGTTTGAAATCACCCCCACAAGCCAAGAGGGAAAGGTTCTGACACGATGGGGTGATAGAGTGTACGTTTGAACGCATCATCACTTGTCAGTACCAAAATATGAGAAATATAAATTCACAAGGATGATGAAGACAGATGATTGGTTAAGATACAGTCATACTAACCTAGATCTTTATTGCTATAATAATGTTATGATGCAGATGGCATATAAATATATACAATTTGTCTGTTTTCTCAGGAATGGGAAATGTCTACTTGGCAGTTTGGATGCCACAGTCTCAGGCAATAAAGCCAGCATGATTTGTAAGTATCCACTGCAGATTTTGGATTTTAATGTAATTGAAATTAATGTCTTAATGCTAACACTTAATATATATAATATATAATGAAATGAATTTAAAAAAAAACTGTTGGCAATTACTTTCTATGCACTGCGATGTATCAATTGTAGGTTTTCTAAGCCATGAATACATCAACCCCTTTATGTACCGACATCACTATGCAACACAGGATTAGAAAATATTTAAAATTGAATATGGATAATGTTTGGTAGATGTAAAGTCTTAAAAAAAACATTCCAATTCTTTGCTTAACAGTCGAGGGTGTGCTTCACGAGGGAGAATATTTGCAGAGTTGCCCTGACTGTCTTGTGTTCATGGACAACTCACGTGAGAACGACGTCTCGTCCAGATACTTATTCCTCTCCAGTAAGATCCCTGCGTTGTGGCACTCCTCCTCGACCCCATTTCAGTGCTGATTTTAACTGCTGCGATTTCCTGAATGTTGACATTGCTCATCTTTTCACCGTCTCTTAGAGAAGGAGGGTGATCTGAAAGAATCCGAGCTGGAGACTTTGAAGAAGCAAGCCGAATGCCTGAATATAGCGCAGGAAACCTACACGTATGGAACAACAGGTTTGTGTCAATTGTCATGATCATCGTCATTATCATAAATGATAAATGAAACACATCTGTCAGCTGAAATTGTACTTTGAGGTGTCCTAACATTCATGCTTTCTTCTGCAGATCTCTGCCCCTATGAAAAGGTGTCCACCCTGCAGTAGATAAAGGACATCTACAGTGTGAAAACAACATATATTGTTTAGACACATCAGTGGATCTTGATGTTCACCTTCTAATGTAGCCATCCTATACTGCTTGCCTGTGTGTGTGTGTGTGTGTGTGTGTGTGTGTGTATGTGTGTGTGACTGTATGTCAGCCATATATTTCTTTTGAAATATTCCTGTAAATGAATGAGCACTGTGGTGTTGAACACGTCTTTGTTCTTTTTATGAGACAGACACAATGTTATGGACCTATAATGCTGGGCACGCACACCTAGTTGTTTCACAAAATGCACAGCCAATGGTGGAATGATACTTTGATAGAATGGTCAAATCTGTCCACAATCTACAGTATACACATCATTTTCCAACAACAAAAGCAAGTATTGATGAACAGATGTGTAATACTCAGTTTTAGAGAACCATGTGATGTAAGACACTATGCACGTTATACAGTATGTAATAAATGCACACATGGAATCGGAGAGTGTTTTTGTTAATTATTTTAATAAACCTCTTTTGAACAGCGGTGTTAAGTCAAACAGTGCCTCCTACACCATGCACTTGATGAAATGCATTTCCATGAAGGCCAAAGGCTTCAAACATCCTCACAATAGGCCAAAGCCTCCGCATTCACTCTATGAGAGACACTGAGATGCTATAGTTACTACAACAGCTTGATTCAGTCACAGACCTATGGAAGGATGAGTAACGTTGACCAAAGTCCTTTGTCTGTCCGACAGTATCAGTGTATCAACATTGTTTCGAGCGTCACCGGCATTGCCTTCCTGTTGAAACTTTGCACGGCTTTCTGACTCGCTTCTGAAGTGCGCATCAATCCTGCGTTGGCATCCGGCTTTGGCCAGTCTTCTGTCTGCTCCCTGTGGTCACATCCGTGAGGACACGTGACACTTGCACTTGCCACCCAGCATAACACAATCTCCCTGAAGGTCATCACGGACAGCTGAGCGCTTCCCTACCAAATGGGACTCGATCAATGTTGATGTTATTGTGCTTGCTTGGGCTTATGACAACTACATGTATACACTTATAAACATTTAAAACCGTTTGCTCTTTATGTGCTCTGGTTAAGATAAAGAAATAGATTGTGGATACTAAAATAATCAGAATAATACTATGTACATAGAATAGAAAATGCTCCCACCTCAATGATACACATAGGTAGGCTAAATATTGCGTGTGGCAAGTCTTTTAATCTTTCAAAAGTGACCATTTCTGTTTGGAGACAGCAGAAGAAATGGGTGTCCATGGAACACTTAACTGATTCCCAAGCCTCTATTGCCTAAAGTTAACTAATATCTAATACTGAGCACTTTATTGGTATGAGTTGGATTTTCACATATATTTTTGGTTAAATGACAGTTAAGGACAAAAAGATGATCAAAAAAGTAAAGGTTTGTGAATGAAGAATCAGGTAGTTGTTCAGTCTGCAGTAAAGTAGTCATTTGAAGTACTCATCATTCAACATGACTATACGTGATCAGACTCAGTACTGCTGGGTGTGAGCTTGGTTTGGACACGTTCCAGAAGATTCCATAGATCTTTAAGTGTGTTAAGTGGAATAAGTAAACCAAGTCAGTGATGAACAAGAATATAAAAAAAGGGCAATAACTCTCTCAGACCCACACAAGCACATCACCACATAACTCTCCATTTCTCTGAGTGTGGTTTATGGAATGTAAGTTTCTCACAAAAAGTCTCAAAGTCACTCGTTTCTCTCCGGTTTCCCCTCATCACCCGAGTCCTCGTACACCCCATCCACCCTTTCTCTCCACTGGGTCTTCTCACCACGCTCCACAGGAGGGAGAGCTGGGAGAGTAGACTCCTGTCGGATGACCGCTGGGGTGTAGTCTCCGGACTCTGGTGTGATGGCGGGGCTGGAGCTGGGGGTGGGGACTGGGTCAGGATAGAGGTGGGAGTGGTGGTGGCTACTGGGCGGCTCTGTGGTCTGGTTGGTCTGGTGGCAGGTCAGGTCAGGTCAGGTCTGGGCTGGACCTCCTTACATCCTGGTGGCATCTTCGTCGGAAAACCGGCCCCTCCTTATCAAGAGTGGGGGTCTGGGGGAGGAGACAAGGAGTACAGGTTCAATCATCGGGTTCGCTGTTAACAGATTGACACACACACACACACACACACACACACACACACACACACACACACACACACACACACACACACACACACACAGTGAGAGAGAGCACTCATGCTATGTGTGTTTGTCTTTGCATATGTGCATAATGCACGTGTCTGCATGTGCATGTGTGCAGGACCTGCATGTGTGTGCCACTTGTATGCGTGCTTTGCTGAGTGTTGGCAAGAAAGAGTTGATAGCTTAAGCAAAGCTCCAAAACACTGGGCTTGAATCCTGCATCGGTCTGTTAATATCAGCACACAAACACACACACACACACACACACACACACACACACACACACACACACACACACACACATCACACTGACTGCCAAGGAGTTGCTATAGCAACATGACCTACCTTATCCAGTACATGCCCGGGTGCTGGTAGTAGTCTAAAGAGCCTGACCTCTGGATAGCGAACTCCTGGTCAAGCTGAACACAGAGAAATCAAACAAAGTGCATGTGTTACTCCGGAAGTAGAGAGCCTCCGCCCGAAATCTGATCACAATGCTCACACTGTCCACTAACAATCCAGCAGGCCAGCACGCTGAAAGCCACGCATGTCAACAATCAGAGTCTATTGATGACCATTCAGAGACTATTTACAGTCTTTTGAGGTTGCGAATAAGAGGGTCTGGCACCAAAACAAGGCCTGGCCTCAATAAGTCCACTGTAATTGATGGAGATCAGACAGAGAGACAAAAGGCGGAACACTAGAGTCATGGAAACATGGTGGACACAGTCGCTGCTTTTGTTAGGAGAGCAAAAGAGCTCCATTCCTGCCCAGTAACCGGGCAAACTCTGTTCCGCAGAGTGGACAAAGGGTTATGGGGGGAGGGGGGTTTGAAGGGGAGGATGGGAGATATTTTAGGAAGACTTGCATAATGCTAGCATTTTCGACAAGTAATAATAATGATGACACCATATTCTGAAGCAACTGCATCAGATATTTACATTTTCAAAGGAACATTTACATTTCATACTGCATGATAAACAAAAACAACTTAGTAAATCATCTACTGTGATCATTAAAAGAGTTGTGAGCAGTTCTCATTGTGAACAAAGAGATAAAATGACCCCCAATATTTTGCTCATAGACTAAATCCACTCATTGGGAAGTCTACCTAATTCAACGTGTAGTATTAGTAGTTGCAGCTCTTACCGTGCTGTTGGGTTTGGGGCTGGTGTTAAAGTGCTTCTTGATCTTCCCTGCTACAGACAGCTGGTGCTCATTCTCAGACAGACCATCATCCTGGGGATAAATGAATATCTGTTTACTTCACTTGTTCTCAGGGGCTGTCTATTGTTACAGTGTGAGATGACAGTGTCTGAAATGACTGATATTAAAGGGTGGGATGGATATAATAAATACCACAGCACAGGCTGGTGCATTTAAATGGCAAATATGCAATGGAGATGCATGGAAATCAACATGAGAAACTAATACCCATTATTATCAGACTGGTCTGGGTCGACATGGCAAAGTATCGAGATGTGGACACGTTTTAATCTAACTCATAATTATAAAGGAAAACAAATGAAATGGAGGGCCGTTTTGAATGTGTTATAAACGAGGGTACAAACGAGGGAGGTGGAATGAAAGCTGTTTTTGGGACACTTACATTGACCCACGGATGTTCCAGCACTTGCAGGGCTGTGTACCTCTGATCCACCTCTATCTGCAGCATGGAGGTGATCAACTCCTGTGTGTGGAGAGAGAGAGAGAGAGAGAGAGAGAGAGAGAGAGAGAGAGAGAGAGATTATTAGTGACATTGCTATTGTTGTTTTGTTGTTTTTATCATTCATTCATTTTGTTTTATTAATCTTTAAACAGATACTGCACGTGTCTATCTGTATTTGAAATATGTTCTCTTTGGGAGAAAGTCCGTGTAAATGACGCACTCTCGTTTGATCTAGAAACACATAACACATCTATATAGCACATAATTACAGATACTACAACTGACCTTTGCTGAGTCTGAGACGTTATCCCAGTATGGGAGAGGGAATTCTAGCTGTCCCAAGAGGATGTGGTCAAACAGTGTCTCCTGGTCATCATTGCTTCTGTAATAGAGGTGATCGTGTTATTACAACATTCACCAGTAGGGGGCACTGCTGTACAGTATCAAGGACGGAAAGAGAAAAAAAGAAAAGTGTTTCATAACAGCTCACACTGCTGCAATGTAATTAAAATCTAAAATTTAATGATGTACTTAGCATGAGATTACTCAGTGAATGACTTTATTTATCTGACTGAGGCTAAGGAAATTGTGCAAACAATACTCACCCACGGAAAGGAGGGAACCCACACAACAAAATGTATGTGATGACTCCTGCTGCCCAAATGTCCACCTTAAGGCCATATCTGTAGAAGAGGCAAGCAAAGGGACATGTCAGAAATCTGCAAGGGGGTCACAGAACAGCTACACATAGCATTGATTCTACAGTACAAGGAATGACCTGTCACTCTTTGCTTCAACTGACCCGGTCTCTGCTATGATCTCCGGTGCTACATAAGTCGGGGTGCCACACACAGTGTAGAGAGGTCCGTCCACCACCGTGGCCAGGCCGAAGTCGCCCAGCTTCAGAGACTTAGTCCCATCCTGTCGCTCGTAAACCTGCAGCGAGGGAGAGATGAGAAAAAGCATGAGGAGAGAGCCTTCACCTCCTATTACTCTAGACTAGCACGGCCAATATGTGACATGAGATACACATAAAAGCATAAACTGAAGGTAATTGAGTTCAGCACTGTTTGGATGAGTATTGTCCACAAAACATGAAATGGAGCATTTCAGGTTAAACACTCTTCATTATGTAATCCCCAAAGATGTAAATAAACTACTTCAATCATGTTCAGTACCTCAATAACAAAAAACAGGCCGGAACTGGGACAATGGCACATAAACCCAGTGCATTCAAATATTGGCAGCCAAAAGCTCTCATCTCACAGACAAATCAAACACTCAAGGATAAGAGCGACTGCTGATGTTTGTGTGTGTGTGTGTGTATGTGTGTGTGTGTGTGTGTGTGTGTATGTGTGTGTGTGTGTGTGTGTGTGTGTGTTAGTGTGTTTGTGTGTGTGTGTGTGTGTGTGTGTAAGTGTTGCGCAGCCGCTGTAGGATTAGACACAGACCAGCTTTGTTTGCTGTTACATAAGGTGTGTAGCAATGCGTTAAACACAACTAAAAAGGAGAAAGCCCAGGATCCTGAGGGTATCAGTGTGGCTTTATGGAGAAAGGCATGCTTCCAGCCACAAGCAATTATCTTTAGTGCACACAAGTGAGCGAGAGAGGGAGAGAGAGCGAGTGCATGAGATCGCCAACAGCAGAGGCAATTTGGCCCTCCGCCCGTACGTCTGAGGAAGGGAAACGTTGATTAAATTTGACCAGGACAAGAGCAAGAGGTAGCAGGCAGGGAAGTGATACTACAGACACACACACACACACACACACACACACATACATACACACACACACACACACACACACACACATACACACACACACACACACACACACACATACATACACACACACACACACACCCATGGGGTCATGATGCAGGGGAAGCAGTTTGACGTCTGTGCCTGTGAAACACTAATGGCTAGACAGAGCCTGTGGATAGACCTCAACAGTTGTTAAATCCTTAAATCCTTAAGGGAAAGGATGATTACCCTTAAATCCAAGCAACCACTCCATCATCTTCTAAAGCACTCAGTATTTTGTCTGATGCTTGCATCTTGCTTTTATATAGCCGCCATTTTAGAAACACTGCTATACAGTCATGGCAATAAAAGTCTGAATTTGTTTCCCCCTGAAAGGCTAGATGGAGATTTGGTACAGAGGAGGGTGACAGGGTAAGCGCCCAGCTCTGGTACGTTGATGTCGTCTAGAGGCTAGGAGAGAAAGGGGCCAGCTGGCTTGAATCATGTCTGCCTCCTCCATGCGCTCTCTCTCTCTCTCTCTCTCTCTCTCTCTCTCTCTCTCTCTCTCTGTCTCTGACTGAGTCACCCCGGTAGACTGAGCTGTCGCTGGGGTGCTGCTGCGTCTGCTGCCTGTGCTCGTGGGGGCTCGGGTGATTCAGCAGTGGCTTCGCTCTGCACCGCACCGCCGCAGTGGGGGGTGGGGGTGGGTGGGGTTGGGAGGGGGTCTCAGAGATGAGATGATCAATTGCGTGGGCCGAGCTCACACACATACACACACAGATGCAGAAAAAATGCTCAGATACACGCACACACACATATACACACAAACACACACACATGCGCACACACAAACATCACCCCCCCCCAAACACACACATACACACAAAAACACCCCTAGCCATAACACACACACACACACACACACACACACACACACACACACACACAGGAAGTGACATGTGCTTGAAGGCATGGTTGGGTGCTTGTTCCTCTGCAAGGGCTTTCACACATCTCCGTCCTGCCGGGCAGGAAGTGAGAGGCCGTCATCATCCTCACATCCCCAACGCCTGGGTTCACCTCCACACGGCTCCCTTACATAACGCATCGGCGGTGATGATTAATGGAGACCCCCACGGTGCACTGCGGTGCACTCACACACACTGTTGTCTCACCAGCAGGTTCTCAGGTTTGATGTCCCGGTGCACGATGTTCAGGCTGTGGAGGTATTTGATGGCGTTGGCCAGGTGGAACAGCATACGGCCAGCGTCGCGCTCTGTGTATCTGTTTGCTGAGGTGATGGCATCAAAAAGGTCTCCGCCCTGCAGAGAAAGATGAGTGTTGCTTGCATAACCATTCAAGTGTTGAATTGCATTATGCTCATAAATCATAAATGCCAGTTGGCGTGCCAATGCTATCTAAATGTTAAAATGCTGGTCCAGTACATTTCCGAGTACATTTACATTTACTCATTTAGACACTTTTATCCAAAGCGACATCCATATGGGGTGGTGGTAGCGTAGTGGTTAAGGAGCTGGGCTAGTATGCAGTAGCCTGAAACGTTGTGGGTTCAATTCCCGTGTGTCCTTGAGCAAGAAACTTAACCCCAAGTTGCTCTGGGAATAATGTAGTCCCTTGTAATATAGTTGACTTATATAAGTCACTTTGGATGAAAAAAGTGTCTGATAAATGTTAATTATATTACAAGGGCCATTGTCATTCATTAAACTGAGTACAGTGCAGTAGTATAGGACATTTCGGAATCATATATGCACTGTCTTTGCTAGCTGCTGTAGTGCCTGATCATTGCCAGATTGCCAGATTCCTCTTTTGGGGAGAAATCCTTCGTCATGACCTCAATCTGAGCTATGGGTGCATGGCTTGGGAAATCCCCTTTCACAGGGAACTAAGTGGAGCAGGGGCAGCCTAAAATAGTGTGTCTGTTCACACAGCCAGCAGTCTTTGAAGGAGGCAGCTATCTATTACTCAGTTCATCTGTAAGCTCATAAAGTGTGTGATTTCACCCCATAATCACGACTTTACCTAAACTTGAACAATACATTTTCTTTATGTGTTTGACTGTGTTTGTGTTTGTGTGTGTTTGTGTGTGTATGTGTTTGTGTGTGTGTGTGAGGATATGTGTGCATGATTTGACATACCCTACATTTAGAAACGTGAACACATTATACATGGCATTTAAAAAGTTCTATGTACCTTGACCAGCTCCATGACCAGGTAGAGTTCGCTGTATGTGTCCATCTCCTCGATTAGCAACACAATGTTTGGATGCTTCACTCGTCTCAAGATAGCCACCTCGTTCTGGACCATGTGCTCCTGCAGAAGCGACACAAAAGTTTACTGGTCAGAATGTTCTGGGTCATCAAGAACCTCATTTATAAATCATGATAGACATGTCATCAGTGCTAATTAATAGATCCGCATGGACTACCAAACAAATAGAAATATATTTTTTAAAAGGAAATGAATGGTCCCAAAGAAGGAAAACATTGGTGTCTTGTTTACCTTTCCCTGACATCTGCCCTTGTTGATGATCTTCAAAGCGTACGCCCTGCCAGTGGAATGCTCCACACACTCTCGCACCACAGCGAAGTTCCCGTCTCCGATCATGCGCCCGACCTTATACCTGTCGGAGATGGAGGCTGGCACCACTGGACAGTCATCCACCTCAGGGGCAACTTCGGGGGTGACTGTCAGGGCAACTTCGAATTCAGGTTCAACCTCAACTGAAACACAGGGCAGGAGACCCACATCAATCATCATCATCATCATCATCATCATCAACAACAACATCAACATTTCATAATTAATTATTTCCATCAATTTCATAACCTAAACTGATGATATTTAGCTCAAGATGGAAAAGCATTGATTTGGGGTTCATTTCATTTCATTGCCCCTGTACCCAGGATCCATAATCATCAACCAACTCAACTGGCAGTTGTTATCTTCTCTATAAACCAGACAAAATTGTTCAGCACTATCATGCAAAATGCTAATTTTAGCAGTATGACAGTAGCACTTCTGCTTCTCCTTATATAGACCCTTTCAACAAGGTAAACAAAAACAATGCTTGAACATTCTATTTGGGCCCCAATCTACTTCCTCTGCATTAAGATAACATATGGAATGTTAAAAAGGAAGTCTTGTGGGGCCAACTATGAGGCTGATAATGGAACTCTCTTGAAAGGGTCTATAAGAGAAACCACCTGGGAGGCACCTTACCATCACTTATCTGTCCATCAGTCATCTGCTCATCATGGATCTGTTCGTCTCCCTCGTCTAGAGAGACCTTTGCAGAGTCAAGAGAAATGGAGGAGCCAGTGGAGCCCTGGGAGAGAGAGAGAGAGAGAGAGATGGAGAGAGAGAGAGAGAGAGAGAGAGAGAGAGATGGAGAGAGAGATGGAGAGAGAGGAAAGGGAGAGAGAGAGATGGAGAGAGAGAGAGAGAGAGATGGAGAGAGAGGAAAGGGAGGGGAGTGAGAGATGAGCAGGAAAAGAGAGAGAGAGAGAGGAAGAGGTAGCTTATCAACACAATGAATTCAAACTCAGTGGAAAGTGGAAACCTACTGCATGTGAGCACTTCCACACATCCCACCTTTGGGTTCTGCATGGTCCCTCTCAGCCCCCAAAACACCTCTCCCCCTGCCCCCTCCCTCTCTCTCCAGGTGTGCTTCTCCTCCGGACACACGGCAGCAGGTAAACAGCAAACAACTTGATGCCCCGTTCACCGGTTGCCATGACAGCAGGCAGCAAAAGTCAGAAGGTTACCAATGGTGCTATAAATTGGTTTTCTCTCATGTCCGCCGTCAGTCATGCTGAGTACCCAATACCCCCCCCCAGCCCTCACCCCCCTCTGGGTTTCAGGGATAAAGTCATTGGAATTCATCCTATTGCTCTGAGCCCTCTCAGTTCTCTGTCGAAAGCACAAGGCAGTAATTGGGCATATGGGCACAGGTGACACCCTCTCACCTCAACCCCGGAGAGACACAAGAGTGTGAAATGCCACTAATGGCTGTAATTATGGGTAAACACTGCAAGTGCAGAACAGGGAACATTCTGAAAAAACACTTCCATTTGATGTGTAGTTGAAAGACATCAGCCTGGAGAGACATTGCGTGTTGGATCAGACATTAATGAAAAGACGAGCGGGTTGTTGAGCCTATTTTAGTTCCGTTTCTCTCCCTGTTCCCTGTCCTGTTCTCCTCACATTACTGTTCACTGATACCACTGAAACAAACCACTGTTTCCATGGAAACTGGCAAAGAGAGCAACACCATTTCCATTGAATGAGGCGAGCTTGTGCCCATATAAAGGCGCTTCTTCCTTCCAGACAGGAAGCGAGCTCAGACACCTGTCCAAATAAGTCATTTCCTGTGTCTAACCAAGTCTGCAGAATTCAGAATTAATCAGAAGAGCACTACTAGTTATTAGAGACTGGCTATGAACACATGATCCTAGCAAATGTTGACTGAGTATATTGGTAAAGAATTTTTACTGTATCCATATAAATATTACAGATAAGTAGCAATCTGGCTTTATGTTTTTGATTTTAGACAGTTGTACTAGTGTAGGTGCTGTTGTGAGCTTTGAGGGTTGCAGTAGGTTACTGATAAGAGGTACCGACTGATCCCTGATTGAGATGAACAAACACTAATCTCTGGCTAGTCGTTGGAGTTGTGCTTAGAGCTGCTTTTATAATCCTGTGCACGCTCACTACCACAGATACTTCCACTTTCCCACATGCTCTTGCATACTGTTTAATGTGACCTCTATACTGTATACCATTTATATAGATGCAGCATGCCTCAGATGTCTTTCTGCTGATTGTTCCTATTTAAAACAAGAGTGCTATGCACTATTCATGCATGTTTTCCAATGAACTCAGTTGTATCCCATCCAACTCGTTGCTTGCATGAGAGGGAAAATATTCTTAAGCCCCCCCTAAACCTACCCCCCAGCCCCCCACCCCCAATATCCAACGGCACCTCCTGTTCCCAGTACACAGCTCTACCCCTCACTGCCAACCCCTCAGCCAGAGACCAGAGAGAGTTTGAGGGAGACGGGGTGATACTCTCATCCCGTCTGGATTAGGGCCGAGGCGGAGGCCCTCGCTGCCCTGGGCCTCCCTGATTGGTGAAGACAGAACAAAATCCCTGTGTCCTAATGAGACACGTGGGGACAGACATTAAAAAAAAAAAAATGTACAAAAAAAAAAAACGTACAAGTAACCGTAACGCCACGTGGAAATGAATATCTCCTCTGCGAAGGATCCGAAAGCGTTGACAGTTCTGTTTTATCTGCCCAGTACACACACCACTGGCCCCTGTGAACGTGACAGCGATTCCAACCTTTTTTTTTCTACAGCGGGTTTAAATCTCATCCCGTCCTAAAGTATCTGCCAACTGAGGGCTAAAGTATCTTCCAACTGAGGGCTGTGTTGTATGAGGCACATGTATTGCATGCTACTCGCGTTGCTAACATGATTAAAAAACTCCCCAAAAGGCTGTGCGAGCGGCTTTATTTCCTCACAGGACTGACCTAAATAAGGGGGAAATGGTTGAGATTTGTCTAACTACTAAAGACATCAAGCTGGACTTTGGCTTGGTTCTTGTTTAATAACTCAGGAAAGGTTCCAGATTCATATGAAACACAACATATACACAATGATGCTGTCCACAACAAGCACATAACACATGCAATATTCACAGGATGAAGCTTGGATGAAATGAGAGAATAACTAAATGACATGAAAACAATAGGAAAAACAATGGAAATCAAATAATAGATTTAGAATCCTATTTAGATCCTACTGAGATTTAGAAAACAAAATGGCCCTATAATTGCTCAGCAAATCAAAATGAACGAGGAGAGACTGACAAACATCACAACATGAATGAAAGAAAAAAAGAACAAAAGAACAAATCTACAGAACATTCAGAAATGAGATGGGGAATGCTGCACACATATGTAACAGAAGGTAAACCCCAAGACAACCAAACCCGAGACTGACAATGAATGAGACCAGTATCACACTGTTACCCGGGTGAATAAATAAGATGTTGAATGGCAGTTGTAGAAGATGAACAGATAATCTGTACATTGCTGGTTTTTGAGAGTTTAATGACAATGAATGGTAAATGGGAGGTTGCACTAACAACCAAAAAAATGCCAAAACATGAGCTGTACAGATACTAGGCAAAGTGTTTGCAGGAGGGAGATGCTGTTTATGACAGTAGACGCTATTTGGATGGATGTGAGATGCATGAGAGAAACACAATTTGCACCATGAGAGACAAATACACCACATGCATTACACCATCACCTCCCACCACACAAACCTTTACAAAACGACCCCCAAATAAACAAACAAACACACAAACAATATACATACAGCAGAAAACAAATGTACAAATCAATTGCACTCTCAACTGGACTCCACAGCACACATGCAACCAAACAGACACTGATGAAGCGAAAGAGCATGCAACTCATCAGGCGTGAGCACCCTGTGGCCAGCTAGTAATGGTTAACGTGTGAGAGATAAGGAGACGACAGGGGAGAGGTGAGATGCCATCCCCACTGACACCCACATAGCGTGTGAAGTGTGTGGAGATTTGGCCTTTAAATGAAATGACGCCGGAAGTGAAAATGTGAAGAAATGAAATTTGAAAAAAAGAGGGGAAAAAAGCACAGCACCATTTTTTTTCCATGATCACTAACATGGTTTTAATTGTGGTTGACCCTCTTTCTGTTTGCGGATGAAGGAAAGGGGGAAGGGAGAGTTAACCATGTGTGTGTGTGTGTGTGTGTGTGTGTGTGTGTGTGTGTGTGTGTGTGTGTGTGTGTGAGAAAGAGCCTTAGGATACATGGCCAGCAACTATACAGTGAGGAGAATGCTAAAGATTTTCCTCTTGTCTCGTTAATGTCTTTAACTGGGTCACACTAGATCATGCCTTTCTCTGCATGCCTGGATCCATGATGGAGCTTCAGGATGAGAATAATGATCCATGAATAATGAACCAGATATGGTCATGTTAAATCATTAAAATATTGGTGAAACAATGAGAAGAAAACAAATTCATTTCAATTACAAAATATGATTGAAAGGATAACAATGGATTTGGTTAATGCTACTGTATGATGAAATGAATATGCTTTCTATGTGAGGGAGGTGCCTGAAAATATCTATTATACTGAGTTATGCTGCCAGGGAGGAATGATGGGCATTTGTCCCAGTTTTCAGTGCCAAGACTACCTTACTTTAGGGACTTCACCCACAAATCTCTAGTTTCCAAAGTCTATTGATCTTTTAATGCCTGTAAAACTACTCCTACCAAAGATGCTAGGGCCTACCAGCTAGGCAATGAGTGATGGAAAATGGGCAGACTTTGATACACTGAATTCTGAATGAGGACATACATTTGGTCTCAGCAGCTCTCCATGGTATGCGACACAAAACCTGCAACAGATCTGCCTAGAGGACACGGAAACGTGCGCAGCAGGCGGCACACACTCGCTAGCTCTCTATGCTGTGACAACACTCGCTAGCTCTCTATGCTGTGACACACTCGCTAGCTCTCTATGCTGTGACATATCTAGAGTTCCACATCATTATTACACAGGAGCAAAGTGCGTCACATACACTGAAGCCGTCATGAGCCCCCAAACCGATGCCACTAAGCTCAACCTGTTCATGACCTCAGGTGTCCTTGCCAGGTGTCCTTGGCAGGTGTCCTTGCCTTTCTGTGCATTGTGGATGAGTTTTGTGATGAGGATGCAGCAAAAGCGCTTACAGCCAGACCTGAGCATTGCACGGAAGCAGAGCTTCTCAGCGAGCATATGGAAAATACATCTCACTCATGTGGGAGATGGTCCCCTTCCCCCCATTCACAGATTGTGAAGTAGGGTTTTCTCCTCCCATCCACCACCACCCCCCACTTTCCTCCTCTCTGTCTTCAAAGTGCGACCCACTTATGAAGCAGATGGTTGAAAAGCTACTATGATGCCTCTGCCTTGCACTGATATGGCTGTCCCAAATTCTGCCTCATGGAGGGATCAGACAGATGAGAGCAGAGAGAGAGAGAGAGAGAGAGAGAGAGAGAGAGAGGACTGTTCTTTCATCAGAATGAAAATCAGGATGGGATTTGCCAGCAGCCTCCTTTCAAACATCACTGAATGTCATACTTGTGTATGACTTGTGTGCTGTTTGAGGGATGTGCTCAATGGGGCTGTAAGAAGAGTTTTAAAATTCTTCTCAAATTCGTTAATGGAAATGTTTTTGTCTCTCTATGAAGAAAAAAAACATAGTCTATGCTAGTTCCCATCCACAACCGCACCCTGGCACGACTGAGGACACGAACAGGAGTTACACAGCGGTATAAACATAGAATAACGTGTTTTACATTATTTAGCAGTGTCTAAAAATAACAAAACTCTTGCCTTGCTTCCTGTGTACCCAGGGCACGTATTTTCAATGCAGAGATAAGTTCCGGAAAGAAAGGAGTCCTGAACACTGAATTCTGATGAAGTTCTCATTTGGGGGTTGGGGCGAATAATCTGTGAATCTGGTAAACGACAGGACAGAAAGGTACTTCCTGTCAGGCCTGGAATAACATGACTGATTCCAGGTCAGTCTCTAATCCTCTGTGTTGCCTGAGGAGGGCATCCTCCAATTAATCCTCGCCCGGGTCAGTAATGGCACACTTCACAGAAGCGCTAAGCAGCAAATCAAATGCCACACGTTTTTTCTCCTCACAGGCTCTGACCACTTGACCACTGCCAACCATTAAATCCGCTGGCAGCTATGGATAGAGTGGCAAGTGTTAAATCTACTGGATGGGGGGCTGGAGGCCTCGAGACTAGAGGATAAGGTCATGGCGGACAAACAAAGCGGGAGGAAGGGCACAGAAATTATTTTTTTAGCTTAGCGCTAGAACAAAATTATGCACAGCCACCAATGACAAGCGAGATTGGGGCCTGGACTTTTCGGGTTTAACATTCAACGCTTCTAGAATTAAACCTCTCCCTGTCATAAGTCTCGAAGGCGGGATTAGGGGATTGCTTTGATGTAGTCGCACACACACACACAAACACACACACACACACCACACACACACGACCACAGGCCTGCATGCTTAAACCCCACTCTCACACACAGACTCTCGGACGGAAAGAGAACGGCAGAGAAATCCCATCATCCCTGTCGAGTTGCATGCTCATTTCCTTTGTCTTTTGCTTTGTGGTAGCTTTAATTCACACAGATGGTTCACTAGCACGTCTCTAGCATGAAAAGCACGTTACACTCGTACAGAACAACAAATCTAGCAAAAAGGCAGCGGGGGCACTCTCCACTGTCAATCACTGGCGTTTGGGGCTCTCGAAAAACCACAATGATGGCATGAGAACGGAGAAAGAGAGAGAGAGAGCGCCTCGCGGGACGAATCCAATGCAGCTGCCTCGGCCCAGTCAGTGGTCAGCCACCCCATTCACAGACTCTAAGGTTTTCAGGGGATTACTCAATTGGTCTTCCAACACGCTAATTCCGCTATCAGAACTCAAGGGAGTTCAAGCTGTGCATTCAGTTGTGACCTGGTCCTTGTCCTGAGAAGACAGAAGGGGCAGGGGGTTGGGTGTTATAAAGTAGAAGGGCCTTGACAGCGTGTCTTCGGGGGGTAAGATGCTAGCTTCTACGCACTGGGGACTAACAGAGGAGGACAACACTCACATGGGTTGGGTGTGTGAATCTAGGAATGTGTGAAGTGTGAGAAAGAAAGAAGAGGGGAAGAAAGTGAGTGAGGAAGGGGCACGAAGGAGAGAGAGAGAGATAGAGAGAGAGAGAGAGAAAGTATGAGAGAAAGATGATCACAGGTGATCTTACCTTGCGTTTTCTCATGTTGGCTTGGCTGATGGGTGAGGGGCTGGGTGACTTCATGGAGTGAGGCGTTGTCGATACCGGACTTGCTGAAGTCCCATTCACTGAGGAGAAGAGAGAGACTGGCATCAGTATCGAAACGCACACACTGAATGGGAGAGATTACAGCCTGCACCAACCTCCCTCACACTCACAGGAATTCATTGAAACTGAGGAGGAGAGGGATGAAGAGGATGTGGAGGAGGAGGAGGAGGACAGAAAAAATAGTCCACAGTGCTGCTTTTTCCATCTCTAAAACAGGCAAAATATACAGTCTCTCACAAGCTAGAGTAATCAGAAATGGGACATGGATGGTTTTTCCACAGTAAGCGACAGCACATGAGTCCAAAACCCTACACTTTGATCGTGTGGCTGATCCTTCATACCCAGTCTAAAAGACCAACACTGCTCATTTCTAGCTCTGATACCAATAGCCTTTTATATAGCTGTGCCATTGCCATATCTGGAGGTGAGGATAAATGATTCCAAATGAATCCTCCAACAACCAGCACCCAGTTTATACACATGCTCATATATATATATATATATATATATATATATATATATATATATATATACATATATATATATAGCATATATATATATATATATATATACATATATATATATATATATATATATATATATATATATGCTGACAAGCTCTCTCTCTCTCACACACATTTCAACGCTTGGATGTAAAATGATTTCATCTCCCCTGATTACAAGCACATGAACCCCAAAGGTCTAAGAAATCATTATCAACAGCCATCATCATCAACATCAACGCTAATGAATTTACAGCGTGAGAATTCAGTGTAGGCTACTCTAGTTGTATAGGCTATTCCTGTCACCATCATTATAATGCTATTTTTCCGCGATTTTCACGCTGCCATTATATTAGTTGTCAAAAAAAATGCAGATAGCTCCTCTGCTGAACTTAACGGTGACTCACAAGTCCGGCAGTGTAAACTGATTTACCAAATAGAACGTTTTTTACTCAACAGCATGATTCTCGCCCGCTTACATTAAGCCAATAAATATGTGATTGATATATTTCACCTATGTCCTACCTTCGTATTGCAGCATGGCGAAGACACAGTGCCTAGTCCAAGACACCCAGTGACAGTGATGGTACTCGCGGAAGCACTGGATGCGATAGAGCTTGTAATGAATGAGAGTGCGGAGCGAGCAGTCAGTAAGTACTACACGCTGTCATAGGCAGGCAGGCTTCTTGCGTAGCCGCTGACGTCCGCCTGAGCCTGTGTGCTACAGTAGTGGGAGGCGCAGCTGCCGACAACAGAGTCGAGAACATTTTTTTCATGGGAGGCATATGAAACAAAGCGTTTTATATGAGTGAGGCGCAGCCAACATTTCTGTCTGTGCGTACTAGAGTGGATTCAAGTAAACACGGATCCTGGTCACAACAGAGAGAGGGTAATGTAAAGCAAAAGGAGTGTGTCATTAAATGTCTGATCCGCATTTTCTCAGATAGTATTAAATTACTGGTGACCAAAAATGCTTACAATGCTTACAGCTTTAGCATCTGCTGTATGTATCCACCCTAGATAGGCTACTGCCATTACGAAACTGAGGAGCTCCCAGTTCATATTACATAGTTTGTTCACATTCGTGTGAATACATGTTCTTGAGGGTTCACCATTCAAACAGTGATGGCTAAACAAAGTGGATTAATAAAACTGAACCAATGATCACAGTGCATCATTTAGAAATGCCAAGTTAGGCCCCAGCCGTGGCGCAACTGGCTGGGGCACCTGCACCGTATGCCGGCGACCCGGGTTTGATTCCCGCCCCGTGGTCTCCTTTCCGGATCCCACCCCGACTCTCTTTCCCATTCACTTCCTGTCTTTTTCTAATGTCCTGTCTAATTAAAGGCATAAAAAGCCCCCCCCCCCCCCCCAAAAAAAAAAAAAAAGAAATGCCAAGTTAACCAGTCAAGAAAAACAAATGTACAATGAGTTTGGTGAATCCATATGATACATTCAACACTATAGATAAACCATCAATGGTGAGTGGGATTGTGGATGCTGGTGTAGTGCATGAAAGGCCACTGAGTGTGAGATCATGAGCCAGAGGTGGGATGGTGTCGATGTCATGACCGGAAAACAGGGTGATGCAGGACAGAGCATCAGGTGGTGACACTGACGTAAAAAAGGCATCAAGACAGTCATGCCTTTAACATGCCACTTGGGACCAAATGTCTTTCATGTTGTAAAATATGGATCAGAAGTCATTGTGTGTCATGTGAGAATCATGTAAGTGTGAGAAACACAGTATGATAGAGAGAGAGAGACAGTGATGAATAACGCTATTTGGCACCATCTGTAGCGCCTTGGTATATTTAGACAGAGTGATGCATTCGTAGGGAGTAAAGAGGGCCACTCTAGTCCTTTTTAGGATTCTGAGTCTGTAATACACTAATACACACCCCCATCCTTTACACCTTGTGCCTTTTTAGGGGCACAGCCACACACACACACACACACACACACACACACACACACACACCCCATCTGAACATTGCATGGGTTCTAGCTGCTTCAAGAAGTCTCAAACATCTGCTACACTTAGTAGCAACATCAAACCAGTCATCAAGGTTACTCTTGCATATCTAATGGTGCTTCCCTGCTTTATCACGTTACATGATTGAAGCCAGCCAAACCCTCATTTGGTCCAGTTCACAGCCTTGCACTTACATGTTCAGACGTGATGGATAATATGGATTTAAATGTACAGGAATTGTGAGACAGTTAAAGTGCCAAGAAAGGTTAGCTTTCACATACATACTTTAACCACATATGTATTATCTTACATTTCCCCTGGGGATCAATTAAGTATCTATCTATCTATCTATCTATCTATCTATCTATCTATCTATCTATTAAGTTCTCAATTCCATAAGTTATCTCTTGCAACAGACTCCTTAGAAGCTAACATACGATCATTTAATGTGTGTTACTCTCAGTGGAAAAAAGAACAAGATGTGAATGGACTTAAGAAGAAGAAGTTAGCAGTCTAGAGGAAAGACATTTGGCATCACTGGTTGCTTTAGTGCTGTCAAATTAGAGCCAACAGCATGGGAACTGGCTCTAGACAGACTAAAACTGACACACCATTCTTTTGAAGTCATGCCTTCATGACTGTAAATATCAGTACAAGTTCTGGATTTCTGAGGTCTTTAATGTTTGCTCAATGCATTTCGGATCCAGGGGGTCATACACTGACATTTTGTATAAAAACATCTGCTAAGTGTTGATGTTAAACTACAATCAAAGTGAGTATCTATTAGTTCACCCCCCCCCCCCCCAGGTTGTCTCGTTCACTCTAATGATTGCAGGTGTTGTCCCTGGTGTGCCTGACTGCAGGTGCTCCTGATGCTCTACTGGTGTGAACCAACACACAGCAATAGCACTCTGATGATTGAACGTGCATCTCTCCATCTTTCATCTCCCAGGGGGAGCGACGGCCAATCTCTGACTTTTCCGTCCGAGCGCCTGCGGCCCCTCACCCGAATCCTGATGGCCGCTAACGGTGCAGAGCCACACGCGCGGCACCCTTCCCCTCCTCCCACCGCCCCCCACCCCCCTGTCCATGTCCCTCTGGGCAGTATTGATAGCTCTGAAGCACACCCATTCCCCTGGATCACTGGCATGTAATTAAACAGCACTAACCGTGTCAGAAGGCTCCCCAGAGCACACGGGAGATAGTGCTGAGAGGAGAGAGGTGGTGGGAGAGCGGGCAGTGATGGAAAACAGCCCACGCTGTATGAGGCTGCATGGTAAACATGCTGACCCACACACAGACATACTGACACAGAGGCACATATGTACTGTATGTATGCACACACATACGCATACACACACACACACATACACACACACACACACACACACACAGAAACATGCAAGCCAACATTAATATATAAAACACACACACAGATAAATTATATGTATCTTCAGTCACTGTGGCGGCAGCAGCAGCAGCAGCAGCAGCAGCTTGCTGTTCTCTGTTGTGTAACAGGCTCAGCTGCAGGAAAGTGTCCAGTCTGGCGTGAGGAGGGGCAATGTGTGTGGGTGTGTGAGTGGCGACCACTTGTGTGAGTAGAACGTCTCGCTCCCTGGCCACCAGGTGCACGCTGCTCTACCACCAGAGACGCACGTCCCACCAACGTTTTGGTGGGTGCCAGTGCAGAGTGTCCAGTACCCAACACGCGGTGACCTCTGTCCACACACAGCAGACTGCTGTGACCCAACGCTCCGCGGAGACTCAGTAAGTCCTTATGTGGCACTAGAGTCTCTCTAGAGATGGCAGAGTGGAAAATCCTGTCGGCCAACAAGACGGCAGCTTATAAAACAGCAATCAGCGCTAGGTGCGAGGCTCTTGATTGGACGTGTCAGTGTCATGGAGGAGCTCATATTTAATGAAATTTCTATTTAAAGAGTGTGTGTGGTATGGTTAATAGGGATTAGAAGGCTAGGAAAGTGTTTGCTAGGAGAGAGAGAGAGAGAGAGAGAGAGAGAGAAGATTGAATTCCAATTGGATATCAGAGACGGAAATGGAAATTAACTCTACTGTAGGACTGAGATGAGCTGATTTAAACAAAGTTATTTAAGGCAGATAGCCATTTTTTTATTCTGAGACTTTTTCCTCCAGCTGCGACCACACGTTTTAATAATAAAACTCCTTATGGGGGAATTTTAATCCCTTTAAGGCTTAGAGTCAGTGGCTTCAGCAGCAGCTTCCAGTCACATATGCATAATCTGCAAATACACATCACAATACACCACATCTCCATTTAGAGGTGTGCGTATCACAGACTTTTGCCCATATCCTTTCGATAATATAATCTAAAATATAAAAAAAATATACTTTCCAAATGGAGCTTTTCAAAAGAGGCAATATTCTTCTAAAGCATGAACAAAAACAACTTGTTGGTGAACACATTTATACTGATGTCCAAAGACCTCAGGCTGTCCTGACATCCAGCACACCTGGGAGTCTGTAGTGCTGCTGATGGAGTCAGCTGAGAAAGAAAGGTGAAGAGAAGAGGAGAGAAAAGAAAGGAAGACGGGAGACTGGACGGATGACTCATGTGTAATGGCAGTGCAGGTTGGACTGCAGGTGAGCACGGACTCTCATTAGAGTCTCCGTCCCCCAAATGCATTAGTCTGGGTCAGGAGGAGAGTTCATTTGAGTTCCTGGTAATTAGACGTCGAGGCTATTCTTATTCAGCGCTTATCTTCAGTCTGGGCAGCGGGTCTACCAGTACAGGCCACCACAATTCTATAGGCCAAATAGACTCTGAAGATGAATGCAATTACATCACCATGGGTTGTTTGAGTGGTACTACAATATCACCTTTTTAAATCAAAGCAGAGGCTTTCAGATGTTATTGTTATTGTTTATTGTTTTGAAGCACAAAAGGGATTGTTATTACTAACCAAAAACAGCTACAGTATGAGTGTTGCAAAAATGAATAAAAGCCGGTTTGGCAATCAGTCATTCAGAGACGCGTGGTACACTACCAGTCACCCCTCATATGTGGGCATGCGTGGGAGCTCTGCTGCACCCAATAAATGTAACAGATAAAACCCATGATGAAAATCAATCTGCTAAAGTTAGCACGACTGGTATAAACCGCGCTGAGAGTGCCGTTACATAAACAACATTCTGAAATAGCGCAGTCACGGTCAGACAACGTACTAGACCAGCTCTTACAAACACAAGAGGATTCCATAGAAAATTACATTTTTTGTAACATCCATAACGCCAATAAAATGTGATGGTATGGTATGATATGGTATGAAATTTGAGCATTTGCTATTTTTGGCTAAAGAATGTAAAAAATGCACAAAAAATGAATGTTATCATTCACATCATACAAATGGCAAGGCATTTCACTGCCGTTATGGATGTGACAAAAAGTCAATTTTCCGTGGAATTGCCCAAGAGTGGTCCTTGGGCTTTGCACTGTCCTTGTTCTTGCCACAGCATACACAAATGCAAGGTCAATAAAAAATCCCTTTCCACTGGCAATGTTAATCAATAGTGCTTTTTTAGACAGCTAAAGTGGAATCCCAATACGAAAAAAGCTATCACTTATGACAATCATAGCACAGTGTTAACACCTGTTTGGGAACTTTGGGAACAGGACATCTTATAAAATGTGGATAAACTGATGCAATGAGCAGAAATGCACAGGCCTTACAAAAGAAAAACTGGCATTGTTTGTCTTTATACTGGCTTTTGTAAGATTATTGTTCTAAATCTTTTAGCATCACATTGTCATTTGTTCAGACGGACATCAAACCTTCAATATACTGTCGATTGACACTCAGTGGCCCCATCAAAGGCCATGTCATATAGATGTATATACAGTATTACATACAGTATGCATTACATAAATTATATAAAACTGGCAGTGTCATGGCATGACAATCAGCATGAAACCTTCATCAGTTGAGTGAAGTTGAGTGGGTGAATTTCAGCATGTCAAATACAATTCCATATTTCTGCCATTGCAAGCAGGAAGATATGCAAGGGAGTATTTTTCTGCTGTGATGTTTCAGTCAGAAACTTGAGAAACTAGGCAACTGACACATCCATCTGATACAGCCTCTGGTGTCTGCTACACAAGAGACAGGAAATATAGAGTCATAATGCTGTTTCATAACTGCACTTCCGACAGACACTAATACAGTACTTGTTTTTATGTTTTCTAGGTCAAAGAGGTTAAGGAAGACAATGTGAAAAATCCATCATATGAAACTTGGATGTCACCTTAAGGCCACCCATCACTGTCAGATAGCAGTACTTGCAGTGACAGACACTGCTAATATGCCACACAGTCACACAGACATCTTATGTAACAGCATATTTACCCGTTTTAAAATAACTACACACATGCACCTTTCAGTGTTGCATGCACTGTCAAGGGGACATATATTTCTTGGACCATGAACAAATGGCTTATTGTCAAGCAGTAATAATTGTGTTGCCTAGCAAGAATTTTACCAGGTTTGAACATTCTGTAAGGCATTAAAGGTTTGTGACATCCGTCATCAGGGGGATTTGTAGGAGAGCATCACATTGTATCCGCTGCTAAGCAACTTGAGAAACAAAGCAACTGACAAGTCTGTCTGACCAAATCCTCCTGAGTCAAGCGCACCATAGATTAAACCAATGATAGGAAGCATCAGACACATTTACAGAGGTTACCGAGGTTACTGAGAACACAGCAAGTCAGATTTAATGGAATAGAACTTTCCTGTAAAGTCTATGACCAAATCAATCCATCTGCTGGCGGCTAATGCCTTTGCGTTCTACGGTCCAGCCTCCTCACACACACTGGCCAGCGTAGACAAGGGTCGTAACACCTCCGCTCTGGACATGGAAAGCCTCTGGCAATGACACACGCAGTCTTTGCTCTGGACATATTCTGACGAACACTGTCTATGCAGGGACTGTTTTCCATCAGAGTTTTTCGCTACGAGGTGCATACTAATTAACCTGTTTATGCCCACTGACTGGACATACTCACTCTCTCTCTCCTGTAGCAGTGGGCCATAACGTACGTGAGGGGAGGAAGAGACACAGAGAGAGTGACTGATGCAAGGAGGGAGGGAGGGGGGGTAAGTGGGAGTCTGAAAGTGTGGTTGTGTGAGAGAGTGCGGAGGACGTTCATGAGCACATTACCACTTATCTGAGTTCATTTGCTACCAGTCAACCACACACCGTTTCTAGCAGCGCAAGAGAGAGGGTAAATCATGCGCTAATTCATGTGACAAATTCCTCTAGTTGTCCTGGACAAAAAAATCATGACTTGAGAGTTGAGAGTTTTTAAGATCTACTGAAACCATACACTGTACTATACTGTACTTGCCAATACTGTAATTATAATGATATTCTTGGTGTGAACTAGCCTGGCTAGCGCCACCACTTCTCAATGAGACGTGGTCTGGGAACCAAACGTTCATTTTCTCGTATTTGAAAAAAATGCCCAGATCCGTTTATTGGGTGCCACGGATGTCTATCAAATGCGTCTGTGCATAGCTCATCATCGTCTTGCTTTCCCCCCTGTTCTGTGATTGGTTCCCTATCTCAGGCGAAAATTTGCTCCATGGTCTCCAGGCTGCCTTAGCAGCGTGAATCAAATCGCGCGCAAGGCAGCATGGGAACACCCAGGCTAGGTGTGAACAGCCGTTGAGGCTGCTTGAAATGTCTGCTGTGATGAGTCCTGTTATGTTAGATATGCGAGGAATCTTACACAACGGCATTGTGTTAAGGTCAAAAATATAACCTGATATTTATGACAAACCCTGCAGCAGCCCGTCATGTGCAATGTCACTCCACACTTGAGTTCAAGGACACAAGAGGGTACTGTTAACCTGCACTAGTGCCGTACTAGTGCCGTGCATACTTCACCCCAAAGCATACTCCATTGAATATGTGGAGCAACAACTGACAGCACAAGCATACTGTTCAGGGGGCTGCTCATTCAGTTATGAATGAACGCTGCCATATGCTCTATCGCATTGCCCAGAGGGGATGTTCCAAAACATCAGGAGTGCACAGACTGAGAGAACAGGTCTGGGAGATTTGTGATCTGTCTGGGTGGAGGGAAGGGGTGGGTGCACACAGAGAGATATGCACACACACTCGGTTCGATATTGCTGGAGGAGTCTGTCGCCACAAAAGGAGTCTGAAGACATACTAAAGAGAACAAACCGAGCCCAAGACTCTTGCAATGCTGCCAAACAGGAACTCGGAGCCATATATGGGCATCGGTATTGTCTCCAAGGCATGCCTTCCCTGGACTGAATCTCCATGGCAACCAAGAAGAACTTGCCTCCCCACCCAAACAGCAGTTCCATCGTCCATAATAAGATCAGCAAACTGACAACATGCTGTCAGTCTCTCAGACCTTCTCTAGCACTGGTTCCTTTGGGTGTGACATAGATAATGCTTTGAAATATAGGAACATATAAAGAATGTCACAATTATAATTTATCTAGTATCTCTCTAGGTTCATTCTTTATGAATGCTGGTCAATTGTTGCATGTTATTAAACCACAAAGGTAAGCGCAAAAGGCAATACTAAAGGTGTAATAAAACAATTTGATACAATAAAATGCTAGAACAGAAACACGTTTGGTCATGGCAGAATATAGCACAGAATCAGTTGTGTAACTGTTCCCTTTTGATGGCTGTAGTATTTCAACACCATGGATGAACTGCAGACATACAATTAGATATGCACGTTCAAGGTCATGATGAATAATCTTACTCTGTAGCATTATGATACACATCAGTTGGTTTGGATGTACACGATTGGGTAACCACTTTCTTTACCTTCACAGCCCATACTGACTGCTCTCGTTCTCTCTCTCTCTCTCACTCTCTCTCTCTCTCTACTCTCTCTACTCTCTTACTCACACACACACTCACACACACATACATCATTCCGCCATTTTCAACACATTGTCATTCCGTGCTATTTCAATGAATTACCTCAGTATGAGCATAATGAGCATTTTTCACAGACTGGCTGACTTGTGTCAACATCATCATCACAGATCCATTGTGTTCCATCCCTGCTGCTTCCCTGTTATGCTAATGACTGAGTTCACCAACCAACATCAAAGAGAACAAACGCTGACAACATTGCTCCTGTGTGTCTCAGACTGAGCTGAGAACTGCAGACCTGATGCAGTGTTTTTATAGCCAGTAATGGACACAAATCAATCGCAGCCATTTGAACTCCGAGTGAATCAATCACAGGAATCAACTGCATGTCACACACGTTTGTCAGACACATACGCTGCACACACACACACACACACACACACACACACACACACACACATACACACACACACACACACACACACACACACACACACACACGCATACATACACATATGCATGCACACACACATGCACGCATGCCCAGAGACAGCTTACTTTTAAAAGGGGGTGATGGGCTGAGAATGTCACAGGTGGATAACCATGCAGCCACGGCTATCTTACCTGAGCCAGAAGTGGACTGGCTGCGGTGGGACAGGCCAACAGTCCTGGACTTCACCACCCTGGTCTCTGTGGACAACACAACAAGCCACTCAGAATCAGTGGAGTTTTTACTCGGACATCACATATTCAAAACGAATGGGGTCTTCAACTCTAGTGAAAGGCTGTTGATATGTATTGATCAAGAAACCAATCAAACTACACCCCTCCATTCTGTGCTCCTGATTCATTATAGATCCGTTCAACTGCATAAACAAACATGCGTTCCTAAGGCATTGCCGATGGCATAGAAAACAACACTGAGCTAATGATAACAACAGAAATGTAAAAAATAAGATTTAACATTGACATTTTGTAGAGCATTATGCCTACAATTAAGTCCAATTCATAAGTATTTGCATTGGTTTTGAAAGTTTCAACCGGAAACCCTCTAGGAACAGATTGAAAGGATCTATACCGATTGGCTGGAATAGTGTATGGCTCGATCCATGCCACTTCGTTTGTTTACAGAGATAGGACTGTGCATGTTTTTGTTCTTCTCTTTAGCATGCACATGGACAGCTAGATAAACATGAGAAGAATCCTAATGAATTCAAAGAAGGATTACAATCAGGGACGTGAAGGATTACAATCAAGGACAGCACTTTCACCTTTTTTGGCACCTTGACTGTCTGTCCAGAGTTCAAAAGAGTTGTGTTGTGGTTTTTCTACTAAACGAGAAATAAAAAGAAGACAAAACATGCTGCTTGACTTATGAATCAATAAATCAATAAAATAAAAAATAGGTCAGTGTAGTTGGGACATACAGATGAAGCACATCCAGAAAGCAAGCCTCTTTCAATAAAAGCTTTAACATTTCCCTCTAAGCCATATAGAGACATGACCAGTTTACAAAAGTCTACATAAAACACCTATAATGTACACATTAATGCATTTAAAGTAACCTAACAATTCATTTGAATGCAATTTCCTGAAAAGGCTACAAAAAATCTCTGCACCCTCTGAACATTGTATGGCTAATGACTGCAAAAAATATATACATAATCTCGATGAATTATCTGTAATATAGACAACCTTGTAAGTCAAAAGCTACATCCATCTCCAGTAATTGTGACAAGTATGGTAACTCTGGGAGTATCTTGAAGAAGCAGAGAAGGGGGCTTGTGCATTTTAATATTACCTCCTCCTGATTCATTTCTTATATAAACTCAGAGTGTCCCCTTGGTACACCGTAAACTCCTCTGAAAGTGTTTTGCTCGAGAGTTTAGTTTCATTATCCATAATGACTATTGTGACTCTTCGGGTCAATGGGACTGTGTGTGGGAGAGCTACTTTAAAACCTATCCATCTCCTTGTTTTAGCTGTACTGTCTGTGACTGAGGATATTAATTCTGATTAACGCACACTAAAGCACTGATGGCGCACAAGACAGCCATGTCACAGACGATTAAGAGAGTGATCTTTGACAGGAAGAAAGCAGTTTTCCACTGAGGATGAACACTATCATTTACTTTTGTCAGTTTTACAGAGGATTATAGCTAATGATTTATCATGGCAATACAAGGTACCCTTGTGGGCATTCAAGTACATTAACACATGTCGCTAGGCATAAGCCCTTGTAGAATATATTTTTAGTCATAAGAATCAGTGAAACAGAATGTATTTGTATACCTACAATCATTGACTCATTCCATAACTGGTGGATAATTAATGGACTATAATACACATTCTAATGTATACTGATTTAACATTGTTAATCTAGATATTACTAGTCAATATGATTTGTTTAAGATTTACTGGATATTTACACTGCAAGCAAGAAATAAGCAGGAGTGAAATATAAATAAATAAATAAATAAATAAATAAATAAATGTACACCGCCTCTATCTCTAATGTGACACAACACTCTTAAATAGAAGTGAAACATAAAAATAGGCTTTCCTCTACTTTTAATGGCTATAATACACGTGTAAATCGCTGCTGGCATAAATTGATACATTGATTCTAATGGAATTATATCGCTAACATTAGACGGACGTCAGGCGGCGACTGAAAAACGCTTCAAAAACAGATCTGGTGTAAATTCCCAATTAGGGATAGAATTATACATATGATAACATTCAAATTATTTATTTATCTATTTATTTATTTATTTATGTATTTATTAATTTATTTATTATATTTCACTCCTGCTTATTTCTTGCTTGCAGTGTAAATATCCAGTAAATCTTAAACAAATCATATTGACTAGTAATATCTAGATTAACAATGTTAAATCAGTATACATTAGAATGTGTATCTATTAATTAACATGAATTAATATGTTTTTAACCATTAGAAATACATTTAAAAGTAACATATTACGACAATTTTACCTTTTCAGTGTTTTTATGTATTAGGTATTTTGGGTATCTGAAATGACTACTAATGCAAAAACACTGAAATAAAAAAACATAGGTGTTTGTTAATGGGCTGCCTAGGCCTGGAGTGAGGCCAGAATGAGATGTTCAGAACTTCCTGCCCTTTAGGACATTGGGAAGGGAAGTGTGTTGATTAAAACCATCTCAATTTAACCTATCTGGACCATGTGTCTGTTTACAACTGAAGAACGACAGCGTGAAAGTTTGCTTTTATCCTGCAAGCTCAGGACCTGTTGACTAAGCAAAGCCATCATGCAATATACTTGTGGACGTTAAGGAACATGCACACAAACTGGGCGCTCTGAACAGGGTTCTTCAGACAGAAGGTTGAAATCAACGTTGTGGTACTTTTTCCTTTTGGTATTTTGACACAAGTATGACACAGATGCGTTATCAAGCCCTCAAACAACATTTACAATTGTGGAAAAAGGGGGACATTTTTTTTAATTTTAAGACATAGTATGGATACCGGCTTCAGTAAAGAGTTACCAGTATGACTACTGCCACTTAAACAAGAAACTCAATTAAAAGTGAAGTTTTACTAATCAAAGTCTGGTAAAGTCCTGTCTGGGTGTTGACTTCAGAAGTGTGTGAAGCAACTTGCCATAATGGGCTACCTTCTACCTCAGTTAAAATTCCCCCTGAGGCAAAACTGCTTCATTACTGGCTGCGATGATGGTCCGACATCAGCACACACTGTACATTCCCTTCATTAAGGATCTTATGAGCTGATTAGTTTCGGTCTCTCTCTCTCAGTGCTTTCTGATCTGACTATCCTGTCTAACTTTAAGTGTGACATGATGATATTCCATTACCAAATGGAGTCAATCCTTTGTTCAATACTCTAACATTATCATTCTAATACTGTGCTGTACAACTTCTTTATCATCATTTTGTTAATTGTACTTTCTGCATAGTTGAGCTAAGCACTACAGAGCTAAAACACGTTTGCATCAATCTCCATCAATAAATATCCACGATTATGCATTTAGCAGATTCATCTTTCCATAGTGATTAACTCATATTGCCTTACATTAATGTACATCATAGATATTAATTTCTTTACGTCGTCTCTAAAAGGGTGAAACTGCTTGATTAATAGTGCATAATACTACACAAGACCAGACCATACTTCAGTGGTACAGTGTAAGGTTGATCTGGACCTACATATGATAGGAGTTTGTTAAAAATGAGAAAATTGAATCAAAGAGATGGAAATCTTTATAGCTATACTGTTTATAATGAAAACTATGATGGTGAAGCCACTGTTGAATTGGATAACACCTAGCCAAGCCACTGTTGAATTGGATAACACCTAGCCAAGCCACTGTTAAATTGGATAACACCTAGCCAAGCTAAAGTATAGTTAGGAAGTGGAGCCTTTTATTCACATAAATCCCTTCTGCAAAGCAACACCATGGGGAAGAAGCAGCACCCTGCAGACGCAACTACTGAGAGTTCTGTCGACAGAAAGCAATTTAGGCTAATGTTTCATTAACTTCTGGGAGTAGATTCAGGAACTCTTCAGTTTCCACAGCGGTGGGACAGTGGGTCTAGCATGGCTGAGGCTCTGCCAAGACTGTGAGACAGAACCACACAGACATCAACACGTCAGACCCAAGCCTCCGAGAGAGACAGACAGACAGAAAAGTGAGGCGGTGCTGGGTGAGAGACAGCCAAGCGTTTGGCATTTGAAAAAGGGCCTGCAAGGAGCCCTGCGGGGGTTAAGCGCTCCGCACTTTGACAACAAAAGAGAAATAAATGCACATCTCCCTCCTCCCTTTTTTTTCCCTCGCTGATGATAAAGAGTTCCTGCCACACCCCTGAACTTGACTGTGCGAAGTCGGCGTGCCACTTAGCCAGCCAGACAGACAGACAGACACTTTGGTGATAAACAAAACATGATGGCTTTGTTTAGTCGAGTGGCTTTTGTCTCAACACCCACACACGTAGCGGTGGGGCTTGTAACATGTCAAAAGATTGTCAAGCCCAACCCCCCCGCCGCCACTATGGCAGGCAGACTGTGAAGTGGCTAAATGAGAGCTGTGTGTCTTTTGGGCAGATGTTCTGTCTTCTTTGACAGAGTTCCCAGTGCAGAGTTCACGTGTTGAAACAACGTGACATAGGACCCTCTTTTGTTTTTGAATGTGAGAAAAGGAACAGACCAAACAAATGTTATGGCTGGCTTTATCTACGGAACATAAAACTTAAATAGACAAAAATAGTTGAGATGAGAAAAACCTAGTGGAAGAAAAGGGAAACTGAATAAATAGAACTCAATGTCTGCCTTACCATGTTGGTCCAGCAGAAGGTCATCCTGATGGCGGAACCTCTCAGAGCCACATGCGAGGAAGACATCATCGTCCCCGAAGAAGTCCTGAAGGCACGTGACCTGTGGCAAGGACACAGAGGAAGATCAAGGGAATGACTGACTGGGCTAAGAGCCGTGGCTCAAAAACACATATTAGTATTCCAGATGGAGCCTATTCTAATGACCTCTTCCACCTCTCCCTTTTGTCGCTAAGGGCTTTTGCACTAAATTGAAAGATAAAACGATTTGGTTGACAGAGATGAGAAACAGAGAAATTTAGACTCATTTTGGATTTAATTTGCAACTATATTTTGGCTTGGTTTTTCACATTAGTGAAATATTAAAGACATCATGAAACTAAATAATACATAAATATGAAACAAATATGGGCAAAATCGTTTGTTTAGTGGTAATTACTGACATTCCAAACATTTCTGATGTTGCATGGGCTTGTCAACTAATGAACAGCCTTGACGACTGTCCCTGAAATGATATGATTTGCAAAACCTTTTGAATGTGCTCAAGAACATGTAGAGCAACCAATCCAACATATGAAGCCATTAAAGAAACAGCCTGGCTCTCTTGTAATACCACGTTGTGCCATATGTGACCGCTATAGTAAATATAATACAAGTCAATGATTGAGTCCCCTGTGGCTGTGTTGAAGACACCTCGAAGCCAGCAAAATTCTACATAGCTTTGATCACTTACACAAATTTGGGGCAGCCGTGGCCTACTGGTTAGCACTCTGGACTTGTAACCGGAGGGTTGCCGGTTTGAGCCCTGACCAGTGGGCCACGGCTGAAGTGCCCTTGAGCAAGGCACCTAACCCCTCACTACTCCCCGAGCGCCGCTGTTGTAGCAGGCAGCTCACTGCGCCGGGATTAGTGTGTGCTTCACCTCACTGTTTCACTAATTCACCGATTGGGTTAAATGCAGAGACCAAATTTCCCTCACGGGATCAAAAGAGTATATATACTTATACTTATACTTAGGCTACATAACCTGCCATAGGTTCTGTTTCAGTCTAATGCAGGGAACTTGCTGCACGCAATGTGGAACTTGACTAGGGAAACTTTTTGGGACAATATAATCTCCTCATCCAAATGTCTGGCTCATCAGTTAATGCACTTTTAAGATTGACCATAGGGCATATAACATCATGCAGAGAATATTTAATGAAACTGTCAAATAACAAAATTGAGAACTATATGCATATGTTTTGGAAATCCCCACTAACTATGAGGTTTTGGAAATATGTGGCTACAGCACTTTCAACATTTTTGATGGTTGATATCCCTTTATGTCCAGGTTTACTTTTATTAGAGGACGACTCTGACATAACGTTTACTTTACAGAAAAGAACCTTTTAATTTTGGAGCGTGCTACAGTCAGATTTCATAAAGCTACATCTTGAACAATCCGTACCTGTCAGCTGCTATAGCTTTCTTTAAAGACCTATCTAAGCCATGTGTATGATGTAAAACTTCCTGTGTTTATGTTACCCCCCCCCCTCCCCATTTTATGTTTGTTTGTTTGTTTGTTTGTTTTGTTTTTGTTTACCTGTAAAGCATTGCTGTTGTGTGTTTGCCTTGTTAAAACATGACACTTGAACCAATAAAATAGATTACATAGCAAAAATATTACATAGCTCCTTTAAGCACTCTATGAAGGAGCATAAGCTGGCAGCGAGTATCCAACGGCCTACTATGTTGGTCCCAGCCTCTGAAATGCCACGGGCAGCACACATGCCCACAGCCAGGGGCGAGAGAGGAGGAACGTGCAACGGGCAGCTCGTGTTGAAATGAGGAGTCGCTAGAGATAGAAATGGCCCTGGTCCAGGATGACCCAACTGAGATACTCCGCCTTGCATAGTGACACACTAATTAAGTGGCCTTTTCATTGTAACAAAAGAGAGCCTAAATGTCAGTGTGAAAACCCTTTATAATTGATGCGATATTATGCAACTTATAGCAATTATGCAATGCCAATGCAACATGCAAGGTTTGCTTGGCGTATCTGTTTTTTTGTCACAGCTAACTGGCTGTTCTCCTTCCCACTTTACACATGTGCTCCTTCAATGCAATTATTTACCCACTACAACCAACTTAATCCTGTTGTGTTTGTGGTCAAATGTGACCGATAGACATTTCAAAAATATTGTTAACTTATTCTGACTACCATAAGGCTCTATGACTTTAATACAGGGCATCTGAACATAAAAAACACATTTTGATTATTTCCATAACAATTTGAGTGTTTTATTTAACTTTAGAACACCCATGTGTATTCCCGGTCAAAAATGACCGGCCATTAGAAATGAATGGGTGAGAAAATGGTCAGTGTGTAAAATTGAGTCCAGACACATACTGTAGTTATTGATCAGATGGACTGTATGTGTGCTTATGTACATTAAAACACACACACAAACACACCATGACTCCCCCTCTTTGCTTCTATGCCAGCCCCCACTGGAACCTTTCCCCCTTTCTGACTTGCATGAGCTCAGGTCAATGAGGCCTGCAGGCCATTAATAGCAAATGGAAGTTCAAATCTGGTTATATCTAATAGAACACAACAAGTTATAATGCAGCGGCCATTTTTGACCGGGAACACAAAACTATTAAACATGAAATGAACACAACAGGAGGGCTTGAAAGTCTTCTATTCACTTCTATTCATCTTAATTTGCCCCTTAAATTGTGCCCATTGACCCACTGCTGGCTATTAAATGGCCCTTAAATAAGAAGCAGACTGCCCTAATTTTCTTCTATTCCCCACAACTGTTAATTACCCTAAATTATACCTTACTGATTAACACCAGAAACATGTAATTTAGAGCATCATTCAGGGCGACATTCCCTGTTCCTAGGGCTTAATTCAAGGCAAGGGTCATTTTACTGGTTAATGTGAAATGAGCTTTTTAGCCCCAGGGACCCTCTTCCAACCTGAAGAACCTGAGTGCAAAAGTAATTTTACCCAACAAAAACAAGGACATTTGAGAAGCCTGTGTGTGTATGTGTGTGTGTGTCGTATTGGTCCTCATGTTCCTCGAACTCCTCCCTGTTCTTTCGACTTATCCGTTGACTGTCAAATCCCACTGCCTGTGGACAACAACATTTAGATCCGCTCATTAGGGGAGTCCTTGAGCTTAATAAGTGTGAAGGGAGCATTTCAAAGAGGCTTGACAACGATGTGCCGCTGCATTCTATCCCTTCATGAATCTGGAAACAGAGACACTGGGGAGGTCAGTGAGTTCAGTGCCTCAGACCTGCCACCACGGCCGATCTGTAACATCTCTTAATATTTACACTTATTCATATACCATGCGCTGTTATCCGAAACGAATTGCCTTACTATGCAGGCACACGTTTCCAATATGTCTGCATGTGTGCTCTCTGAGTCATTGACCTTGACCTTGTAAGTACCAGGCTCTATCCGTTGAGTCAAGAAAACAGGAACATTTTGGAAATTAATTTCTTCTCAGGCACCACTGCATTAGTAAGTTTCAGCTCAAGACAAGGACTTGTCTAATTGACTGGCAAGACAGTGTCTCACCCCAGACTGTGTGTCACTCCAGAAGAACTTTAGAGAGCACTGCTGGGTGCAGCCGAATTTGCTTCCGTCTAATTATGAACAATGAGTTCGCAAGTAAACAAGTTCTTCACAGGAATATGAAATGAGATACAAACATGCCGCTTACATAAGTCTGTGGGAAAAAAAATGCAAAAAAGGGTTCTTTTCTTTTTTCGTTCTTTTGCAAGGCAGACCTTATTTCACTTTCATAATGTAATGTAATTGTGAAAACCCCAAGGAATGAGTTGCTTAATTAGTTTTGAGGTAGAGCATATTTCTCCGTCCTCCGAGAAGCCTTGTGCCTGGCTTTTCATGTGCAACAAAACAGATGCTTTGTCTTTTGGGGGCTGTAATTCATAGGATTCTGCAGAGCAACCCAGCGGCTTAACTTGCAGGCCTGCGCAGAAGAGTTGCCCGTGTGATCACGTAACATATGGGTTTTCAAATGAAACTCTTCGGCTGGAACACCCTGCTCTTCTTGAGAGACAGGCTTCAAATGCAGTGAGAGGCAGAGAGAGACTTGAAAAAGAGTGATTTAAGTGAAGGATGAGAGGGGAATACACTATTTTAACTATTTCAGACTTTTGAATAGAAGGATATAGTTAGTTTGTGAGTGTAGGGCTTGTATTGCAACTATATACTTGTACTGGATATAGTTACTTATGAGTATGTCAGGGCTTGTACTGCAGGAATTGATGGAAGCAACAGGAGTTAAAGAGCTGCAAAGCTTAACTATGCTATAGTACACTTAGCCCATGCAAGCCAGGGCTGCTCCCTTTATGGGTGAATAGTGCAGCATGGCAATGTATTGCAGTAACAGTTCCAAAGGAAGGGTACGCACATCCAAAAAAGATTTTGACAGGTGCCAGGTCTGAAGTGTCAGTAGTGAAAGGAGGATAGAGGCCTGCACACTTTTATAAAAGCTCCTAGACAACTTTATTTGAGCAACGTTTTAACTCTTGAGGGTCTTAAAATCAAGTGTGCACAAGCAACAGTAAAAAAGGCACAGGTAGGCTCATCTGATCAGCTGGTTCAATTGAGCCCTCATCAGGCCAATTGGAAGATTGAACCACCTTGTTAACCCCATTCCCATCTGACACACGTCTAGACTACATACAAACCAATTAACACACATTTATACCAAAACAGGCAGTCCCACCCAAAAGCATACAGTAGCCTCAACAGAAAACACATACAATCAACCCCACACCCACAAACAAACAAACAAACAAAAGCAACAAAAAACAAAACAAAAAAAATAAATTATGTCAATAGAGGGAAAAGGGATGAGGTTCAAATCAAACAGAACTGCAAAGAAGGCTTTAGGTCAAATTCTAAGTTAAGACCACTAGATGATAATGTGTAATATGCCTCTCTTTTTAAAAGAATATTGTTGATATCACCTCCCCTCCTGGGGGCTATGTTCAATTCAACCTCAAGGTAGATGGGTTATGTCTGAATGTGTAGAAATGTAAAGCTTTTTGGGTTACACTACTTGACAGTGTCAACATAAGAGTGACATGACATTGTCATGAACGGGTCATAAACAAGTCATAAACGTTTATGACATAACGCTTCTGTTATTAAGTGACATTCGGTTTTTGTCATAACAAGCTAAGCTTAGGATTAGGGTTAGGTTTAGGTTTAGGGTTAGAGTTAGGGTTAGGTTTCATGTGTTCACAACAGTGTCATGTCACTCTTATGTCGATACTGTCAAGTAAAGTGTTACCGCTTTTTGTAAAGCTACTTTTGATCATTAGTGCGATTGTGCTCTGAAGTCTTGTTTTTAAACACTGTGTAGTTTTCTCAATATATGCTAAGCCACAGGGACACTTGATCATAGATAACATTTCTGGTGGTGCAAGAAATAGCGCCTTTTGTGTAAATGTGTTTGCCAGAATGTGGATGGGTAAAAACATTTAAAAGTGAAACTACATTGTGCACAGTTGGCACATTTATAATGGCCTGCTGGAATAGCAGATAGAAAGTGGGAAGGTAATACCCGAGAGTTGGTGGGACAAACACTGTATGTTTCTAGCACGTTTGTTTAACACGTGGGGGTTCATTGAAAACTAACTTTAAGCTGGGGGTCTGACTTAAGAATGTTCTAGTGCTGCTGCACTATGGTTTTGCCCAAAGGGGAATACTGCATGACGCTCAGGTCCTCGCTCAGTCCTTCTCTTGTTGAGGCATCCATTTTGATTGGTGTTGCTGAACCTGTCAGCAGCGCTTTGGATCCACTCTTCATTGTATTGTCTTATTCTGAAATTTGCACCATATCTTTACTATGTCTGGCATATGCACCATCAGAGCTGCTGATGTGGCGTAGTCTATTGAATTGACTAATTTGAAGACTTCTTTTAAGGGATGTGGGGTGGGAACTTTTACCATGTAAAATTGTATTTCTGTCTGGTTTTCTGTATAAGTCTATAACCAATTTATTGTGTTCTTTAATATATAGAATATCCAAAAAGCTAATTTGTGAATAATCAAAGTTCACTGTACATTTTAGATGGTGGCTGCTGGCATTCAGGAAAAGAATAAACTCCAGCAATTCGTTTTGTGTTCTTGACCACAAAATAAATATGTCATCGATGTATCGCCACCAGAGGCCTCACAAATTATGTGGGACAAACTCTTGTTCAAAATGGCCAAAATACAAACATGCAGAACTGGGGGCCATGGTGCTACCATGGCAGTGCCCTTCAACTGCAGACAGTAAGACTCCTTGTACATAAAAAAGTTTTTTGTAAGAACTAGGTTGGTCAGTTCTTTTATACAGTCAATGCTGGGCTTCCGCTTTGAGTGCAAGGTTTTTAAATAGAAGTCAACTGCTTCAATCACCAGCAACATATATTTTCAACAGTCCAGAGATTTCAACACATTTAGCATATCAATAGTGTATTTTATGAAAGAGGGCAAAGTGGCAACAAAATTGTCAACAAAAGTGGATATTTTTTCAGTTAATGAGCCTATACCAGATATAATGGGTCTTCCCGGTGGTTTTTCCAAACATTTATGTATTTTTAGCAATGTGTATATCACAGGTCTAATTGAATGATCAATCTTCATGAAGTCAAACTCATTCTCAGTAATGTCATCACTTTCAAGGAAATGGGATATGGCTCCATGTGTTGTGTTTTTAAAACCTTCAGTTGGATCACAGTCAAGTTTCTTGTAAAAGACCTGAATGTCAAGTTGTCTGTTAATTTCTGTATCATAGTCACACATGTTCAGCATTACTATAGAACCGTCTTTGTCTGCGGGCTTAACAATTAGAGTCTTATTCTTATTAAGTTCAGATAAAGCATTCCTCTGATCTATCGGCAAGTTGTTGTGAACCTTATATTCTCTCTTCGCAGAAAGGGTTTGTAGGACATTCCTTTCAACAAGGCGACAGTAGATTAAATTCAACTTTATTGTCATTGTGCAGAGTACAAGTACAGAGACAATGAAATACAGTAGGTCTCAAAAGGGGCATTTCTATTTTTTGGAGGGACAAAGGTCGATTTTTTCTTAAAGGATTTTTCTGTACATGTTTGAGACTCAGACTGTAAATCCAAAGCAGGTAACTGTATAGCGCTGCCACTCAAGTTAACTGATTCTGAATTAGGCCTAGTTGAAAAAAATGGTAACACTTTACTTGACTGGTGAGTTCATAACACATTCATAGCAGCTGTCATAAACTGCACATAAAGCATTCATGACTGTTTCATGAGACATGACTCAACATTCATAACAAACCTTTCATGAATGTGGAAGACAGAACGACGACAACTTGTCAAAATAAAAGTCCAACCATCGCAAAGCAGCATTGCTGTTTTTCTCTCCAGCCTTTGTAAATATTTCATGAATATCTTATGAAGTCTACATTGAATGTCACTTTACTTTAAGTTGTGAAGTATTCGTAATCACTGAGTTTAACACTGGGAGGTAAACTAGCCTACATGACTACATATTTGTTAACCTGGAACGGTTGGACAATGGACATTCCCAGTAGCAAATGATGAGAAATTATCTGCAAAGGTTACATCAAAACAAATATTTTTTTTATATATCAGATGTGACGTGATCAGGTAAGAGGTTTGGAACAAAAACGGCAATGCTGCTTTGCGATTGTTGGACTTTTATTTTGACAAGTTGTTGTCGTTCTGTCTTCCATATTCATGAAAGGTTTGGTATGAATGTTTCATGAGACATCACTCAACAGTCATGAATGCTTTATGTGCAGTTTATGACAGCTGCTATGAATGTGTTACGAACTCACCCCTCAAGTAAAGTGTTACCAAAAAAATCCTTTTTTTTGTTGAACTTCCTTGTTTTTGATATGTTGTTTTCTGTTGGGGCTATGTTGGTGAATGTATTGCAGTAATGCCTTGGCACTGTATGGTGCAACAGCATAGCACACTATGTCCTCAAAAAGACAGATGTAAAGACAGTGAGAGATAAAAACTGATAGAAAGAAAGGGGGAGAGACAGAGGGGTAAAAGAGAGGATGAAAACAAGATACCAGTGCAACTGTCCTGACAACCGGAGACTGTTCTTCCCAGAGACCAAAAAGTGCCTTTGATGTCAGGAAGCCTGAGTACGAAACAAACTTTCGTTACGCAACAGCAGTGTTTAGTCAGCTGTCACTCAAAACAGAGCACAGAGGGGAGGAAAAAAAGATGAAGAAAAAGAGAAAAAGACTCAAAGCTCTATCAGCTGGGGAGAGTTCAAAAGGAGGAGTAAATAGAAGATGAGGAGGGACCCATTTCCAATGCTCTTTCCCTGACACTGATGAGGCCGCCTGCGTGCTCAGGCAACTTGTTACTGGTCTAATTCATGCATAATGCCCCTGCACACTCAACCTCAGCGCTCCGCATGTCAGGATAAAAACCCAAACAAACGACTCTGAGACTGGGAGCTCGGCAAAAATGGATTCTACATTATACAGAATTTGGGCACATGCCTATGTTCCACAAGCAGTGCACTTTTATAAATCAGACAGGCTTTTATATAACAGCTGGGTTGTAAAACATACAGTACTCTCTAAGGATAGCTTGTCCATGTTTATACATGTCTTGGCTGGAATGTCACTTGCGCTAGAAGCTTAATTAGTAAATGTAAATGTATCTGTGCTAATGCAAATGATTGGCACTGCCAAGCGAGATTCTGAATATAAATTAGGGTTCAGACATCAGACATACAGAAATAAACACAAATGTATGTAAATATATGACACTTATTGCATATCATCCACAATTCGCTGGGTATTAGCAGGTGGATTGGCTTTAATAAAGCTTCTGAGCCGTTGGATTTGCTTTTCAGATGAGGGATAAGGACAGAAGTATAAATATCTTCACAAAGCACATATCCTCATTTTTAACATCAATTTCCAATAGCAGCACCACTGGACGAGACAATCAGTATATCATTAAAGATGGAAAATATCACTATCTACAACAGTGCCAAATCATATGGTATTGGAATATACAAACAGTTAGTCTGATGATACCTACTGGGCAACAGTCTATAGGTGTGGCTGTAAAATACTGCTTTGGTGATCTCGTACATGCAGAGCGAGAGACACCTAGAGTTGGTACTTGGTAGTTGAATATACTACTGGGTTGGTTTGTGCCTTTCAGGAGCCTTCTCTGTCTGCTGCTTGTTTGGTCTTACATGGTGCATGTTGGCCATCTAGTGGCTACAGTGGAAACATGCAGCATGATGACGACAGCCTGTGCAAAAATGACAAACATCTTAACGTGAGTTCTGACATACTGTCAAATCTTGTTTACCACTGTCTATCTACTGTCTAGTGACTACTGAGAATAATGTATATAGCCTACAAATACATCTTGAAGAACCCTTCACAACAATGTGACCTCCTTAAAAAAATCACACAAACCAACAAACCACAGGGAGGCAGTGTGAAGCTACTTTGGACCAGAACTGATACATGAACTCTCTCTCTCTCTCTCTCTGTGTGTGTGTGTGTGTGTGTGTGTGTGTGTGTGTGTGTGTGTGTGTGTGTGTGTGTCTAGGCATGCTAGACTGGTGGACTTAGTGTCACAAAGCATCAAAGAAGTGCAGGAGGGAACAAACATATACAAACTTCACACTGTAAAGTGGACTGGTTCAATGATGAAAACACCAATAATATCTCTCTCTGTAATATTCCCCCCCATATAACACCCCAGACATCACCATCATAGATATGACTAATAAGAATGTTCTATTGTTGAGATAGGATGTTCTTTTTAGAGATGCACCGATATGGAATTTTAGGGCCGATAACGATAACCGATATTTATTGGTTTGTTGTGGCTGATACCGATACGATAACCGATAATATTACTCTTGGAAAAAAAATTTGAAAAGTGATTTGGGGAAAGCATTTAATAAGCATAATTTTATTGCAGTAATTTTACCTACCACCAAATGATGGACAGAACTCATAATAGTCCTCAATAGTACAGCAGTCAACATAACAGTAGCCTAGCCCTACAGTATGTGTGGCTCCTTTAAGTGAACCTGACGTCAGTGAATTGCGAGTGAGTGGCTAGAGAGTTTGAATCGTTTTCATTTAGGACTAAACACTCATAAACGGCTCAGCTGGGAATAAGCTACAGTATAGCGACCAAATCAGAGTTTGTGAGGGAAATTTAGGTTTAGTTTAATCTGCGGGTAACTGAATAAAGCTGCAACTCCTCAGACTGTATCTTACAGTATGTCCGTCTACTCTGTTGTGCACAACCTCCTGCAGCAGAAATGAAAGGGGTTAGCCCCGAAGGTTTTAATAACTTATTATGATGACCTGTCTGGAACTGAAGCAGGAATGGTTAGCATATTTCTAGGTAATAATACAAAACCCAAGCTAAAGTAATGCAAATATAATACTAAAACACAACTTAGAACTAGGCCTACTTATGTACTCGTCCCACTAACGAGTTTGTTTATTTGTTTCCCCGACCAGCGCAGTAAAGTGCAAACACATCAGCACAAGACGACTCTAGATAGGGCTGAGCTCAGCTCTGGTAAGGTTAAATGGCGGATCATTCACAAGAGGATTTTGAGATGCACAGATTCCCAAATGAACGCATATCCACAGATTTTGTTAGAGTGGTGAAATACATTCACACCGCTGACATTATATTGAGGAAAAAGTATAGCCAACCAAGCTCAAGTAGCTCAGTGTACCTTACGTAGGCCTATATTAGGACTTTAAAAAATATCGGCGCAAATTATCGGCCAGAATTCTGTTATCGGACCTATAATAATATTTTCATTTTTTCACTTATCGGCCAATAATATCGGCCGCCGATCTATCGTGCATCCCTAGTTCTTAGCTGTTAAAATATCAGCCACTTGTTAACAGTATCAAAAACCTGAGATTCCAGTTCAATATAATCATCCTTGTGTCTTGGACATGTGCACAAACTTGTTTTACGTAGACTGCAACTGTGTGAGATAAGCAAGCCAAATACAAAAAAAAAAAAACTGTCAAAGTACTGCTCCATTACTGCAACGTATACTTCCATTAATGTTTGGATCTTTAAATCTCTTCCCTTGTGTTAAGGTCCAAATAAAAGCATTAAAATATGTGTGTGTGTGTGTTTGTTTGTGTGTGTGCACACGTGTGTGTATGTGTGTTTGTACGTGAGTCAGTCTATCAGTGTGTTTGTATGTGATGCGTATATGATTCTTGTATGTGAGCCATGTAAAGTGATAACTTAAGTGCAAGACAAAAAATTGGTTATCAAAGAAATAAGCATTAATCAATCCATGCTGATGTTCTTTCCATCTGATAGATAGATAGATAGATAGATAGATAGATCTGTATAGGCACCATTCAAGATCTGTATAGGCACCATACTGTATGTATGAGGGCAGAGTCATAAGTGAGGCCAGTGAGTTCACCCAAACCATCCCACGGACCAGAGCACGTCAGCACTCAGCCGGTGCTCCCAGCTCACGCCACCCACTCACAGACGGAGAGGAGGAGGAGGAGGATGACGAAGAGGACTCATGTGATGAGGTGAGAAAAAAACAAAAAAAATAAAACACATGGGAGTGACATCATCATCCAGTCACATCTGAGGAGAGCTGGTTCGTCTGTGCCATTTGCCTGTAGACATTTGTGGTAGGTTGTGACTTTGGTTTAGTGCCGACATGAAAGATTAAACAGCATCAAGTTCATATCACTGTTTCTTTATTAATTCATTTTGTCGTGTCACAGAGGCATGTTAAAATCATATTTAACAAGTGGTCATTTGCTGCCCGTGGGCACGTGAGAACAGCTGACAGAATGCAAAGTGCAGCTACTCCTGTCTGTTCAAACAGTTGCTGGCCTTTCAGCAGGGCTGTCTCCAAAATGACTGCTTCAAATGTTGAATAATTAATCATGTAGTGGAGCCAAAACATGCAGAACTCGGTTTTGTTGGCTGGTTGAAATGAGGGGTGTAAGCTAAAAGGGTCAAATATGGCAAACATTTATTTACACGAAACTGCACAAGAGCTCACAATTTACAAGTCACACACACACACACACACACACACACACACACACAGTGACAGTACACACCTTTCCTGCCCAATCCTTGCCCCTTTTACTGACTTTTAAGACTGCAATCTATCACACCGGTAGCTACATATCAGCATATGTGAGATACACGCTATTGTGTCTGTGTTGTGAGCGACCTTAGGTATTCTTGTTACTTTCCCAGCAGTATGGCAGACAGCTCAGGCCAGAGTTTTCCATGCCAGCACAGTACTGCTGCCCCCTACGAAAGCACCACCCACCCAGGCCTGAGCCACACTGGCACAGCAGAGCAGAGCCGTGGTGCTGGTGGATGTCTGTGGGTTGATAATGAGCTGTGGTGGAGCCGCTCGGTATTGATGGAGTTCAGGCCCGCGGCCACCGCTTTCCCTCACACATCACGCAGCCAGCCAGCGTCCCACTGCTACTGAACGGGTCACCTCATCCGGCTGCTAATCCTGCCTTTGATGCAGGCATACACATGGACGTGCGCGCACACACATGCACAGACACACACACACACACACACACACATACACACACATAGAAAGCGTGAACGAGATTCTCTACTTCAGACAAAACAAAAGCAATACAAAGATAAGATTGAAAATCACACAATTTACTATGTACAGAGCAGCAGAGAAAGATCATCCAGGGTACGAGCAGCTGTATTGCTACACTCTTAAAACGAATGTGTTGTCCCTATCTGGACACAGAGATGTTTCTAAAACAACGCGAGTTGTGTTGTTTTCAACACATTCGTTTTAAGAGTGTACTTTAGCTGAGAATACAAGTCTTGAATCACAGTTGAATAGCAACAAAGAATTCCACTCTGCCCAGCATGGAGCTGTCCTTGGTGCTGAAACCTCAATAAAGTGGGACAGCCTGCACAGTTGAATCTCACACTGTCAATTGCCGATAAATAAACACTAGCGGCACACGACCATGCACTGAGCCGTTGTTTTTCTGTTTGCTGTCATTGAACATGCATTTATCAAAGTCAAAGAGAACTTCAGAACAACTGACGAGAATGGGGACAATATTTCTCTTGCCAATTCCTTTTGCGATGTGGGAAAGTAAAAGAAAAGCTAAATTCAGCAATAAACATCATAGTAAAGGCTAAACGCGGAAATAAACATTTGATGAAGATTGTTGGCTAAAACAACGGGTCCAGACAAGTAAACTGACTGCTGTTTTGGTCCGACGTGAGACGGGCCTGTCAAATCGGTTACTGTAATCCCAGAGACGACTATAGCCCGTGTTAATTAAACAAGTGGTAAATCAATTGGTGGGGCACATTTGGTGGATACTCATAGCAAACCAATGCAACCCGTGCTTCCTGACCAGAACAAAACAAAAAAGTCAGGCCATTGGGAAAGTATCTGGATAATCTTAGAATAACCATCTAAGCAATGTCTTAGCATCATGACGCATATGGTTAACTGGGCTAATTGGGGGTAATCTCTGTTCAGATATGATTGCACATGTTTTTCATTCTTCCCAATCCAATGAAAAGCTATAATATATGAGACTTCATTTATGTATTTTTAGATGTCATACAATCATTGCAAACCTACACGCACGCAACCTGTAACGTGCCGTGACCGAAGAAGCACAGTGCCTCACCGGAGTTTAAACTCTCAACCCTCAGGCATGTGGGACGGACGTGCTAAGGAGGCTAAGAGCCATGAGATCTAGCATCTGTCACAAGCAAGCACGTCTCCTGTCGGGGAGTGAGGGGTTAGCCCACCCACTGTATAGACAGGCTACTCCTTACATACCATAGTTTTATCACCTATAGGTACATAGAGAGTGGGAGTAAAAGTATAGTAGCCTATGTCCTAATGACTGCTTTGGTAGAACATAAAGGCATATTTCATGAGAAACAAAAAACAACAGAGGAAACAAATTAACCATATGGATTTCACATGGCCCTAAAACAGTAAATGTCAATACAAAATGGGCTCAATAAATGTCCATATGAAATGGGTGAAAAAGAAAATGTCCATATGAAATGGGTGAAAAAGAAAATGGGTTCAATAATGTGTGTATGTTACTTTGAGAAGTCCCTATACCTCCAGTAAGTACCTGAGAAATGGTACGTGAACAATTTAAATATCCATCCAAATTAATGTCACAGTAAATATCAGACTCATCCTTGACCACTTTTTATCTCTCCTCAATGACTAACCAATCTTAATCCCAAATGTGATCGCCTAAGAGGAACTCACAGACCCTGGAATAATCTCGCCACTGCTCTAAACCACTTACAAGACTATTAAACACTGTGTGAGATTACATACATGGGTCGGGGGAGGGATAAAGTGGGAGGTGGGAGGGATTGCTGAGTGTGTGTGTGTGTGATGAGCTCTCCCATTGTGTGCAGGACGGAGGAGCGATGCGTTGGCGCGCGCTGGGAGATTGCACCTGGCACGATCCGCCAGGCTACCCATGGAGCACTGGCCTGTCGGGCCCACCACCCGGGCATAAATAAATCTGCCCGCCACTTGCATAAACATGGGGGCCGCAGAGAACAGGCCATATGATGAGAGGCGGAAGAAGAAGAAGAAGAAGAAAGAAAGAATCTGTCTATGGGCAAAACATGTTTCATTAGACAGGGAGTGGATTGCCAAACAAAATGAGTTGTAAGAGCCAAGAAATAACTGACACCTCCCCACCGTCCACCCCCCATCAAGCTGCCAGTGCGTCTGAGTAGCATTTGTACAGCGTCCAGGCCAAGTTTCAAAATATGCCTATTAAAACCTTAAGGAGAACTAAAAAGGAGGAGACTGCGTGATTATAAGAGGATAGAGTTCAGCATTGACATCTGTTATCTTTTGTGTCCTACTTTCATGCACAAATGGCATTGTTAAGTGGTTGTGTAACAGCAGAGACTGCAGGTCCTCCATCTACTGCAAATCGGGCCAGCGACAACGACAACTTCGGGTGAGATTCCTTTGGGTTGAGGACTTCTGGGAGAAACACAGATGGAGGCAAATCTGGATCAAACAAAGAGCATCCTCCCAGGCCTCTCGGTACATCAGCAAACTGTCCCCAGCCCGAGTCACTATTAGCTTCATCGTCACAGGACCTGTTTCTAATTCCATGCCTGAGCCGAACAGTTTATCAGTGGGAATGAGAACACCAAAGGAGGAAGATGAATGGTGCTGGAGACAGGGTGGCTGGATGGTGGCATGGGCTGCGAAATATGAGCACTGCGTCAAATTAACGAGCGTCCGTCTTTAAGATCGTAAATCAGATCGGCGACATGCAGACTGCTGGAGGATGAGGGGCCTGTTACGTAAGAGCTCAATTATGTAAGGTGGCTGCCGTGCCAAAGCCAGAGCCGAAGCTTAAGTTTCTTTTGTCATTGAGGAACTGCAGAGTAGGGGAGAAGGAGGAAAAGGAGGGTGGAAGAGAGAGAGAGAGATAGAGAGAATAGAGAGAGAGAGAGAGAGAGAGAGAGAAAGAGAGAGAGAGTGTGTCCTCTGAGAGGAGTTGCAGATTTTAACTCCCCTGCAAGACAGTGAGATCCTTTCTTTCTATTCTGTCTGTCCCTCCTCTCATCTTTCACTCTTCTTGCAAATGTATTCACAACCAACCAACATCTCCTCAGCAATATGCTCTTAATCAGGAAGTAGTGGGCGTGTCTGGAGTAGAGACCACTGTGCCACTCTCACCCCTTCTACAGTAACACACCGGGAAGAGAAAGCTGGTAAAGGCAACCAGTCTCAAAAGGCCAGATTTCAGCACGCTCCAGCCTGGCACTGAGGTCAAATCCCTTTCACAGTCATATGACATCCACTACATAACATCCAAGAACACACAATGTGAACCAAGGAAGCCGAGAGCTTGTTTGGGGATGATGGATAAACACATACAGTATGACAGTATAATTACATGAGAAGCCTTGCATGATAGTTCACTAATTAGCATGTAAAGCAGGAAAACTTAAAAACCTAGCCACTGTTTGTGTTGAGGGCCCCTTGGGACATCTGCGTGGACAGATGTGTTTGGTTGACGTGTGGCAGAAAAAACAATCCTCCAATGGGCTGAGGCGAGCAGAACTGTGAAAGTGTTCTGTGATGGCAGTTGGCTCTTAATTGTCGTGTCCCGGCACACACTCCGCACTGCTGACAGATTCTGAGTCGCTCTCTCTCTCTCTCTCCTCTCGCGCTCTGCTGGCATCGCTCATAAGAATTTTTGAAGCGTACCTGCCTCTGAGGCACGCTTCGCTGGGCACAGTGACTCAACAAAAAAAGCTGCGAGGGGAGAGAGAGAGGCCCGGGCATGGCTCCAAGAGTTTCTGAACCAGCGCAGACAGTCCCCTGCTACCTGCACTTTTACACTTCAGTGGCTGTGCCAGAACAGGCTGACATGAAAAAAAACCAGACAACCACGGAGCCGGAAGACAGTGGTGAGGGGACTGCAAACATCACATTTTGCCTTTCACAAGTACTAAACAGTAAGTAAGCAAGTAAGCATTTAGGCACATTTGAAATAAGAAACTAAGTAAGGAGACATTGTTCCAGGACCAAAGTCTGTTAACAGGCATGACAAATAGGGGTAAGAGCTACATGGTAGAATGGACAGCTATCCCATTTTTCAAAGTACAAAATATGGTGTGCTATGACAGCCGAGCACTGAAGAACACAAGACAAGTTTTCACTCAGATGCTCTTACAGTATCCTAAAGTGAGAATGCCACTTTGTAGGGCCAACATGATCAATGAGAGACTACTGTGGCTTTGTGTAACAGCTAATAAGGACAAACCACATTGCGTGGTTTCAGCATCAGCTTGGTACGAGGAAAACTGCTGAGCTGAAAGATTTGAGGGGGAAAATATAAGACCATATGCTTGAGCCAGCAGGTCTGGATACTCTAGAGGCTGGGGGCCATGGTGAACACTGAGCCCTAATTAATTTGGTGCTTTGTCATGAAAACCATGCCCAACTGACAGAGTATGGCAGAGACAGACTTGTGTAAGGAGTCTTGTGACAGGCTATTTATTGTCCTTTGAGCCTATATCTCAGTCTAAACAGTAAGATTCACTTGTGCCGACCCTCAGTGTGACCTTGAAAGAACCTGCTGCGTAACATGAGTAAAAATAGCCCATTGAGGTCCAGGTGCATGTGTGTGTGTGAGTGTATGAGCTCCTGAGTCTTTGTATGTGTATGTGTGTGTGTGTGTGTGTCTATCTGGACATAGAGATGTGTTTAAAAAACAACGCAAGTTGTGTTGTTTTCATTAAGTTGTGTTATTTTCAACACATATGTGTAACAAATTAAAAAAGGAAACAACACAAACTGTGTTGTCCCTATCTGGACACAGAGATGTGTTTAAAACAACGCAACTTGTGTTGTTTTCAACACATTCGTTTTAAGAGTATATGTGTGTGTATGTCTTTATGAGATTGTCTGTGTGTATATGCGTGTGTTTCTGAATGTGGCTAAACATCTGTGTGTGTGTGGGGGGGGTGAGAGCACTGTAGCTTGATTGAGTAGCAGTGCAAGTGGTTCATGGTGCTGGACCTGTGTAAACAGAGGCTTAGCGTGTAATAATAGGCAAGCCGTGTCCGTGGCCTAAGCCACTTATGGATCGTCTATCTCCATGATCAGACTGGCAGATCTCCTCACACCCTAACAACCTCCCTTTATGACATCACAGTGGCCGGGCCGTTACTAGGCAACTAGATCACGTCGTGATAGATACCATATACGTGGAAAGATCAGTGTCTCTGGAGACAGGGATTGTGAGGAAGAGGCAGGTTGAGACTAAAATTAGAACCCCAGCAAATCCTGCGAATGTTTAAAAAAAGAAATAGTGTGCTAAGTTATATGGCAGGGCAGCTTGTTAGTCTCTAACAGATTTTTCCCCCTGTGCAAGTGAAATATGCCTGTCTGGTCTGTGAAATGTTCAGTGTTGAGTAAGAGAAAGAGGGAGGGTGAGAGAGAGAAAGAGAAAGAGTAACAGAGAGAGAGAGAGAGAGAGATAGAAAGCCTGCAGCAACCCAGCATGGCTTTTCCAGCAGGCTGGTTTAATTGGTCCTGATATGCTCCCTGCAATGTGACATTTTCATTATTTAATCCATTCCAGACATCAGCTCTTCCCCCCACTGGCGCCAATAGAAGCGGAAATGCTGCGTAAGCCACAGCCTCCCACTGTTCATTACAGGGGTGAACCTGCAACACAGCAACAGCCACAGGCATTACAGCACCACCGCGCTAGCTGTCACTGTACGTGTGGGTGTTGTGCCTAAATCAGTACAGAGTACACAATGAACGCTTCCAATGAATGAAGTAAATGCATGTGTTTACCATGTCATCATAACCCATTTTTCTATCGAGGGCAGATGGAAGCAAGACTAGCTCAGATAGTCTATATCTACATCTCTTCAGCTGAGATTCCACAGAGACTGGGCTGAATGAAGGTGCTGAAACACACTAAAAGTGTGTTTGTTTTTGCAAGTCTAAAAGGTAGTTAGCGAAATAAAATGTAACTTGTGAGAGAGAAGCTGCTTCCAGCCAGACTGTCAACATGCTTGGGCATTACAGCTGACTGCATTTGTTTCTCAGACAGAGCAGAGGTCTGAATGTCCACTGAGGTAGACTGACCGACTGAACATTACTCAGCAGAACTCACAGAGAGTCCAGACATCTCAGGCTGACATTTCAAACATGTCTGAAGCCTTTTAGAGGCTGCTGCTGATGCATCATGCTCTCAGACCCAACCGGTTGATACAGCAACCTGCTACACTTTTCTAACATCTCAGCTGGTCAATTACTTTTAAAAAGATAAAATACTTCTACGTGCTGGTATGCTATACTGATGAGAAACAGAGTGAATTAGACACATAAGATAACAAAAATGAAACTGTTTTGTAAAATAACAGAGAAAACTGACACTTAACTGGAGAACTATGAATTAAACACTAGTCTGCTTAAAAAAAATAAGCTAATTACAAGCTTAACAAACAAACAAACGTTAAGATAACTGAGACCTGTGTTGACCTGGAGATGAGGCTCAGGGAAAGCCATAAGACGAGCCGAACGTTCAGAGTAGCACTGTGCAGATGGCACAGGCTGGGCAAATGCTGTTTGTTCACAGTCTAATTTTCTAACAAGTAAAGACAAGTGCAGACAGACAGGGCCCGAGCGCAGTGTCATTTAGGTCTGTCATGCTGGCATGAAGGGGTAGAAAATCAAATAGATCCTTTTTATCTAACATGCTCATGTTGGTTGGCTTTGCAATCAGCTACTATTAGGTTAAAAAAAAAAACTCAAATGGGGTTAACGTCCCGTACCAATTTCTTACTCATTGTTTTTTTTTTAATTATTAATTGTGTAGTTGTAATAGTGCTGCAGTATGAGTCTGTCAGATCTTTCCCCAAGGCAATCTTAGCACACTATGCTGAATAATACAATTGTTTTTATTTGCTATAAATTATAAAGGCAGCAAGATTCAACACGGTTCTTTCAAACAGCATCTAACATGGTGTTCATGATTACTTAGGCTTGGTGTTTGGAAGCATGATTGCTTTCCTTGTTGACACGAAACTATTTGGATATACAGTACCTGCACTTTTGGCTATCTCATTATTAAGGAGAATTCCAGTGTGATATTGACCTAAAGTGTGTTGAAACATGATACCGAGTGTGAACGTATGTCTCATAGCCCATCTCGGCTTGTCCCCTGCACTCCAAAATCTGGCGCTAGTTAGACGATGCTACCAACAGCTTTTTCAACAGCTTCGGCATCGGGCTAGCCATGCAAATAAATCACTGTTTTACACCATTTACGAGGCTCAATGTATCTCCACACTTCATTGGTAGACTTCCGAGGGCCTTGACATTTAAAACGAGACATTGAGAACTTTGAAAAAGCACTGGTAGTTTACTTACAAGACGATTTATACAGACAGTATCTTCACGAAGTTTAGCGTTTGCAGCCATCTTGAATTTAGTCACGATAAGTCGAGCGACGAGTAAGAATGAACAGGTATGATAAGGGATCAGATTCCAAAAATAATTCAGTGGAAATGCATGGATTCCAGTTGCTGCTACTGGAAGAAACTGGAATCCATGCATTTCCACGGAATTATTTTTGTCTCGTAAATGGTGTAAAACAGTGATTTATTTGCATTGCTAGCCCGATGCCGAAGCACCACCATTGAAAAAACTGTTGGTAGCATCGGCTAACTAGCGCCAGATTTTGGAGTGCAGGGGACAAGCCGAGGTGGGCTATGAGACATACGTTCACACTCGGTATCCTGTTTCAACACACTTTAGGTCAATATCACACAGGAATTCTCCTTTAATTTACTATAACGTGATGTGAATTCAACTGTACAACAACAACCCTTGCATAAAGCTGAGCCAGCACTCGCCTTGTGAGGTGCATATGTGGATATGTAATTGTTTCCTTCCAGCTGACTCTCGAGTGAATATGTGAACGAGGGGAGAATGAGAATCGGGCCACGATCTACAGTCTCTGGCCTGATTACATGGGTTAACAATGGGATACCATGAGACAAGGAGGTCCTCCGAAAGGCCCAGAAACCTCATTCTCTGATTGACAATTTCTGTGCAGCTGGAGACAGCCTTAACATTGCCTCGTTTCAGCACAAGGCTATCAGTCTGTGAATGCAACACTCTCTCCGACATAGTGGGCAGGCTGGGTAAGCAGGCATAATAAAAAATATCAGTCAAGTACAGATTACAAGCCTCCTCTAACCTTTGGACACCTTAATACTGTATGCTAATACGAGGGATAAATGGGCTAATTCATAGCAGCTCCAGCTCATTAAAGAAACTAAGCTGGGAAAGCTTACATATCCAGAAAAAAAAAAAATATTATTCTGGTAAAGGTTTGTTGTTCTTTCTCTCTCTCTCTCTCTCTCTCTCTCTCTCTCTCTCTCTCTCTCTCTGTGCACAACATATAATGAGATTTGACTGAAAGATTTCTCTTTTCATTTAGAAAATCTTGCTGAAATGTTAATACCCCCAGAGAGCTGGTGGAGAGGTCTTGGAGATTTTGAGTTTGCAAACACTCGACTCGACCAAAGGGCCAGACAGAGAGAAACAGCCACAGCCTCACAGCAGCGCCAGACATACAGCTAGTCTCTTTCATCCCCATGCCGATCTGTCCTTCCCCTCCACTCCTTAATCGTAAATGACAAGTGGTCTCCTGACAGATTCTCAGCTATGCTTCTACTTCCTACTGCATGCCTCTATACCCTCTTTCATCCCCTCTTCACACACAGACATCCTCGTTTTCCTACCACATGCTTTCCTTTCTTTCGCATGTCCATAATTGCATAATCATACGGCATGAACTGCAGCGAGGGGGGTCTAAGCCCGTCCCATCTGTCATGGTTCATGGCGCCTCAAGGCCTGATCAATCACATGCGCTATAAAAAGAATTACCCATAATGCTCTTACCACTTTTGAGGGGTGAGCCAGGCTATGGTGCCCCATTTTGTAATGTCTAAGCGCATGCAGCATCGCCTGTGTAAAAGAAAGCTGGGCCAGTGACGTGCAAATTAATGTGCAAATGAGTGCTTTTTTAGCTTGGGAGGTGAAATGTTTTTTTAAGAGATGTCAGCAGGCCAGAGGCTGAGTTGTGCCGGCACAGCTTACGGGAATTACACACACACACAGAGGAGCTACAGAAATGTAATTTATTCAGTTTATCGCCAGGGAACTTATTAGCACACGCAGGGAGGAAATGGCCCAGGGCTCATGGCAATGACAACTCTGGGCAGATCTAGAAAACTGTTTTTAGACCAAAAACAAAATTAATATGCATGCTCTATTTTGCTAATCTGATCAATAAGGAACAACAGTGGATGCTCTAGGGCTTAAAGTGTTTTAATGAAACAAAAAGGCCGAGAAAAGAATTTTGTCATCTAAAATTGTTTAAAATGATGTGTGGGTAAACATATCATTTTTGCATATAACATTACCTCTGGTAAGAGTATTCAGGCTTCTTTCATGTCTTATATTTTGATATGAAAAGTTAATATAAAAGAACAATTCAGACCAATTCTTAACTAACACAAAGGATTACAAGGTGTGTTGGAGGTACTGTCAGAGCTCTCTCCTGAGAGATCAATGGGCACAGGCATCAGAAAAGAGAAAATAGCATCTCCTGCAAGTGCAATTAGTCTTTGATGAATTCCAGACAGATGGTATCTTTCTTCCCCACTACCTGCCTGCACAGATATGAGGTTGTGTGTGTGTGTGTGTGTGTGTGTGTGTGTGTGTGTGTTATGTGAAGGAAGGCAGCAGATATGTGGGCGGAATATATAGGAGGGAATTCTATTTCCAGCAGTTCTCTAAATGACAAGCATATATAGCCACAGAGTGGGCGAACTCTTAGACCCCATTCATAATATCTCCCACTTTGCTTCCCTCTACGCAAGATCAGAGCGCACATTTCTGTGCCATGACATAAGGACCATTCCAGGTACTCATGGATACATTCACAATGCAAACCTTGACCGAGAAACCCATTTAGCATTTAGTATTGAGTGTTCTTGACCCTTCAGTTGGCTGTCCAAATTCACTGAGACATTCATTAGGTCTCCATTGGGGATCCAGCCCCACACACCTCAGCTCAGGCTGGGCCACAACTGGCCCCGAACTGGTACGGAACTGTGCCAAATTTGAGCCAGAGTCAACTGGTTTTAGGGACCATGTCACTTGGGCAAGATTCTGTTTGTTTAACAAAGCGAAACCATTTATTTCAATGAAGCACAAGCAAGTCCTCTAATTATGGTTACCTGTGATGAAAACACTAATCAGTGACCCTCTTCTTGAGCATCTATATCAATTTAGATCAAGGATCTGATCATGGATGACAGAAGCACATGGCATTTACAGGGATGAATCCAAAGACTTGCATGTATTATCCTTATTCAGTAGTCATAAATTATGTTTACTATGTTATCAATGTAAATAGATCTCTACTAAGTACATGACATTGAAGCACCGCAAATGTTTTTTTTCATATTCAGGTTGTGAATGGGATAAGCATACTGCTTTAATGTATATTCAAAATGCTTGCAACTAATGATAATCACAATGAATAACCATATCATGATGGCTGTACGATAGGCTATGATATGTTTTCCATTATATTAGATGGACAATGGTCCATTTTTCTAAACACTAAACAAAAATGTAAAAGCTTCTTGGAATGACTAAGCAACAAGGTTAGGTTTCACTACAGATTTAATAAGGGACACAAACCATATACAGCAGGCAGTGTATGAGCTATCAGTAAACAACACCATTAATAATCCAGTGAGCATACTTGTACATGATATATTAGGAAAGGTTGAAAACTGAAACCAAGGCTATGAAAATGTTTCAATTTTAACAACAAAAAATGACCCTTACCTGATTGCCATCTAGAGTGTAGATCCTCTTGACCACACCTGAGTCAAGCTTGATGGCATCTGTTATATCAGTGAGGACCTGCTCAAACGAGTGGGCTGTCTTCTTGTTCAGGAGGATGCGCACAGCCTTGCGAGGCTTCATGCCATTACGGACGATGGTCACTAACTTTGGCCGGATGAAGTCCTTGTACATCTTCACCTCGGTGGACCCTAGTTTTGTACTTGCCAAGGAAGGTGGTGGCTTGCAGTTGGCTGAGGCCTTCACGTTCACCGACCAGTTAGGGTTGACATTCTTGGTGTAGTCAATCTTTTTGTAAGCTTCAATAGATGCACACACATAACTCTCCCCTGCAAATGTACAAATAAAAGGAAGAGGATGTCAAAGAATTGTTCATCATTGTTTAGGGAATGTATCACAGCTAACACTGTTCATTCTGGCATATAACTGCCCATTATTGACCTGACAGGTTGGTTTAATTGTAGAATCTTGGTGGATTCCTTGGTTTGTAGCCTACTGATGGACCATAGTACTTCCCTGAAAACTTCTGAAAAGATACAGTACCTTATACTAGGGGTGTAAACAGTAACTCAGTAACTCAACTGAATTTTGCCTTGAGATTTATGCCTCAAGTCAAAGCCTATGTCATGGATAAACGATCAACTGCTCATATACTTACCTTCCACAAGCTGATCAATAGATGTAATCTTTTTTGACCCATTAACTGAATAGATGGTCCGGACACCCTGCGGTAAGTTAACGTTGTCAGAGAGGGAACGAGTTAGATCGGCCAGTAGTGCGCCAAAGGATCCAAATTTGTCGCCAGAGACGGCGTAGACAATGCCATCGAAGTACCGATCGCCATTCCGATAGAATCGGACCTTCATTGCCCTCTTCTCCACACTCAGCGCCTTCAGTGTGCGCGTTCGGAACAAGCTGCTATGTGCGCTGTGTGGCGGACTTGGCAACCCATTTGCTCGTGCGCCAGAGCCGTGCCTCTGACCCGGGTCCCGCTCTTCGAAATGCTCCCTCTCCATCTCTGTAGAACACAAAGTAGGCTTCAGTAAATACTTTTCTGTGACAAAGGAAATCTTATTTATAGTAAAACAGACCTCAAAAAGTGTGTTTCATTAGACCATACTCTAGCTGATGGCAAAGCGAGCAGTCTACTCCAAGTAGTGTTCCCTGGTCCGAAAATAACTTTTAATGACGGCTTAAATGGTCTTCTTCAGTGTTTTGTCTAAGCCTCAGACTAGAGTAGACGACTTGTACTTGTTGGGCTCGTTGCGCAGACAGCGTTTTTTTTGTAGTCTCACACGCCTTCTCATTTCACCAGGTTAACTGCTTTGGAAATAATGAAGGCTATATTTTCAACTTCGACAAGCCGTATAGTATAATGTAAAGGAGGTAGCCTACACATGCACAATTTTGCACCTGACGTCAGATTTTAAATCAATTAAGGCAGTCAAATAAACTCTAGCCTAAGTAGCCTACACATCATTAAAATAATAATTTTCTAACACAGGAGGTACACAAATAAACGCAGAAAGAAAGACACCAATGAAATAGCCTACAAAGTCGACAAGTGAATGACAACCTTGAGCTAAACGTCGAAGTTAGTGGTAACAGTAGGGTACGTGGCTTCTTAGGAGACGGCGATTTCAAAACAATGTTACAGGCTTTAGTCATCTTTAACACGACTCTCGCTGTCCTAGTAATAAGCAAAATTGTTGTCGCTTACCTTCCTAATTTCCGTAGCCTAGTCCAGCTAATCTTTTCAGATGTGAATACTCCGTTTTCTGGTTAGGTAATGATAAATGACAAAGTAGATTTACGCTGCCTTTGTTGACCCAATAGCCAAAGCTTCGAATAAACTGAGCAATAAGCCTGCCAGAGTACGCAGCGGCTGCGCTGCAGTTGCTGTCCTCTCCTCTCGCTGTCGTGTCGTGATTAACATGGGCTAGCTAGTCCCTCATTAATGCAGCGTCCCACCGCAGACCTGCTACAACCGCTACACGCCTCCCAACGTGCACGACTGGTAAAAGGTGGTCTTGACGTCATAACTACCTAATTTTGTTCACATGAAGAAATGCACACTAAGCTTCTCTCATTGACTATAGGACCAAGGGTATGGGAAATGAACAGAACCATGATAACTCTTTTTTCGGCTGATATCAAAAGACATTAAACCCGAAATGGTTGTGGTGTGGAGGCTGAGGAAGCTTGCCTCGTGTGTCTACACAGGGCTAGTGGATAGATATGGAGAGAATAGAGAATAAGAAATAGGTCATCTCTTACCTTTAAGCTTCAGATTGATAAATTCATACAGACTATACTTATTTATTTATTTAGTATTATTTTTTTATTTAAAGACAACACATTATACAATATTGTTTAAGAACATTTTAAGTAGGCCACACACTTCATAAGGTTTGTGTGAAGGTTTATTGTGAAGGTTTGTGTCTACCTTTTGTGATTTTCTTATGACAATGTAATTTGCAGATATTCATTCTTTACCTGTTATGGTAAAATTCATGGTGGTAGCATTTCGTCATACATTAACAATTTCACTGCCTGTTCCAGAAAGGCTCAGGGGTCGATGAGACAAACCTTTTTCAACATCGTAAAGATAGTTTCATGTTTGCAATGGTCTTCTGTGTTACAAACATTGTTATGTAGAGACGAACCAGTTATGAAAAACAGCACTGCTACTCATTTGTTTGGATCAACCAATCCATCTATGCAGAAGCACCAGCATCTTTATGGATATAAGTTGCTTTCAATCTATCATTAAATATGGCTGATATATTATGTGGTTTTATGAAGCACATATTGTGTAGGTATGTGGGAATGAGGGTGTGTCAAAAAGGCACCATTGGGCATTAATCTGGGCTTGAATCTATTTAGAAAGATAAAAATGAAAACAATGTTTCAGTGTTGCTACACAATGTTCTACTGAATGCAGAGTGTAGAATGTAGTATAGTAATTCTAAAACAACACAATATCTCTAAAGCATTATCGTTCAGACATTTTACAGATATTTTCATAAGCACTTACAGTTAGGCCTACGTCAATTGTAACTCATATAACTGCAAAACCTTTTCCTGATAGAGGGTTGGTACTGCTCGCCCTCAGTGGAGAATATATGAGGCAAACATTATTGATCCATATCGCCAATGCATTTGAGATTTTTAATGTCCCTGATGACTCAGCGCTTTAGTCGGGGTAATCGGCTCCCATTGGATGCTCCCGTGGCACCCGCTGTCTTCCCTTTTGGGTTGCGCTTCCTGTGGGGCAAATTGTCCAGGCTGCTGTAAACATAAACACAAACAAATAAATATTACCCATGTGAGAAAAAGGAGTCCTCTCCTTTTCCCCTACTATACGACAAACTTTTGAAAAACTGCCTTGTGCCACACCTGCAAGGCCTGCAGCCACACACTCACCTGCACTCAGTTCCAGGTTTATGGCTGTGTATGGGTTTATGTCTGTATTAAGGTGTTGATTTTAACTGTGTTTGGGTTAATGGTACAGACCACCACCACCACCACCCCCACATTTCCTATAATGGTTTAGCCCAGACCTAATTGGGTAATTGCCTAGACTATTTAATGGAAGGCTTATTTCACACAGGGAGACACACAATAGACTGGAGACAACGGAAGACAGAGGGAAGAGCTGGAGATCCAGGGAAGTTTAGAGTTTAAAAGTAAATTGAAGTTTATAATGTTAACCTTGCTTACTGTGAGGCAAGGTCGCCTTGTTTGGACCGGGAGCCTAGAAAGTCTTTGGAATTGTTGCCTAGTTTAATGGCGAGTTCAAATGTTCACTTGAAGATACATACTGAAGATCCCTGGATTTTTATGTCTGGATTCCTGCTGTGTTTCCTCCTGGTTTGTGGACAATAAAATAAATTATATTTTTGTACGGAACTGTCGTCTCCTGCCATCTCCTTCCCTCAGCACCACCTTATCCAGTGGCGCACCTCCCTAAACGTGGGGTGGTCGCCTCTGTCCCTCACAGCATGGTGCCTCTGTGTGCAGCACATTACCATAGTTGTTTCACTGATCAGATGGGAGATTAGGAATTATTTGCCTGTATTTGTGTTTCAATGTTTTTGTAAAAAGAAAATACTGCACCTTCTCACGGGTTTTCTGCCATTTTCTCGTGGTTGATGAAGCTGTGTCTTTCTGCTCATGTCCAGAGTTGATGACACCTAAAAGAGCATTATTATGTGATAATTATGATTATGACATGAGTCAGTAGAAAAAGTAGTTTTTTACAATCACCAAATACACATCTAGAGAATAGGCATATAAAATAACCACACCTGGAAAATCTTCACCATTCACTAAATATAAGATGGAAAAGGTATGGATGTAGGTGGATCTGATACATCTCGTCAACACTACTTAGAAACTCCAAACATGCAGGAACAACAATCTCAACCCCCGACCCATATGCAAAACTAGACAACAAATTGGGCACTGTAGCAAAACTGTTTTAATGACCCATCTTACTGCCACCATATGAATAAAATAAGATAAAACATTTCATAATTAAAGAAGTATTTCATACAAAACTTATTCATGACCAACCTTTGCAATCTCTGCTATATAAGCGCGTCTCTCTTCATTTGTTTTTTGATAAGCCTGGTTAAAACAAGCAAAGCGACTGCAGTTTTGCATGATGTTATTACAGCAATGGCATGATGTGTTATTACAGCAACCATCTCATTTTCATTACCAACACAATGCTTGAGACAGAATGCAAAGAATGTAAATCTACTCTTGGATTATTAACCAGTGTTGCCTTTATATCTCGGTTAATCTCCTGCATCCCCTAAAGCTATTTTCATGTTGTTAAAAAAGGCAATGCTAATGTATCACATGGTAATGGCTCTCATAAAACAGAGCATTCTCTTTTTTCGAATGCAGGACTGATTAAGCCTTGCTGTTTCAAAAAAACTGCAATCATGTCTGCAAGGAGTGCTGCTAGGGTAGGAAACAGGGTGCCCCTCTGGTGCTCTTCAATTTGGGGATCCAAATAATAGTTCTGTAATGTAGCAAATATCTAAGGCACTCACAAAGCCTAGAAATAAATTTTAGAACCCTTACATTTCAATTTCAATTCAATTTAATTTGCTATGCATGTGAGAAGACACAAAGGGGCTTAGGGCGCTCAAGAGACTTCAGATAATTCCTTGCGCAGGTGCTCTTCTGCGACGGGTGAAGTGAGAATCCAAAATGAAAGAATTTGCAGAGGCACTCTGAAGTTGAAAAAGTATAAAAAGCCTTTAATTTATCATGGCAAGAACTGGTTAAAAGCACATGGGCCTACGTGTTACAGCCATATTGGCCTTTGTATGTTCAACATACAAACATGCAAATATGTTTTTCAGCATAAACTTTTCGAAGGAAAACTCCACCTGAAGGAAATTGTAGTTTTTGTATATGGATGTTAAAAATGAACAGATTCTGATGCATACACAGACCTTGCCTTCCTGCTGAATCCTTGTATGGAGATCCAGAAGCTGACTGTGAAGATTGGACTTCTCAGTGGTAAGGAGTTTGAGGTGGTGTTTCAAAGCTTCCTGTGAAAAGTGATCGACAAATCTTAAATCAGTTTGTGTGTGTGTGTGTGTGTGTGTGTGTGTAACTTACCTCTGGCATAGCATGTCAGAAGTAGAGAATCTCGTTCACACTTTCTATGTGTGTGTGTGTGTGTGTGTGTAGTAGAGAATCTCGTTCACACTTTCTATGTGTGTGTGTGTGTGTGTGTGTATCTTACCTCTGACATAGCATCATAGGACCTTATTGATGCAAGTCTATCTATAAATAAAGATACCAATATTGAGAATAAGAACATAATCAATGTAAGCTAAATATCAAAGTTAGACAATATGCAACTTATGTAGATGTAGGCTATACTTTCATAATTATAGAGACAACCTTATACCTGTACTAAGCCTACTTTTAATTTTATAAACTGATGTGGTGTTCACACAGACGTTTAGCTATATTATTTCTTAAGTTCAATTTCAAGTTCAAATTTATTTATATGGCACATCATAAACAATGGTCATACAATGTGTTAGGCCTATATTTCACGCATATAACAGAGGCAGCACTACGAAGACAAAATTGAAACAATAGGCTAAACCAAAAATGCATGAAAATAAAACAACAATGAAATAAGTAGGCTATTCCCAGTAGCAGCTATTGGAGTTAAAGTTAAACGTTTTGGCGCCTCCCTGCGACGTTTACATAAAACAGCTCCTTACCCATGGGGTTACCACGGAGATCCTCTAGTCTCCCGTGCACAAATGCAATTTGCCGCTCTAGCTGCCCGTTGAGGTCCAGCTGGGTCTCATATCTGGTCTTCCATTCGTTTCCTAATGTAAGCAAATGTTATGGGAAAGACATTCCTCTTCAGACGTAGCTCGTGCACTCCTTTTATTATGCAAATGCATAATAAACAAACACAAAACATATATGCGATAATGGCAATATGACACACACCTTCACCTTCTACACTGTGGAGTCTATCCTCCAAATCAGCCATGGTGTTCCTGAGATCTGAGACCGATTCCTCCAACAACTCCCTCCGAAAGGAAAGGACACGAAATAATTGTAAATAAAGTTCACATTTTTTATAGAAGTTATTAAAAAAAAAAAAAGTTATTAAGTTATAGAAGTATAAAAGTTTAAACAAAGGATTGCACTGAGGATGTGTAACAGCAGACCGACTGAAATAAATTCCCAGGGCCTAATATCATTTTCTCTTTTTTTCTAAGCGTCTAAATTTGACACATGGTGCCCAATATTACATTGTTTACTTACTTCATTTCCATCTCCTGATCAAGCTCTGCTTGCAAGCGAGCCAAGTCAAACTTCCCTAAATCTGGGTCTTCCATTTCAGAGGACCCTACGAAAACTTTGTATTGAGTTGTGTCTCCGTCTCCATTGGCGACATTCATATCCGGTAAGCGTCTTCCTGACGACTGGCGGGCAGCGCATGCAAGTCCCTTCACCACTTGCTGTATGCTACATTTGCAGCAAACACATAATACCTTTATAGGACCTTTTACACAGGGTCCTTGCCCTGCTATTCCTTAATAAAAATTCCAGAGCCTTTCCAAACAGATTGTTTTTCTAAAATAAACTACCTCTAATTTTGTAATTTAGTGAGTTTTTAGATGGAATTTTGTCCCTTGACCTTGATGCACATTGACTTTTTTTTGTTTGTTTGTTTATCCCAAATTTCTTTCACCCATACCTTTCCAGGTCTGAAAAACTAGTAATTCCTAATTCTATATTTGATACCAGTGCAAGCACCATAGGGACATCTACTTGCTGTTTTCAGATATGAGGAGATGATGAGGACACTTCTTGTTTTACAATATCTTTATTGTATTAAAAACAAATCCCAGTGGAGAGAAGTGATACAAATGTTCAGACATTGTTTATTAGTTTAGCAGCGAAATGTACAGATAAATTAGACTATGCATAAAGTAAAACAAAATTTTAATGCAGGCTTAGTACTCTTGGGGTTGTTTGAGTCCACCGAAATTACCTAGTGTCTATAATGTAATGTCAAAGACATAAACACAGAATTCCCAAATGTCCACAGAAAATCGATGATTGCTGAGTAAGTGCATTACAGTGGGTATTATTTCCCCTGACTATTTGCCTTATTATATTCATCCCCCTTTTGCTTCTCACCATCTCCCTCCTTTACCATGGCCTTTGCGGTCTGCTTTCCAGTAGTTTTCAGTGCAGCCTTAATACCAATGTTGTCAATGTTGTATGCAGCGATGCCCACGTTGACAACAGACTTGACAGTGGTGTCTGCTGCCTTTCCTGCATCATCCCCATACCTTTTATGGACAGTGGAAGAGTTAGAGGGATGTCTGCAGATGCAGCGCAAGTGTGACTTGTTTAGCGGAGAGCCATTGGCATTAGCTGGTTGTGTAGGGCATCAGAGATCACTTTTATTTTATTTTAAGGCGCTATCTAGATCCCTCTATAAATCAGTCTTTTTTTCCAGAGATGGTAACCCTCTGAAAAGTTCTAGATAGCACCTTAATAGGTGAAACAAAGTTAGTGTAAAAGACGACAGCTCCGTAAAAACAATTTGCATCTCAAAGCCTATCTTACGCAGAGATGGAAACACTACTAACAAGTAAGAAATGAATGCACACAGAGATCAACATCCCATTGCAAATTTTTATTAGTAAATATAAGGCCAAAACATTTGTATTGCAGATGATAGCCACCTTTATATACTATTATTCCCCAAGTAAGGCACTGAAGATATCGAGAAAGTCAGACAAAATTAGTAGAACTGCAAATCAATATTCAGTCAAAATGTCTTCACTAGTCTATTCAGGTCTGTTACATGTTCTTAGGACGATCCCAGATGAGTTCTAGACCTCTAAATCTGAAAACAGAGCAGACAGAAAGAACCCAGTAAAGACAGAAAACATCCCCATACCACCAAGCAACCAGAAGTACAGCGAGAGAGAGCAGTGATTTATTAGACCCCCAAGAATGACAGGTGTAAGTCGGAGCCCGACGGATGCAGTTAGTGAAATACTTATAATGTGCAAATGGGTAATGATTAAAAATACTTACTTGTGTCTGACAGTTTGGACAGTCTCTGAAGCTAGACTTTTCCCAATGTTTTTTGCTGCTGTCTCCATACTCGTCCACACAGTTGAAAGTCCTTAAATGGAGCAAGAAAGTATATCTATAATAAGACACTTTCGTTGATTTGTTTTGTCTTCATTTGTTTCCATGCGAATAGGTCCGAAAGGTTTTTGTAAACCATTCCCATCCTTGTTGTTTATGGAAAACAGTCCTTATTTGTATTAAATCTGTTCCAAAACTATGATAATGGTTGTGTCCAACTTATATAAATAAGTGGTCTATTTTTTTTTAAATGCCAGCTAATGAAAAACAGCGCTCAAACTACCTTGTAAGCTACTTGAGGCAACCATTAGTGCTCCGTCTATATTTGAGTGGCCATCTTTGTTCTTCTTCAGTGATTCTGGAATCAGCTTACTGCCATGCTTCTTCACATGTGGTGCCAACTCCTTCCCAACCTTATCAGCCACAGTAGCTATACCATCCACTATAACAGAGGAATGGAACATCTCATTGAACAGCATACATAAACAAATCATAATCATGTTTTATTACATTCATCTGACAATGCCTGTTAGGAAGGTAGCATCGACACCACCATCTATGTCAGGGGTCTCAAACTCAAATGAGCTGGGGGCCAATTCTGCCAACGTCATCTGATTGGAGGGCCGGCTATTTCTGAAAATGCAATGTTCTTTTTTTCAAATACCACACAAAACTGCAAACAGAAAGTGCAAGTGTTTTTATCTAGTTTTAGACACCTGTGCTAGCAACCTTAGCTTATAAATAAAATAATGATAAAATAAATATTAATACAAATTATAAAATAAATGAAAAACATAAAAACAGGTATGTGTGTGTTTCACACCAAATAAAAATATTTCCTCTCATAACTTTTTTAAACCTGGCAAACTAGGCATCAGGGTTAAGAAAGCCATTGCCAACACCATTGGATTTTTATATCAAAATTTCAAAAGGCCATGGCTTGAAAGTGGTCAGAGATAAAGTCCTACTGTAAATGTAAAAATCTTTGAGTAAAACAAAAGTTTATGAAGGGGGTAAATTTACCCATCTAATTTGTCACTGGATGGCAAGCACCTCAAATTATGCACCTTTCAGTAAATACTGGATGAACATATTTAAGCAGGTTTACTTTCCTTTTTTCATATTACCCACATAACAAATTAACAGGAAAACACCTAAGATGTATACCAACACCTAAGATGTTGTGGTTTAGTAATAGATTACTACAATATAGGCCTATAATAAAGTATTCTGGTCAAACAGTTCCTATCCCGGGTAATCTGCAGTACCCAAAAGTTAGCATCATATTGCGGGTGACTTTGTAGTTCTTTAGAGCCCTATTTCTACTAGCCCTGCTGTCTGTACCACATCCATTACGGACACTATAATCACGATTACCACTGCAACCTCCAAGCTATGTTGGGCAGAGGGTCGAAACAAGCATGGCATGCTTAGTGGACACCGTTGTATACACGCACCTCCATTCACAGACGCACCGTAACTATCACTGTCATAGACGATCGATCATAATCTCCAAAAGGATATTCTATTCAGAATTAGAATAGGTGAATAACATAGCTTACCTAAGACTTCATCACACGTGAACGTTTTTCAACATTTGGTGTAGGCCTATTTCTGCTTAATTTCTGCTTCAATTTCTGCAACACTATGGCCTGCATCGCTTCCGCGTCATTACATATGCACGTCTTTGTGTTTCTCGCGTGTAATACAAGTATTTCCTGAAAACTTTGCGCAGCGATTTTGGGTTTGAATCAAGCTCTGGATGTCTTGCACATAGTGGAGCAGAGTAGGCCTACAAATGAGATTTGTCACCGTACCTGGATCTATCGTCTATTTTAAGCAGTATCGTTGTTTGTCGCAATTAATAGCCTCAAGAGCCGGATTACATTATTATTTTGTCATACGTCGCGGGCCGGAATTGGGCAGGACGCGGGCCGGATTTGGCCCGCGGGCCGGGTGTTTGAGACCCCTGATCTATGTTATTCTTCAACATTTTTTTTCCCACTGAGTGAAAATCTATTTTTTGGCACACCAATTGACAGCCATGGGAATAAGAGCCTCACCAATAAACTGGCTGACTTTGACAGCTCCGCCAGTGGCCTCCTTAGTAGCATTGAGGCCCTTGCTGACTTTGGGGCTGACCTCAGCAGGTACCTCCCGTGGGGTCATGTGGTCCCTCAGCGAGGATGCTCCTTTCTGGATCGCCTTCCCGGCATAGTTTCCTCCCTTCACCAGCCCACGGCCCAGCCAAGATGCCCCTGTAGGGACATATTGTGGAACTGTGTTAGCACTGTGGCTATCTGCACTCTCCTCTACAAGACAATGCTGCCACCTGCTGGGCAAATGTATTACTTTGGGAATGTATGTAAACAAAAGCATATCCTTGAAATATTTCATGAAGCAGATAAAAGTATTAAAATATATGTAATGTTCATTTGGCTATTTCAAATTAATTTCTACCATTCATAGTCATAGTAGCAGAAGCTAGGCCCAATGCTAACACTGATCATAATTGTAAATATGCTCAATGTTAGGATTGGCAGTGGCTTCTGCTATAATCTGGATAGTGCTATAATCTGCTTTAATCAGGATAGTGAGAATCATAATTCAAACAATATTATAATTATTGAAGGTGTACTATGTTGGCAGTCATCCTTGAGCTGTTCATGTAAACTAAGAAGGCACAAACCTGCAAGGATGTTCTGAGCCAATTTGTCACTCCACTCAGGCAGAGTCTTCCCCTCTGCGGCATGTCCTATGGGAATCTTCTCACCCAGGTCAATGGCCTCCACGGCAGCATTCTCATCTGCAGTCTGCATAAGGGGTCATGAAAAGGGGAAAGAGGACATTTTTCGTTGATGTGGAGTTTAGTAGGATATACTAAAAATAATAAATACATAAATGCACAAAAGTAATAGCCCTTATTAGTTACAATACACTGGTAATTACCTAATAAATACAATAATGCCAAAAACACGGCCTACAAAGCCATTGCATGAACATTAACCAAAGTCTGTTCAAGTGAACACTTTTTTCAAACAACTTCAACCATGCACATAATGTGTTTTCTCCTACCTGAACCCTGAGAAGAGTAAGCTGGGACAAATGTTGGTGAAAGCGAGCTCGATCTGATGCAGGCAGCCCAGATGAGAGCACCACGCCCACATAGGAACCAGGTGTGCTGGCGGTGGTGTCGGGGAATGTGAACACGCCTGTGTTACTAAGCAGGACAGGCAAGTCGGAGTACAGTGGGTAGAGCCAATTGCATACCTGTCATCACAACAGTGACGCGTGTCAAACAATCGCCCATACCTACAAACACTACAACATTATCTATGTTTGTTTCTGTTTATGTCTGTTTGTTGTTGGGTGTTAACTTTACATCTCTGAATGTATTTCATTGTCTGTGACTCATTAAGCAAAACATATACTCGATTGAGATATAATTCAATTATGTTACTAGAAAAGGGCACTGACCATATGTATTTAAGCCCTGACTAATAACCATTGTACTTAATGTAACAGTGATATAAGATCCACTTTTAACAAATTATGGTTGATGGGTTAACAGTATAGAAAGTAGATGAAATGAGAAATGCAGAGAGACATGGGTGGTTCTAGTCCGATACGCAACATTGCACTACAAAACCCAAAGAGGCACGCATGTGGACATTTTGCCTGGTTTGGCACGGCTCAGCAGCGCAGCAAATGGCAACTATTTCATTGTTCCAGGGGACAACAATGAGACAAAGGCGGTCAGACTGTAGACGTGTGCTGTGTTCCACAAGCACATGGCCAGGATCAGGCAGCTGGACTGTGACTGCAGTTGAGAGCTGGCCTTCACATGTGGAACCGTGCCAACAATGCCGAGCACAATCTGCCAAATTGACAGAGTGTGATCCCCATGCTACAAAATGCTGTGCCTACCAACTCATGAAAAGCCTAATTCAATGGCATGTCAAAAGATGATCTCTCTAACGTCAGGTTAAATACGGTTCTGGGAAGGCTTGAAAACAATGTTGCGTTAGCAGGATGTTTCCTCATTCCAATTATGTCTAAATCAAGTGTCAGACACTTCAAATTCCACATAACTGTGAGAATCTCTCAGTTCTCAGACGCTCAGTGAGGCTGTCAATTCAAGCAGATCATTTTAATGATCAAAAAATAATTTCCAGTCACTTGAAGACACTAGGAATTGATGACAATTTTGTCAACCATATTTTTGTAAAAGCTCCTGTGAAGTATTTGTCCATTTTTTCCAAGAGAGTGTCACAGATTTTTTTAAAGTGGCCTCGTACTGAAAAATGCAGCTCACATGGGTATCTGTTTTTTTGGCCTTTTGAGAGGCAGAGAGCCTAATGTCTGAGCGTTGGCCTCTCATTTAGTAATGCAATTACAGGGTTGGCCCAGCCTCTCTGACAACTCCTCGCAGTGGCCCAACTAAACAGTCCAATGTGAAAAAACTTGGACAATGACATTGTATAAGTCAGATTTCATGGGATCACTGTTTAAGAGTGCCATTAAAGAAATGGAAAAACTCAGAACAGCCAACATGGCCATAAAATGTTATGCAACTCCAAACATATAAAGGTCAAAGAGTGTGATGCATAGCAACAATATGCACAATATAAACACTAGTATTACACAACACTATTTCTATTACTACTATGAAATACTGACTCAGTTATCTAAACTAGTTTAGAATCAGTTCAGGTGAGATGAGTATTTGTTTACCTGTAAGTATGCAGGGGGATGGCCCAGAGAGGGGTCTGTATGCTGGTTCCTGGTACATACAATTATGCGCAAAAATCCCGGATAGGAAGGCGCACTGACTTGGCCATCTGCTGCAACAAAGAAAATCTGTACTCCCTGGGCCAAGTAAAAGAGCTCCTCACCGTTGATCTCTTGACTCTGTGTGACTTGTGGTCTGTCCACTAGCTCCCAGTCATCCTGTGCAGACATCACCTCCTTGTCTGTGCCATGGGAGAGGGAGAGGTGACCATCAGAGGGTTGGGGAGTGTAGGCAGGGGGCTGATCTCCAGGTACCCCCAGCACCATCACAGGAGAGACGGGCAAAGAAGAAACTTCACCTGCACCCAGCAGGTTGTCTGACAGGACTGCTCCCGGAGATGCCGGCTCCTCTATCCGAGGCAGGTTTGGATACAGGCTCCGGACAGGGACTGCTGTTGCACTGCGCGTGGAATCTGTCTGTAAGATAGGCAAGGCTGGGTAAAGGTGCTGGGTTTGGGCTCCGGCATTCTCCTGTGTGGGTGTCGTCTCTAATATGGCCAAGCGTGTTGTGATGGTGCTCAGAGTCTCATTCATCTTCAGCTGCATCTGCCTCGCTGACTCCCAGGCAGCACCAACACATGTCTCTCCATGGGTGGAGACTTCAAGCCCTTGAAGGAGGTGCTGGCGGCCCAGCCTATAGAACATCAACGCAGTGGCCTTGCGTCCTGCCTCATCCTCTGAGAGTCCTGTGTTGAGGCAGTCGAAAGCCCTCTGATAATGCGTGTTTATAACCTGCAGGTTAACCTCAGCTGTGTCCATGACAATGAAGATTCAAATGATCTATTGAAAGAGTTTAGAACCTTGATTATTAAATCTGACTTGACATACCATAGAATAGATCACAAGGCCTATACTCGATGTACAGTAGTTGGTTCTACCGGTTTTTCCGAAACACCAGGCTCTACATTCCAGACTAAACCACAATAGCACATTAACACAAGTAGCCTAGCCTAACATAATTCGTCATGATTATAGAAACGGACACATTAAAAAGATACAATAAATTTCTCCATCGCCGTAATAGACAATGCCCATCAACATTTTTGGACATTATTTTAAAGACCAAATTTAGGACAGGTTTTTGATGGTCTTTCGTTTTGTAAACACGACCCACGTCAACAAGTTGTAGCCTATTTCATCAGTTCCATCAGACATGGTACCATAGTGATTTTAACTTGTACCATGTTGTTGAATCAATGCTTATTCATAATATAAAAAAAATAAAAATATAAAAAGTTCCATCAGATATGATTTATATGTACTGTAGATAACAGACCAACACGTTTTTATAAAATTATTTCCGAGGGTTGTGCCTAGTGCGAATTTCCACTACGATACTGAGCACTCATTTCTCAAATACAACTGATTGATCTGAGAAAATATTGTCAAAGTGTAAACGTGTCGGTTAGAAGTGCAAACTAATGCACGCAGTAGTCTTACCGCATTTATTGAAAAGTTTATCCCTGCTCGCATACTGTGAACTTGGCTACCGCTGGGCAGCACGATATCCAATTTGCGTTCACTGGAACCTCCCTGTCGCCCATCATTCACAGTAAAACTATGGCAACCTCGTAGGGAAAAAATGACTGACATTGACATTTCTTTGTATCTGATCAAAACGAGTAGTAGGCCTACTATACATTTCAGCAATTCTGACTCCAATACAAAGGTATGCATCCATGTGATGTGAAATACCCATTGAGATGTACAGAATCATTTAAAAAAAAAAAAAAAAATCAGGAGGAACAGGCAAAACAGTATGAGGCAGTTTCATTTATTTCACATTTCCATGATTGTAAAAGTAAAGCTGTACAACTTGAAAGTGAAAACAAGTGGTAGTCTAGTCACATTGTTTACATAAAAAAAAAAAAGTCAATACAGACACAGAAAAGGATAAATGCAGCGAGGGGGAAGGGGGGGGCTTTACACATCACAGAATACAAGTTAAGCCTACTTTCTTTAAAATTACGTGATGGCTACCTTCTGGATCTGCCTAAAAAGTTATGAAATAAAATTAAAACCACTTAGACTTAAAAGTTCATTAAAATATATACATTGACCACTTGATCACCAGTAGTCATTAAAAATAAGAGCTGAGTTTGGATGCCTTTGAGGACCGACATGTTACTGGAATGGCAGGCAATCCAGTGGAGTGATGAGCGAAACGGCACCTTTCCTGAAAAAAATAAAATTATGTGGATGAATTCTTGGTCACAGGTGACTGAAAGGAGATCAATTTCAAACAGCATACCTGAGGGTCTTGTACTTCTCTCTAATTGCCTGCTGTGGCCAGTTTGCAGCACTCTGATGGAGTTTATGGAGATCTCTTAAGCAAGGGGTAATTTCAGTCAATGTGTACCCAGTGAACGAATACAGAGGATCAGGCTGCCAGATAAGAAATAACAATTAACAAGCATTACAGCTAATAAATATTTCTAAATAAAGCAAATTAGTCCCTGCAAATCCTACCCAGAAGGTTCTGTTGAGTGTATAATTAGCAAGACAGTAAGACGCAGCTGCAACTTTAGAAGGAACATGTTGTAGAAATGGATCAACTTCCAGCAAGCTCAGCTCTGCAAGAAACTGGAAGAGGGTACAATTGAAAACCGGTTCAAGGGCATACCCAAGCCAATACTAGAATTAACAGGGTGCCATGACATACCAGGGCAAGGTGTGCAGTCTTGGTACTAAGAGGTTCAAAAGTAATATACAGCATCAAAAACTGATGTGTTGTTGGCACGGTCAGGTCAAAACCAAGGACTTTCAAAAGAAGATGCTCCATTCGGAGCAGCTGCTTCTTTGAATAGGTGTCATCCGTGATGTAAACAAACTCATCCACTTCTGGTGGATACATCTCCTCATATTTTCTGGGGGGAAAAAGAAGCACATTCTATGCAAGAATCAAGAAACAAGACCACTCCCATGGACCCCCATCCAATTCTTAAAGAGTACATACGCAGCTAGTAGAATTGCTGCAGTTCCAACAAGTTGCAGCTTCCCTCTTAGAACCGACATGCTGGAAAGGAATCGATCCATGTAGTTGACAGCCAAGAAGATGGTCTCCGCATTCAATTTGTACTCCTCACCAACTTCAACCAACCAGTCCACCAAAATGATACGCATCCAATTTGTAATATCTGGCTGCTTACTCATGTAACCAGGCTTTGGTCTGAATTTCAACTGGGAAAGAGAAGAAAAAAGCAACCAATCAAATTGTCCTCTATGCATTATTATTTGAGGACATTACAAGAGATACAGACCTCATTCTGTCGCAAATGATGATGAATTTCTTCAGCATATTCAGCAACTGCATGAGCTTCTTGTGAGGACAATGGCTCATATTCTATTAGGTCTTGCATAGAGGTCTCCATGCATGACCCTGCACCAATAATGTGAAATAAAATGATAGTGGTTATAACAAATGAGGTTATTAAATTAACATAATTTGTTACCATAAAATAACCATTTTACCTCCACTCTGGTCCAAGACCAACTGGAAGTCTTCATGCTGCAAGGCAACATCCTCATGCAACGTTCTCTCAGAACCAGTTGAACCCGTGGATGTGAGAACAATCTCACTTGGATCATCCAGGTCTACGTCATAGCTGAAGTTAGACATAGATGCTTGGGTAATAATTCCATAGCTAGAATCCTCATCCAAGGGTTTGGGGGCTCCCTTCAGTATGGGAAGATTACACCGTTAATCTCAAGTTCACAATTAAACAAAAGACGCAGCAATTGAAACAAAATAGAATACCAGAGAAAAGGCTCTCTTCTGCTGCTCATTTTCACTCAGAACTCCAAGCACAGTTCTCTGCTTCGTTCTCGGCATTCGTGAGCCATCCATTCCTCTTCCACCAAGAGCGTTTTCTTGGCTTCCCAGAGTAGCATGGCTAGTGAAATTCATGGCCTGAAAAGCAGAACATAAATCCGTGTTAGTTAAAATCCAACATATTGCCAAAGTTAAAAGGTGCAACATTTGGCACAAAAATTCACAGAATTTAACTGTACTGCCATGCTCCATTTTTAAAAAATGTTTCTTGCATTTGGAGCACACTATAGGTCAAATACTCTTTTCCTCAGTGGTTCCTTGTGGGTTTTTTTCACATAGGCCATTGATTGCATTGGCATTATTATTCTCCTTAATGTAATCTTAACTTTTTTAAAGCTGTTCACTGTTAATTTAACTATTGTAGGCCTATTGTTTTATTTGTAAGTCGCTTTGGAAAAAGGCGTCTGCCATAATGCAGACACATGCAATACCGATCTGTGCACTTTTAGATGAGGCATCTTCTGTGTTTACCTGTGATGGACGAAACAAAGGATTGCAACTTTGGGCTAACCTACCTACTGCGAGTTGAAGATACCATAGCACCAGAGTTGGTGTCTACAGTATCAATTATCAACCTATATATAGATATGTTGCAGGGGCACGGACTGTGCAATGTTGAACTTGGAACTGACTATATTACAGCAAAATTGAACAGCCGACTTAAAATCGTAAGGGATGGAAAAAATCATTGTGATCATACGTTAGTAACCTAGCCTCGGGTGAATGAAAGTCAGCAAATACAAGCGACCGTACATTTCAGTTTTGTTAAGAAATAGGCCAAGTTGCAGTTGTGTTTACTTACTCCTTTGAAGGACCGCTGGACATTCACGTCAACTAACAAGAGGATAGTAGCTAGCTAACTGGCTAGCTAGTATTGGATCTTGTAATCCTGGTTGGTTTATTAAAAACAAATCAAAGTTTTCGCACACCGTTAAGCAAACTTAGTTTCAGTCTTCATGAGTCAACAGTTTTCCAGAGTCTCTCAACCAAATAGCTAACGTTATCAAATTAAATTTGTAATGTAACGTTATCAGCTGTCAAATATATAGTAGCTTCTAGGCTAGATAGCGATAAACATTTGAGGACAGTGGACTGGTATTTAACAAGGCTTTAGGACTGATTTGATAAGCTACTGCTGTGCGGTAAACTGACGTGACTTGACCAATTAGTTAATTAACCTATAATTAGTTATATCCTGTCTAGTTATCTAGCTGGCAAAATAAAGCAGCCTAGCTAGATTAACTTGTTAATTGCTTTCCACCTCACCAAGTCTTCAATCATTGACCTACGATGAAATCACATGGAAACGTCACCATGGCAATGGCAGAGGCTTTCAATTCACTTCAAAATCTGACTGCATACAGTCCAAATTCATTCAGCGTGCATGCAATTAGCCCTGGAATCGGATATCTCAGTTTTGTTGTCCTCAACTGCAATGTTATCATAATAACTGATATGAATTGGGGGTGGCCTTATTTCAATGACCTGGATTGGATTGTTTAACAGCATTGATTAAATTAGGCCTAAAACTAAAAAGACATTTCAGTGAAACACATCATTTAGTGCATTCTATGCTCTTTTTATTATCTCATGATCTTGCAGATTTTATGAGCTAGCAGAATGATGTGACAATGTTGATGTGTTTGTCACACTCAGTTACTTTTGTCTTCACTGGTATCCTGTCTGGTTGCATATTTGTGCCTGGAATGCTGGACTTGATTAATATTTATTTAATTGTCATGCATTTTACATTTAATGTATCTCAGAACTAACCTGACTCTCGCCAGATGAATTTCGTTCCGCCTAGCTCCACTCATCCATCTGGGACCAATCCATTGGAGTGTTGCTTCAGAAGGTTGGGCCTACTCAAAAAATGCTTGCATATGATTGAATAAAGCCACTTGTCCATCATCTATTGACGTGCTACTTCAACCACTCACATCGAAGCCAACCCTTGACGCTGATAACAGTCTCACCGTGCATTCAAGGCACTTCGGAATGACAAGGACCGCCCCCGTGGCTACTTTGTTTTTCCCACAGCAAGTGTTCATGTGCTTTGCCGTCGGAGTGTATGACAAACATGGATGCCACAACAAAGGTTAAAACATACACTCACTAATCCTAAATAAACAACTGTATTTGCTTAAAATATAGTGTAAGACGCTTGTGAAAGAAAGATATGCAGCTTTCAAGTGACAAAAACGGCAGATTCCTAAGTTCACATTAAAACTGTTGGACATGAAAGGCCACATGGACTACAAACAAACTACAACGTGACGACAAAAGTGATGACGAGCCCCTAACTGGGCAACTCTGTTAGCAAAATCTAGCCCCAGTTTCCGACCTCTGACTCACACATTACGTGACGTGAATGATGCGGAATGATGATGTTTTGCCTCGGAAAAAGGTTTTTCCGAAGCCCATGAACGCTAGGTCACAGTCGCTTCTACGCTATGTCACATCTATGAAACTCCCGCCCTGCGTCCTGATTGGCTGTACCATAAAATCGGGTGCAGAAATCACTCTCAATGGAAGAGGTCCCAGATGGATGTGAGTGAAGCTAGGCGGAGCTAAGCGGAACGAAATTCATCTGGCGAGAGTCAGGTTATCTCAGAACCGCCTCAACTACATAGTAGCACTCCACAGTGCCAGATAACCTAATTTTGGACAGGCACAACCATGTGGTGAAAAAGGCCCAGCAACGTGTCTAAGATGTATAGATATTAGAAAGCAACAATAACTGGAGGCCATACAGTAAACATGTTGCCCCCAGCAATATGGTGGCCACGTTTACGTATGCCACCTAATAGAACTCGAGCCCAATGTGGTATCTAGCTTTCTAATATCTATGTCTCAGCCGGCTTAAGACGTTTGCCTTGGGGTCCTGGATCCTATGGGCCCCCTGCAGAGGTATGTACAACGTAGAGTAGTGTGTCTAGTCCCTTTGCACCCCACTGGCCTTGCAGTGGCAGTGCAACAACCTTTGGGTGAATCAGCTTAAAGACGCAGTCAGTGATTGTGCAGGAAGTCGCATATTTAAAATTATTAGCAGATGCTTTCGTCCAAAACAACCTACGTTATATAAGGACGAAAACAAAACACACCAGAGACGTAGGCCTATCTCACCCCTCCCTTCTAGCCTAGAAATCTAGACGCGCCCCTAGCGGCCGCAAATTACATTTGCTGCCCGGGCTAGTCTAGCAACTCTCCGTTGGCTTGTGAGCTCCAGAAATCAAAACTTAATCAGGCCAATGAAATCGTGTATAGAGTTGTTAGGTGGGCTTAACATAATGATTGATGGCAGAGTTGCAACAGTTTGGCTTGAATTCCCTGCTACTTGAAAACAAATAAGATGGATGTTGCTGCTGGCGAACAGTGTGACACGAGTTAAGCTTTTATTAAGTAGGCAAACGTTTGAACTAGCCAACTAGCTCCGCTGGTGGGAAACGCATGGGACTCATAGCGCTGCCGCTGTCCTATTGCGTGCAGAGGGAATTTGAAAGACAACTGATTATCCCGCCCCTCGGACTGAGCACTGCGAACGGTGAGTGCCCAGACCCTACATTTTAATGTGGGTCTGGCTCGTCAGGCTACCTCCCTTCAGTATTCCCAGAGAAAATCCACACAGGGTTTTGTTTGGGGGACAGGCTGCCCCCACTTTATTTGTTTCCAGTTTTCGCGGCCTGCGCTGCCTACAGAGACCTTTTTTTTTGGTTGCTGAACGTGACAAAAAATGTTATGGGCTTGAAAACGCGTACAATCACTGACTGCACTTTTAGTAAGGCTTTGATAAAAAAGGCCATGTGTTCACATTCAGAGACTGTAACATAGAAATGGAGAGTGGTATGGGAGCTGCGCATGCCCTCAGTTACATTGCAGGGGGTTGTGCCGACGAATGCATCAGTGGATGTGCCCCCCGCCCAGGCTATACAGGATTTATACAACACTCAGTGTGTCAGTAAAGCCCGCAGGATTACCAAAGACCCGAGTCACCCCAACCACAGACTGATTCGACTGCTGCCGTCTGGCAAGGCGCAGCCTCAAGGCCTGAACCTGCAGACTTCATGACAGTTTTTTTACTGCAGGCAACCAGGCTTATTAACAATGGACTCTGGGGCTTATAGCTTGTCTACACACACACACACACTTTCACTCTCACATAGCCTACACACTGCATAAACCAGGGGTGGGCAAACTGCGGCCCGCGGGCCGGATCCGTATAATCCATTTAATTGGGAACGCGTCTGCACTCACGAGAGGGAGAGAGAGCCGCAGGTTCCAGCTGGCTTGTGATTGTTGATAATTGATATCTCCTTCTTATAAGAAAGTTTTAAAAGGAAATCATGAAGGCAACAGTAGTTCCCACTACTGACCATTTAAAAACAGCATAAAATTAGCAGTATTTTTAAGCAATTAATATTTTAAAACAAATACTTTTCATACTAAATTATAGGCTATAAAAAATGTATTTTTTTATGCGTGTGCCGTTGGGGGGGGGTTGTTGTGCGGCCCGCCGGCCAATTTTCAAAACCCAATGTGGCCCTTGAGCCAACCCCCCCCCATAAATGCACAAATAGGCTGACACCAGACATAATTTCACTGCATTTCTTACATCCAGTAACTATATGCATGTGACAATAAACTTCCTTGTATCCTTGTATCCTTGAAAACCCAGCAGTTGTCCTCTCTGGCCCACTTGGTAATGAAGTTGAATAGCCCTGCTGTACTGGAAGGAGAAAATTAGGGTATACCGCTATAGTGCACTAGATGGCACTGTTGTTCCTTGACTGATAGTACACTCTGGAACTGGTATATTATTATTCATTTGGAGGCACACAGGATACACATAACAATAATTTGCACTGGAATAGTCATTTGGCTGCCCACTTTAAGATCCCAACTTCTATACTGTTTGTACTCTTCATTTACCCTACTGAAAATATGACTTTGTTTGATTTGTTAACACAATCTTCATGTTATTTTTTTCCTTTTGCAGATGCTTTTTATCCACAGCAACCTACAAAAGAAAAAACAATTGAGCTTGATAGATTTTCTGTCACTTACCAAGAGATGAATGAAAGTATTTTTTCACCAGCAGGTTTAAAAACTGGATATACGTAATCTAGCACCCTCTTCTGCTTCCCTTGACCTTACTAGGATTGTAATTCAATTCTACAAATAAAAATGCAAAATAATTTTCTAAATTTCACATACAATGAAAAGGATTCCTCCACTACTTCAGCCAAATTAAAAATGTTTACATTGTGTGATCTGTTATGTAGCCTAAATATCAGCTCAAGGTTTCTATCATTTCTGTGCATTTGAAAAGGTAAGGTCAGGGGAAACCTGTTTTACTTGTCAAGTCATTCATGACACTACGCACATTGGGGGCTCAATTACCTGGCACCTTTTCTTTCATTCAAGTTGATTTATCTGGAACATCCAAACACATTTCAACATTACAAACTGAAGGTTCACTGGCTCTAAATTCACTCCCTTTTGTCGTTGGTATTTTGTGTATCCTGCATTCTGAACAACTTTAAAGACTGACAACCCTTTCCAAAATCTTTGTCCAAGTTGTACAACGATTTTATAAGAAGAAATGACAGCATGGCAAATGAAATGACAGCAGCAAAAGCTTAACTCTCGTGTCACCCAGTGATGCATCTCACTCCCAGTGATTTGTAGTCCAGTGATGACAGTGTGAGGCATATTAGTGCAGACACTGAACATCTTTTTAAATGAAGATTACCACTGTTTCTTCCCCATGATGATGTCTTAAGCCTCCTGTCATGGTGACCTCAGTATGGATACAAGTGTTTATGTAAGATATATGCTGAAAATAGAGTTGCACCAGATACAGTGTTGATGTAACCCAGCCATATCCTGGCACATGCATGTAAAGCTAAAAAAGCTCAGGTTAACGGATCATATGAATTCACCAAATTCAGTAGTCTTTTTTTTTTTTTTTAAAGAAGAAGCTCAGGAATAATTAAAACCCTTATGATTTGTGGTTGTTCATGATATACCAATTATTTGACTCTGTGATACACACTGAAAATTTGTTTTCAAGAGTTGGTGTACAATTTTCATTCTCAAATGTCTTGATATATCGGTCAAAAACAGAGTGGGCAAGTGAAGGTGATGTGAGCTATTTGTAGCCAAGACTGAGAACTCTTAAGCAGCTAAACAGCTCAGCACTACTAAAGCACAGCTCATTCACATCCATACAAATCTCAGCCACTGTTTATGGCACAGGGCAACAGAGTAGGCTGTGGCTTACATTTAATTTCACAATATGAGGGTATGAGTGCATGATATGAATGTCACTAATAAATAGGCCTAACTTAGACTAAGATAATGGCTAGCCTCCTGACTTTTTTATAGAATGAAGACTGTAAATCAAACTCTGATGTAAGACGTCACAATAGCACATTGGGCTACCTTTTTAAAGTTAAAGGAATTATATCCTAACTATTATCATTATTTATGAGCATTAAAATGGCTGTGTGTGGCGCGCGCGCGCGTATGGTAGGCCCACTTGACTGCTTTCATTAGATTGTTGCAAACTGGAAACTGTAAGACCCAACTTGCTCATCTCCATACTGGCTTTGAAGATAAGTATGCACGTTGACATTCCTGCTATGAGCAATCTGTCAATCACTGCATGTAGGCTAATTGTCTTTTATGGCACCTTGTAAACGCCCTGACTGACGGACTTGGTTTCACCTCCCCGCAAGGTTTGCATAGTACCAATTGGACACACGGTTGCCCTATCTTGATGGTCAGAAGTTTGTGTTGAAGTATCAGACATCAGAGATTAATCACGTCTCGGGAAAAACTTTTGCGGCTGACCAGAGTTTAGAGTCTGTTCGTAGGGCGTTGTCACGTATTAGTTTTAGAAAGTTCTCGGGGTGTTGCTTGCCATGTCCAATGCTGGCTACATAATTTCACTCGTGTTTGTCACGGAGGGGAGGAGGTGATTCCTATTCGTCGCCATCTTTTTGAGTGGGGTTCTAGCTAGCAAGTCAGCTAGGTTAGTTCTCAGGGCAGCGATAGGACTGAACTCGGCTTGGAATTCTTTGCGGTTTTTGCCATCTACCGTCAACAAAAAAATTTTTGTATTGGGAAGACCCAGCACTAGTAGAAGGTAGCACGACCAGAAAGGCAACCTTCGTTGTAAATAAGGCCACTGGATTCAAATCTCTGTTCCAACGATACTCTATCCAGACGAATTGACTGCGCCCCGTTCTTTTGGATGACTTAACCTCCGCTAGCTAACTCACTAGCCTTGGCTAACTATTTGCTAGCTAGTTCGTGCGCATTGAATCTCGTCACAAACCTGGCCTTTTGGACGGGTAAGTAAGTTTGACATTCTTACACAACTGTCTTATTGCATACACTAATACCTGCAGAGGTCACATAGCCATGTGTATATTCTATCCTAGGCATTGCATCATGTAAGGATTGCTGACTTGTTTTCACTTTCTGTCGAAACGATGGTTGTTTGCTTGCTAGCGATAGATAGATACCCAACTTAGCTCCTGTCTAGCTAGCAAAAGGGTAGTGGCTTTCTGGATCTAGCTAGCTCGTGAAGTAACCTATGTGGTTAGGAAATTGTCTCTGTGGAATAGCCAAATGTTGAGAACCACCCAAGCGATACATAGCAAGCGTTATATTTATCTGTCTATGAAGTACCGGAGGTAGTTACCGAGCTAACGTGGGTCAACCAACTCCTTATCCAAATCCAACTAGCGAGCAACTTGTGTTGTGACTGGCAGTCAGCGTCATTTGCACTAAGTTTACTTTTGTCAGTGTGTCCGTCAACGTTAGTTTGTCTTAGTGTCATGGCCTAACAATTTGAGTCCTCTCGTCTTTGTTAAGGTCAAAGGGACGTTAGCAGATGTAACTTACTGTACTTGTCATTATGTTTCTAGCCATCTAACATTGTACTCCAGTTGGCTAACCAACCCCTTTAGCTTAGCTAGCTTGTTTTGGTGCAGTGGCGTAGCTCACCGTGTTTTTCTGTAATGATAAATGTAACGTTAATGCATTAGGAATCACTAACATTCACAGAAAGAAACTAAATGATTTCTCTCCATTGCTTTTGGAAACTTGATTGGGAATACAGTTGCGTTAACCAAATGCAACGTATTTGCAAGCATCCATAGAACTCTAGCTGTCACTTGGAAATAACAACGGCCACCTTGATCGTCAGTGTCAGCGTAAATACCTAGCCTAACGATTGGAATAGTGTACAATAATGTATGGTATCGGATTGTTTTCTTGAAGTATTTAACTTGATATTATGCTCCTCTGTCTCGCTTAGCCATTTCATTTTGGCATGACCCTCCCTATTTTCTCCCCAGCGCAGCCTCGCTGGCGGTGGTAACTCGTGCTGTTCTTGTGAAGAAAAAGACATGTAATACAGCCTACTACTGTTGAAAACAGGGCGTTCACGTCAACTGATAAGAGCAATCATGAGCCATGTAAGCAAAGAAGATGGCATAACTAAGTATTCTGTCATTCTACTTTGTTTTGGGTACTCCTCGCTCGTGAACTGCATTCAGTCCTTGCTGCTGGTAACGTTAACGTTCTGACGTGCGCCGCATTCCTCATTCTATGTTGACATTGCGTAACTCACTAGTCAGCAAGCCTCTCTGTGAGCCTCCCATCGTCTCAGTGTTCACAGGGCGACCTGGGTGCTTGGTAAATCACGTCCTGATGTGTCAATAAAAGGTGTATTTTGGGAGTTTATTGGCGTGAATTAGTTTTCTTATGTGTGCGTAATTTGACCGACCCTCCATGTTCAACTAACCCTAGAGCTGCATAAGACTGCAAACTAAACTGCGTAATCATTAGTTCAAGTAGGCTAAACATTCATGTATACGCACATTACCTTTTGACATAACAGCTTCGCAAAGAGCAACCCTACATCATCTTATAGTGCTATTTGCAATGTGCAACTATCAAGCATATTATTATTATTACCTGTTTAGCTAATTAATCGTTGGAGAGTTGGTAATTAAATCCTGTTACAGTTAAGTTTTAAGAATCAGCGTGTAGGCTAGTATAATTATAAGCATTACTTTGGAATACTGTCATAGCCCATGGTCAGCCTTAAATGGGACCAATGTATTGTCCACTTCTTTGATGCAGTGTTTTCTAATGTCCTTATGCATTCTCTGTGTGACATCATCTGACATGTGACACCTTGCCTGTGCCAAGATTTCTCTGTGATATTGGGCCAACACATGAAAACATAACCTATATTTGTGGTAATACTGGACCTATTAAAAACAGTTATGTTCATGAAGTTTTTGGACCCACTTTAGGATGTAGGCTTATTGTACAAACAGGCTGGTTGCAGTTGGAAAACATGCTCTGAAGGGTGGGGGACCCTATGGCTGTAAAGTGATTCTGGACATCTCGCTACAAAGTTCCGCTATGAAGGTCTGATTTGGCCTCCCAAATCACCATGCTTCCTGAACGGTGTACTGAAATGCTCAATGCACAAGAGTTGAGGTCATTTGATCTTGATCTTGTTGATGTTACTTGTCACTCTCAGCCTAGTGGTTATCCCATGAGCCAGAAGTTTCAGATATTCAGAACATTCCATAGAATTATGCAAATGAGCATCAATGCACTGTGTATGGGCCTTTGTGCTGTTGTGAAGCCACATCTTGCTGTCTCTTGGGCTGATGAAGAAGTGCCTCTATTATATCAAGAGTTAAGATGCTATTAAATGCCATGAGATGAGATGCTATTTGTTCCACCTGGCAGTAGGTTTGGGTCATATTTTAGCATTTTTGCCAACAGTAAAGCCGGGTTCACATTGTATGCTCAAGCGGCAGCGCTGCAATATGAATCTCATTATTTTCAATGGCTTGTGCGTGCAAGAACTGCCCTGCCGGCCGCTTTGCCGCTCTTGCACGTGCCGCGGACAAAGTTTTGCTCTGAGCCCGGCGGCAAGCACAAACAAAAATCTTTGGGACATTACCTTAAACAAGAGCAACCTAGCGACGAGCGCAGCGCATGCTGCGTACAACGTCAACCCGTCTTTAGGCTTAATTTTCCTTCAGAAGGAAGACAATTACGCCCCATATAACTTATTCATCAAAACATTGGCTTTCATGTTTTCTGTTTGGCTGTTGGAAGGCCACATGTATTATCCACATGGTAGATCCTAACAAAAGGTGAATTTAACTTTTATGTTTGAATGTCATACCACCTCATCCAATGGCATTCCATCCCATCCATTATTGAGGTAGGTGAAAGAGCCTGCAACTGAACAAAGAGCTTCCTTGTAAAAGAATCGTTCATGTATGTGTGCGATCAGAATGGCATACCGCAGATGTCTGAGATGTTTCTGTGGGCTGTATAGCAGCTCAGTGCTGAATGCATAATTATCAACCTACCCCACCTTTAACTACCTATAGGATACACATAGCCAAGGCCAACCTTTACTTTGTGCAAAAGTTCATATTCCTACCTGTCTAGTGATGTCACAAGGCCTTCAGGTGTTTGTATCAGTTCGTGAAAGCCGAGTAAACAAGGGCTGTCTGCATGACTCACAGTTGTGTGGTAATATTCCGGTCATAATGAAAGTAATCCAAAAAAGGCAGCTTACATCACAATAAATGAAGCAATCAATGAATAGTCCACAATGAATGGTAGTTTTCCAGGTTTTTTTTACTGTTTGTGTGTAGATAGTTTGTCACTCTGCATGACAGGACGGATTACATAGCACTGAGAAGTTGTAGGTCTTGTCATTGAATAGAGTTTTGCATTGAGTTGTGGCATTTGAACTTGGTAAAATTGGGGTTCATCAAATGAATGTACGGTAATAGGCTATGGTAGGCAGTATGCCTGTTGGAGATGAGATAGCTGTGTTCCGTTGATCCAGAGCTCAACCTCTGGTTCTGGTCTGGATCCGCACCGAGAGATGCAGTGCACTGGCCACAGCAGTGACGTTCTAGCCTAGTTTCAGCAAATGCCAAGAGTCACGATGAGCGGAGAAAACGTGATTTAGCCGTGGTGTGAATGCTTTGCAGAGGTTACGACCCTACAAATCTAAAATTAAAGCCTATGCTGCTTATGTAAGATTAGAATACAGCACATCCCCTATTGTGCGTGACTGTGAAGGAATTCCCTTCCCTGGACCAAATGCACATAATCCCGTTCAATCAGAGAAGAGGGCAGAGTTCAAGCCCAGAAGTTCAGGGTTAGAATGACCAGCACTTTGACACAGATATTGTGACTCTTGAAGTCCTCTGTCACTATATATTTTTTTGTGTCTTCTGTTCTTCTGTGGAATACATAACCTTCGCACAGGTATTTCATCACTCCAACTAATGCAGTCCGTTCATTCATTCACATGTGCACAATTCTGTAATTGTAAGGGAACTGATATGGGTCCAGGGAGAGACGAGCACTATCAAAGTCACCATAACAGTGTCCATTTTGTGAGTCTCATTGCAACATAGGCTGGTTGACAGCATATTATTAACATCAGGTCATTGTGTTACTAGAGTTCAGTGTGAAGCCTGTTATGCTGGATGTCCTAGATGTTGTAACATTATGGCCTAGTTATCAAACACTTTGAGTATTTACATGTTATTGGTACAGAGAGCTGTAAACATGACTTGCCTTGACTAGACTTGCCTTGAGAACCATGAAAAATGTCCTGAAGCGATATGTTTTCCTAGAGCTAGGCCTATATGTAGGCTATAGTCCTGAAGCTATGCGTTGGCTATAGCTTGCTGGTCTTTTTTGAAAATAGTATGACATTTTTCCAAATTTTTAATTAAACATTTTGCTGCTGTTTTCTGAGCTCTGTTGAGAAAGAATAGTCTAGTTTTTTTTTCCCGCAAATAGCACTCTAAATTTTCAGATGTTGTAGATGTTGAGTTCAAAGTTAAAATAAATATCCATTACTAAGTGAATGGATTACTTGCGGAGTGATAAAAGAGTGGTTCTCAACCTTTTTTGAACTGCGACCACCCCAGAATAATAGGTTATAGGTTGAACTTTGTGACCCCCACACTCCACCTGCAAACTTCCGGTACTTCTTGCATTTTAGCTTTACTGTTGTGCTTTTAGATTAGATTTAGAGTCTTGAGCATAAAGCCTGTTGTCAGTGGCAGTGGGCATTATTCATTTTCAGCTGTCTTTATCAAGGAATGTCAGATCTAAATATCAGACTAGGGCTAAATACTAAGATTAGACATTTTAGATGGTAAAATGTATGGGATCTTTATAATCGGTCAGTGTCATAGTATGCAGTGGGTTTATTTATTCCTGTCCAGTACTTTGAAATGCTCTTAGATAGCCGGCATCGTTGCCTTTCTGAGGCATTATAAGAGGACACATTGGTTGATGCGACAGTCATAATTTGTCCTCTCATAGTTACCAAATGATGATAAATTCACTATTTAAAATCAAAGTCTAAAAAGGACTCATGCATAACTGAAGATGAAAAATGTTTTGCTATCTTTCAGTGGGGTATACTACGAAGCACGTTAGGCATATCTAGGCTATGTAGACATATCGAGGCTTGACAAAGCCTTGACTCAGTGGTATACGTTAAGTGATACTACGATAGCAGTTATGTGATATATTTGTCAAACTAGGCTTTCAGCTCAGATTTGTGCGCGTTCTCGGTGTTGGGATGACGTTGGCCAATCGTGAAACGTGGAGACGCACAAGACCGCCTCTATTAAAAAACAATTACTTCCGCATTTATGAGCGATAGTGTAGTCTACACTGCGGTCATTTTTTGTGTCTAACCTATAACATCAAATAAATCAATTGTCATCAGTTGTTGTATGGTATGCACGTCCATTAGTGGGATATTTGCACGCACAGCACTATTAAAGCGCATTCGAGATCCAAAATGTTAGTAGAGGCGGAGCTCCACCTGTAAGATATATGACAGAATCCTACAGGTGAGAACTTCGTTTTTAAGACAATTGATTGGTCAGTGGGCGGTAGATTACACGATTTGAGCTATAACTTAGCACATAACCTCCTCCCGACCAGGTTTGGTTGACAGCATAAGATACCATGGTGATATAGCGACACTAAAACAGATCCACTTTCGTGTCACAGCATACCCTGACTTTGAGCGCAACATACCTCGCTAACCCACTAATCGAGATTCGTAGTATACCCCACAGGTTACAATCCATGTAGCTGGTGTGTGGTCTCTCCTTTCTTTCTAAACAGGGACTGTTTACATGTGACCATATTTAGATCTATCTGACTCTTTTTATCCATGTTGGAATTGTCTTCGGGCCAAACCTCTTCTGAGGCTGACCGTTCTACATCCGTGTTCCTATTCTGACGCTGTATATCACTGCTCTATCTCCAGTGACTCCTCTCCTTACTGTTGCCCTATCTCGTCCAACCACATTCTTTAGTGTGTGTTGCGTGCGACCAGGGGTGTCCTGTGTACAACTAGCCTATTAGGCTACCACTATTCTAACCTGTTCCAAGTGATGACAAACAAAGTGTTTTACCACTCCATAGCATGGGAGGCACTGGGGCAGTCTATGTGTTTGTGTGTGTGGATCATAGGGAGTATAATTTAACATAATTACGGAACATGGAAATTTAGTCACGGATACTGTTAGGAGAAGTCTCAGGGAGGGCTACTTCCCCAATCTGAGTGACAACCATGAGATATTTCTACTTGGAACTTGGGGAAAAAATGTAAATAAACAGTTACTGGCATCTCTGGAGTTCATGACAATTTTTTTTTTATCTGTTCCCACACATGTTAAAAGTATGCCGACTATACATCATATCAAAGATTCTGGTTACTTTGCCTTTGGCGTTGTCACACTGTAAACATTTGCCTAGCAGGGCGGCCGAAGAGGCTGTCAGAAACAGGTTTAAACAAATGCTAGTCTTGAGTTTGCTGTGTAAGTAGCTGGAGGCGTCCCCTGGTCCCTGGGGGGCTCTGCTACTGCTGACTGCCGCATCAGTGATATTGGTGTTAGTGGAGCGTGGCGTAGGAGCAGCATAATTAAGCCATATCAGATGGATGGCCTGTTTTAACCATCCCCTTTCACATACTATCCCTTAGCAAGTCAGCTTGTGTGTGTGTGTGTGTGTGTGTGTGTGTGTGTGTGTGTGTGTGTGTGTTGAGGAGCTTATTTGCTAAAAAGATTATAAAAGGAAAGGTTGAGTAAAAAGTCACGTGAAACAAGTATAGGAAGTAATTAAGTACACATGTTGTCAGTGTGATTGTTGAGATCTTAAGTGTGGAGTTTTGCATTTTAGTGTTGTCTAGGCCTATTGATAAAGCTCACCAGAGACAGCAAGAACCCCAGGCCTGATGAAATTAGCATACTCTTTCTCCTCAGTATGTACAGACTAGTGAAGATGCTTTCTCTGTGCGTGTTGTTCAGTAAAAGCTACATTTCCAGTTCATATTCCCTGCACTTATGCCATATGGCATTTTTTTTTTTTGCCGTTGTGTCGTTACAGGTGCCCATGCAAATACTTCCTCCCTCTCGCAGATGAGTCATCGGTGGGGGCTGACGCAGCGCAGTCGCAGTCGCACGCCCAGATAGTCCCCGGCGAGCGCGGCTGCTTTGGGCTCCCAGCATGCCCTCCACCAGCCGGGCAGGGAGCCTAAAGGACCCCGAGGTTTCCGAGCTCTTCTTCAAGGAGGACCCCGAGAAGCTCTTCTCCGACCTCCGCGAGATCGGCCATGGCAGCTTTGGCGCAGTCTACTTTGTACGTTAAAACTGATCATTGATTGTTCATTAATTTGAGTGAATTTCATGTGTTGCTGTATCTCTTGGTTCTCACATTTGTAGGGTTGCATTGAAGGTCCTATATCTGACGTTTATAGTGAAAAGTAGCAGTAGCATTTGGCTGACAACCCTCATTTTAAATCTTGCAGAGGGAGACTTGATAATAAATATTTAATTTCAGTGAAACAGCCAAAATGTGACAAATTTAGCAGTTGCCCAATAATTCTGAGCCAATTTCTGGATTCAGCTCAAGACCATTACTGTACCCACTACTAAAAAGGCCCAGTATGAATTGGTATCTCTTTATATAAGTTCTATCAGCTTGTTATATCAACTTGCTTTACGGTTCAGCCTGCACTCTAAAGCATGCCAGTCTTGAGAGCTATTTTTATCCGGGGTCTCACCTGTGTCTGCCTCTTGGCCCCCCCAGGCACGGGATGTGCGGACGTCTGAGGTGGTGGCCATCAAGAAGATGTCCTACAGTGGGAAGCAGTCTAATGAGGTGGGTGACCCCAGTCACACACACACACACACAGCAGATGACGCATGAAGGCACATTTCTGTTTTAATGGCCAGGCAGTGGGTCTACGCTGTCAGCCAAACTCCGAGGAACCTGTGGTATTTCTTGGCACATGTCAGCTGTGGCTTCTAAAGAAGAGGCACATGTGTCTGGCTATCTGTCGATCTTGGGAGTCAGTATGAGGGTGCCGGTGTGCCCGGTGACTTGAGCTAGACGCATGAATCATCTGAAATGTGTGTCTGCTTTCACGGATAAGCCAGTAACAACTGACAAAAAATCCTCAGGATCTCACTTAAACATTCCTTTTTTGAGATAGCATCAGAATTCCTGAAAGTCTTCTCTGAACTGTAATCTGTTGTCATATAGTTATTATCATGGAGCTTCCTACACATCACCCACTCCTGTTGACACTGGTCCTGTAAATGAGGGCAAATTACCTAACAGCCTGCCCTGGCTGCCTTGAAGACAGGTCATGCAGCAATACAGGAATTAAAGGAGGAAAAATATCTATATAATACTTATCCTTATCTAGCAGGGAGATCTTGAAACCACAAAAAAATTCTATTGATAGAATGTAACGTGTGTGACATGGAACACTCCCTCTCTTAGGCAACAGTGTTGCCAGGTAACTTTGTAGATGTTCACATTCAACTCACATTTAACCTATTTTTAGAATGAAAGTCATCACTCTAGTGTCTCCTGAAGGTCTTAGGATGACCCTGCGTAGCAGCGACGGTACAGCAAGGTCGCTGGTCATAGTGCTTTTCCTTGTAATTTCCGATTAGCGCTAATCAGATTAGGCATAATCTCTCTGTGCTAAGAGGTCTTTAGAAGCTAGGAAGCTGTCGCGCCATTCAGCCCAGAGTGTTTACGAATTTGAGGCCACCTTTGGTCCTGTATCTCCAAATGTGTGTTTGTCAGTGGGCTCCAGGTTAACTTGGGTGAGAGTTTAACAGTTAAACACAGATTAACCCTGGTGGCCCGAATGGAAGTTGTTCGGAGATTATTACAAGGAAATAGATACTTGTTCCAGGGATTAATATTAGTGCCTCTTGGCATAAGGTGAAACTGAGACAAAGTTTCTTGAGAATCTTTCTTAAGGAATCTTGAGGAATCAGGAAGCCCCCTATCATTGGCTTAAGACATGAGGAAGATGACATGAATGTTTTAGCAGGGTGGAAGACACTTGCCACTATTTTTTACTCTCTTGTTCATTTTATTCTCCTTTACACTGATGAATAATTGAAGACCCATTCATTCCTTTGGGTCATTACTGTCAGTGGTCTCGTCACACTCCATGTCAAGTTTTGGAGGTTTTTTGTCTAATTTCATGGCTTTGCTATTTTGGATCAAATGTGGTTAACCTGACTTTGAATGTGTTCTGAATATGTTATTAGCACACAGGCATATGAAAAAACTTAAACACCTTCTTGGTCGTAACTCGGGAATTTTCTCTCTGTTTTATGGGGCAATTTGTGTCAAAGGTTGAGATTGTCTTGTTGTGAAAGATAAAAAGCACTCCCTCTGACTTGCAGAAATGGCAGGATATCATCAAAGAGGTCAAGTTCCTTCAAAGAATACAGCACCCCAACAGCATAGAGTACAAAGGCTGCTATCTGCGGGAACACACAGCATGGGTAAGAGTCTCTCTCCCCCTCTCAATGGTATAGACCCTATCAACAATAAAAACAAAAACAATGCTTGAACGTTCTATTTGGTTCCCAATCTACTTCCTCTGCATTAAGATAACATATGGAATGTTAAAATGGAAGCCTTGTGGGGCCAACTATGATGCTGATAATAAAGACATGATATGGCACAGTATGATTGGCTGTTTTGATTTCAGTATTATGCCAAAGTGCTAAAAAAACTTAACTTAAGTTAAGGCTTAACTTGGCCTTCAAGTGTTGTGTATTTCTGTACACATCCCTTTGCACAAAGTATGTTTTGTCGGGCGGTCTGATCCCTAAAAAGAAACTACTTTTCTCTGCAGCTGGTCATGGAGTACTGCTTAGGGTCAGCCTCAGACCTCCTTGAGGGTAAGCAACCACTTAAACTCATACATCCTCTGTAGCTGTTCAGCCACATCTGCCGCAGCTATGATGAAAACCCACTCTATTCTCATGTGCTGTCAAACACTCAACATCAATCAGTCATTCTTAACACCTACACCCCCCCACCCCTACCTCCCCCAGGTGAGTGAGTGTCTGTGTGATCTTGACGTCCCTTTCCTTGTTTACCACCTCCAGTTCATAAGAAGCCTCTTCAGGAAATGGAGATTGCAGCAATAACTCACGGTGCTCTGGAGGGCCTGGCCTACCTTCATTCCCACAACATGATTCACAGGTGAGTGTGTGTGTGCGTGAGCAAGCGCTGACGGCTCCATTCTGTTTTTCTGAGGGTGACTCACACACAAGAAGAGCACTACTGGTCCCTTATCAGTCGCCGGTATTTTTAGAAGTGGCATCTGCGTTGCAGATCGGCAGATCCAGGCTAAACTGGGTTTTTAGCCGAATGCGATTCTGTTCAGGTTTTTGTCATGTGATTAGTAGGGTGTATTTGCTCTTTCATATGGTGGTAAAATGCTCTTCTAGTGATTAACTTCATGATTGCCCAACTATGATTAAGGCCTTCTATGGGCTTCCTCAGCTAATGCATGGTGTGTCATTGGTCACCTTTTGCGTAAAGACCAGTATGACTCACAGAAACTCACAGACTCACTGAAAGCAGCTGTTCAGTGTGGTCATTTGTTTCAATGCTTCTCTGTTCCCATATTGCTTTTCCCCTTGTTCCTTTCCATTAAGATTGGAAAGAAGAATTAATACAATACAATTTCAGCGGTCCAAGCTTTTTTCCCCCTCAATAGAATTATGTGAGTCTTTGTCATTATCATGATTCAGCTTGATGTGCATTGTGCTGTCCTGCCTTTTTCCCTTTCAGAGATATTAAAGCTGGGAACATTCTGCTGACAGAGCCTGGACAGGTCAAACTGGCCGACTTTGGCTCAGCCTCCATCGCCTGTCCTGCAAACTCCTTTGTGGGCACGCCATATTGGTAAGCAGGGCTGCTATCCACATGCTGCTAGGTTGGGGTTGCTAAATGGGGGTTGCAAACTAGCGCCCCCCCCCCCCCCCCTTCCTGAAATTGCATAATTGCAGTCTCCAGTATAGTTCTAACCTTGTTTTTAAAAGATGCTATAAATCTATCTGATGGAATTCTGAAAACGGAAAACATCTTTATTATTAGTATTACTGATTTATCTAATATTCAACTTCTGGTCTCTTGCTAGGATGGCCCCAGAGGTGATTCTGGCTATGGATGAGGGCCAGTATGACGGAAAGGTGGATGTCTGGTCCCTTGGGATCACCTGTGTAGAATTAGGTGAGGATGCCTACTGCATATAACCAATGGCTTGTGTGGAATCAAAAGCAAGACTGCGCAAACTATTGTTTTTAAAGTATCGTTATGAACATGCCCAGTCATGTTCTGTTCCATCAATGGCCACCATGTTGTTATCATGACTCGCGTTGAGGACTAAAATAAAATAAAAAATACTTCAAACACTAGTGAAAAGAGTAAACAATCAAGTGATGTGTTTCCCTGGGTCTGCCAGCCTTTTAAAAGAGAGATGAGAATAAGATTTAAGATAAGGGAGATGGAGTGATTATGTTCCTCATAGCATTCCATGCCATACCATCTGATTTCTATATCGATCTGGGAATCTGTAGCGCTGGGAATGTTTTCCTAGTCCAGCAGTGGGTAACACTGAAGTGAAGGGGCCAATCAGCACCTATCCTGAGTCAGCTGATCTCCCCCTCATTGCTTCGACCTCCCTGGCTCTGGAATTCTGCTGATTAGCACATCTCGATGATTCACATGGAATGCCAGAAAAGACTTCCTCTGACTGAACCTGGAATGTCCAGCTGGGCTGTGTATTCTAGAGTTTGCCAATGTTATGCTTGCTGGGATTTTCCAGAGCCAACATGGAATACATAGGTGATGCCTGTGATGAGTTTTTTTTTTTATTTTTTTTATTATTATTATTTTTATTTCTTAAATTCAGTGCAGTTCAGGGGTGTAGTAGAAAACAACCATTACTTAATCATCTATTAGAAGGCGAAGGGGATGAATACTCATTTCTGGAGCAGCTTTCTGTTCTTCGATGAACCCCAATGAGTTGACATTTTAGATTCACAAAATGTGTATCTAAATTTGTGGGATGCGTGTGTGCATGTGTGTTGGGAGTTTGAAACAGTCATAGACTCATTCCTGTGGTACTTGTAAATTTGTTTTCCAGGGTGTAGCTCATCAATTGCGTTTGTTTGGCAGTAGCACACTACTTCTGACAAAGAAAGCTAGGCTTGAAGGTTAGACTTAAGTGAAGGTTATGGAGAAGTGGAACTATTAATGGGATTGGAGTGTGCTTTTACAGGCTGATATCCTGCATATATACTGTATGTGTGTGTGTGTGTGTGTGTGTGTGTGTAATATATATATATCATTTTTTTTTTTTTTTTTTTAAGTTCTAAAGAAATGTAGGTAAAGGTAAAACGTGAGCATGTAAAAGCCTGCATTTTAATCTGTTTATCTTTCTTTGTAGCGGAGAGGAAGCCCCCT